>NW_028274818.1:26673181-26976212 GCF_037043125.1 Eumetopias jubatus
GCCTTCGGCTCAGGTCATGATCCTGGGGTCCCAGGATCGAGTCCCGCATCGGGCTCCCTGTTCAGCTGGGGGTCTGCTTCTCCCTCTGACCCTCTTCCCGCTCGTGCTCTCTGTCTCTCACTCTCTCTCTCAAATAAATAAATAAAAAAAAAATCTTTAAAAAATAAACAAAAAAACAAAAAACAAAGACACTCCTATCAGGTATGGCAGATCACCTCCCAGAAGCTGAGGGCAAAAGCCAGACTTCTCTTTGAACAAGGCCAAATTCCTTACTACAGAAATCTGTTGTTGTGTTGGGTGTTCTGTAAATGTCAACTAGGTGAAATTGGTTAATAGTATGGGCCACGTCTTCTATATATTTACCTATTTTCTGTCTATGTGTATCAATCATTGGGAGACAGGTATTGAAATATTTAGTTATAACTGTGGTTTTGTCTATTTATAGTTGTATTTCTATCAGTTTTTTTCTTCATAAATGCTCTGCTATAATGTGATTAAGGTTATTATGTCCTTTCAGTAAATTGAATGGACATCTGTATCATTACAGAATGACTCTCTTTATCCTTGGTAATATAATTTTATTTGTTTTCATTTTTTTTTTTTAAAGATTTTATTTATTTGAGAGAGAGAGAGAGCACAGGAGCGGTGGAGAGGGCAGAGGGAGAGGGAGAAGTGACTCCCCACTGAGCAGGGAACCCGATATGGGGCTTGATCCCAGGACCCTAAGATCGTGACCTGAGCCGAAGGCAGACGTTTAACCGACTGAACAACCCAGGTGCCCTGGTAATATTCTTTTATTTGAAATATACTTTGTCTGATACTAATCTAGAAACTCCAACTTTCTTTTCTTTTTTGTTAACACCTGTATTGAAATACAATTCACATACCATAATGTTTACCTTTTTGAAGTGTACAATTCAGTAGCTTTTAGTATATTCACAGAGTCGTGGGTTTAACACCACTATGAAATTCCAGAACATTTTTGTCAACCCAAAAAGAAATTTCATACCAGCAATCACTCCCTACGTCCTATTATTCCCTGGCAACCACTAATCTATCTTCTGTCTTTTATTTATTTATTTATCCATTCATTCATTCATTCATTCAACTTTCATTCATTTTTTTAATTTTTAAAGATTTTATTTGTTTATTTGAGAGAAAGAGAGAGAAGAGAAGCTGGGGAGAGGGGGAAGCAGGGAGCCTGACTCGAGGCTTGATCCCAAGACCCCAAGATCATGACCTGAGCTGAAGTCAGATGTATAACCTACTGAGCCACCTAGGCATCCCTGAATTATATCAGTTTTTGTTTATATGGAAATGTCTTCTTAATTTCTCCTTCATTTTCTGGGGATAGTTGTGCTGGATATTGAACTCTTGGTTGACAATAGCATGTTGAATAGATCATTCAACTGCTTTCTGGCCTCCATTGTTTCCAATGAGAAACCAGCTGTTACTTATTGAGGATCTCTTGTATGTGATGAGTCATGTTTCTCTTGCTGCTTTCAAAATTCTTGGTCTTTTGATTGTTTTTCTATGACATATCAAGGTGTGGATGCCATTTAGTTTACCCTGAGGGTTCATTGGGCTTCTTGGATGTACCAACTAATGTTTTTCAGAAATTTCTGGGTGTTATTTCTTTCTTTTTTTTTAAACAATCTTTTTTTTTTCTTTAAAGATTTTATTTATTTATTTGACAGAGACACAGTGAGAGAGGAAACACAAACAGGGGGAGTGGGAGAGGGAGAAGCAGGCTCTCCATTAAGCAGGGAGCCCGATGTGGGGCTCAATCCCAGGACCCTGGGATCATGACCTGAGCTGAAGGCAGACACCTAAAAACAGTCACCCAGGGGCCTTGGCTTTTATTTCTTTGAATATTCTTTCTGCCCATTTTCCCTCTCCTCTTTCTGAGACATCAGTTATGTTTATGTTGGTTCACTTGATGGTGTTCCAGAGGTCTCAAACCTCAGTTCATTTTCTTCATTCTTTTTTATTTCAATTCTTCAGAATGGATATCTCAATTGACTTTTCTCTATGTTCACTGATTCTTTCTTCTGCCTGTTGAAATCTACTGTTCAGTCCATCTAGTGAGACACACTTTTTGGTCTCTTTATATATCTCATAAATTCTCACATATCTACATAATTTTTTTTTGTTGAAAACTGGACATTTTATTTATTTTTAAAAGATTATTTATTTATTTGAGAGAGAGAGAGAGAGCGCACAAGGGGGCAGAGACAGAGGGAGAGAGAGAGAGAAGCAGACGCCCTGCTGAGCAGGGAGCCCCATGCAGTGTTCATTCCCAGGACCCCAAGATCATGACTTGAGCCAAAGGCAGATGCTTATCCAACTGAGCCACCAGGCGCCCCATAAACTGTACATTATTATTATTTTTTAATATTTTATTTATTTATTTGACAGAGAGCATGAGAGAGAGAGTGAGCACAAGAAGGGGGAGTGGCAGGCAGAGGGAAAGGGAGAAACAGTCTCCCTAGTGAGCAGGGAGCCTGATGCAGGGCTCAATCCCAGGACCCTGGGATCATGACCTGAGCTGAAAGCAGACACTTAACCAGATGAGCTACTCAGGCGCCCCTAAACTGTGCATTTTATTATTTTTTAAAAAGATTTTATTTATTTATTTGAGAGAGAGAGAGAATGAGAGATAGAAAGCACGAGAGAGAAGAGGGTCAGAGGGTCAGAGGGTCAGAGGGAGAAGCAGACTCCCCGCCGAGCAGGAAGCCTGATGTGGGACTCGATCCCAGGACTCCAGGATCATGACCCGAGCCAAAGGCAGTCGCCTAGCCAACTGAGCCACCCAGGTGCCCCTAAACTGTACATTTTAAATTATGCAATGTGGTGGGGTGCCTGGGTGGCTCAGTCGGTTGAGCATCCAACTCTTGATTTTGGATCAGGGCATGATCTTTGGGTCATGTGATCAAGTCCCACATCAGCCTCTATGCTCAGTGTGGAGTCTTCTTGTCCCTCTCAATTTGCCCCTCCCCCAGCCCTCTCTATCTCTTTCTCTCTAAAATAAATAAATAAAATAAATCTTTAAATTATACAGTGTGGCAACTTTGTAAATCAGATACTCACCCTCTCAAGATTTGTTTAATGAGTTTCCTGGACTAATTCTGTACAGTGTATATTCTTTGTTATATGAACTCTTTGCTGAGTTAGCTTAGTAGCCAATTTAATGATTGAATAGAGATTTCCTCAAATATCTTAAAGAAATAAGTCTTCCAGGTTTTGCTAAATGACTCTGTGTGTATTGGGATATGGTTTCAGTGATTTGTCAGGCAGTTTACACCTGTTATTAGCCTTCACTTGCTTGAGCAAAACCTTGAAGTCAGCCAGCATTGAGACATTATGGTCTTCTTAGGCCTTTCTTGGATGTGCATATACCATGCATATGGCATTACAAATTCCCAGGTTCCCAGGACTCTGTCAGATCTTCACAACTCTCCCTGTGGACATATTAGTCTCCAACTTTTCCTTTTAAGATTTTTCATCAGCCTATTCTTAGCCACAGCTGTTAACACCTCTGGCAGCTTCAATGTTAAAAAACTGCCACTGATTGTTTTTGATAAATTCCCCGTGGTTAGGACTATTCTAAAAGATTGAGTTCTGATTCAGGTCAAATAAAGACAAGCTCTGAAAATGGCACTTTTCAATGAGCTGCCAGACAAGTCAAATAGTGACAATTCTCTGGGATTGGGGCTTTTGGGGAACTCTAAATCCATTTTCCCCTCTCCAACAGCTGCTAGCCTGCTGGTTTTCATAGCTACTGTAGTTGTGAGGTTATCAGCTTTAAATGGTACTTGGAAAGTGGGAGAAGGGGTATTGGATTAGGGAAAGTTAAGATGCCCAAAAGGTTATTGTTCTTACTGAGAGTCGGACATTTTTTGTGAATAAACCCTCTTAGATTATCAAAAGACTTTGTTTAATTTCAAGGGCTTGAAAAAGTTGATTTTGGCAGGGTTTTTTTTCTTTAAATTTTTTATTGTTATGTTAATCACCATACATTACATCATTAGTTTTTGATGTAGTGTTCCATGAGTCATTGTTTGTGCATAACACCCAGTGCTCCACGCAGAATGTGCCCTCTTTAATACCCATCACCAGGCTAACCCATCCCCCCACCCCCCTCCCCTCTAGAACCCTCAGTTTGTTTTTCAGAGTCCATCGTCTCTCATGGTTCGTCTCCCCCTCCGATTTACTTCCCTTCATTCTTCCCCTCCTGCTATCTTCTTCTTTTTTTTCTTAAAATATATTGCATTATTTGTTTCAGAGGTACAGATCTGTGATTCAACAGTCTTGCACAATTCACAGCGCTCACCATAGCACATACCCTCCCCAATGTCTATCACCCAGCCACCCCATCCCTCCCACCCCCCACCACTCCAGCAACTCTCAGTTTGTTTCCTGAGATTAAGAATTCCTCATATCAGTGAGGTCATATGATACATGTCTTTCTCTGATTGACTTATTTCACTCAGCATAACACCCTCCAGTTCCATCCACGTCGTTGCAAATGGCAAGATCTCATTCCTTTTGATGGCTGCGTAATATTCCATTGTGTATATATACCACATCTTCTTTATCCATTCATCTGTTGATGGACATCTTGGCTCTTTCCACAGTTTGGCTATTGTGGACATTGCTGCTATAAACATTGGGGTGCACGTACCCCTTCAGATCCCTACACTTGTATCTTTGTGGTAAATACCTAGTAGTGCAATTGCTGGATCATATGGTAGCTCTATTTTCAACTTTTTGAGGAACCTCCATACTGTTTTCCAGGGTGGTTGCACCAGCTTGCATTCCCACCGACAATGTAGGAGGGTTCCCCTTTCTCCACATCCCCGCCAACATCTGTCATTTCCTGACTTGTTAATTTTAGCCATTCTGACTTGTGTGAGGTGGTATCTCATTGAGGTTTTGATTTGGATTTCCCTGATGGATTTTGGCAGTTTTTTTAATCCAGATTTCTCATTGCCTTTATGGAGGCACTGATTTTTGGAGTTCCTTTTTTTTTTTTATAAATTTCTTTCTTTTTTTTTTAAGATTTTATTTATTTATTTGACAGAGAGAGATGCAGCGAGAGAGTGAACACAAACAGGGGGAGTAGGAGAGGGAGAAGCAGGCTTCCCGTGGAGCAGGGAGTCCAATGCAGGGCTCTATCCCAGGATCCCGGGATCACGACCTGAGCTGAAGGCAGATGCTTAACAACTGAGCCACCCAGGCGCCCCAGATTTTTGGAGTTCCTTAATGCCATCCTGGAAGTTAAATAGCTCTCCATCTTTCTTTTATGTTAGCATGGTATATCATTTTACATCCTTTTACTTTTATTCTATTTGTGTCTTTATTATATATATAATATGTAATATATATTTATATATTATATATATTTTTATATATTTATAATATATATAAGGTTTTCATTAAATCCAGTTGATTTTTTTTTAAAGATTTCATTTATTTGACAGAGAGAGACACAGCGAGAGAGGGAACACCAGCAGGGGGAGTGGGAGAGGGAGAAGCAGGCCACCCGTGGAGCAGGGAGCCCGATGTGGGGCTCGATTCCAGGACCCCGAGATCATGACCTGAGCCGAAAGCAGACACTTAATGACTAAGCCACCCAGGCGCCCCTAAATCTAGTTGATTTTTTTTAAGTGAGCTCTATGCACAAGATTCGCACACTCTACTGACTGAGCTAGCCAGTTGCCTGCCCCTATTTGTGTCTTTATTTTAAAATGAGTTTCTTGGGGTACTTGGCTGGATCTGTCAGTGGAGCATGTGACTCTTGATCTCTGGGTTGTAAGTTTGAGCCCTACATTGGGTGTAGAGATTACTTAAAAATAAAATCTCAAAATATAAATAAATAAATGAATAAATAAGTAAATGAATAAAACGAGTTTCCTGATAGTTGTATTTGTTGGATATTGCTTTTTTAAATGTTTTATTTTTATTTTTTAAAAGTTTCATTTATTTATTTTAGACAGGACAGAGAAAGGGGGCCAGAGGGAGAGAGAATCCTGAAGCAGACTCCCCACTGCGCATGGAGCTGGACATGGGGCTTGATCCCAGGACCCTGAGACCATAACCTGAGCGGAAATCAAGTATCTGCTTCCTAGGGGTGCCTGAGTGGCTCAGTTGTTGAGCGTCTGCCTTTGGCTCAGGTCATGATCCCAGGGTCCTGGGATCGAGCCCCGCATTGGGCTCCCTGCTCCGCGGGAAGCCTGCTTCTGCCTCTCCCACTCCCCCTGCTTGTGTTCCCTCTCTCGCTGTGTCTCTCTCTGTCGAATGGATAAATAAAATCTTAAAAAAAAAAAAAAAGAGAGTCTGCTTCCTGAGTGAGCCACCCAGGTGCCCCTGGATATTGCTTTTTTAAAATACAATTTGCAAATCTCTTTTTAAATTGGGAGGTTAAGAAGATTTAAAATTGTTTAATGATGTTGAATTTAAAGTTATCCTATTTGCTAATTTCTTTCTGTTTGTTCCATCTGCTCGTTCTCTCTTTGTCTCTCTTTAAAAAAAAGAAAAAACTCTTTTGGGGGCGCCTGGGTGGCTCAGTCAGTTAAGCGTCCGACTTCGGCTCAGGTCATGATCTCAGGGTCCTGGGATCGAGCCCCGTGTTGAGCTCTCCACTAAGTGGGGAGTCTGCTTGTTGCTATCCCTCTACTCCTCCCTCCCCTGCTCATCTCTCTCTCTCAAATAAGTAAATACAATCTTAAAAAAAAAAAGTAAAAAACTCTTTTGGACTGAGCATTTTTTATGATTCTATTTTATATTTTTCGTTGCCCTTTAGCTCAAGTGTTTGGAATTTGTTTTGTTTTGAGTAGTTGCTTTATGGTCGATAATATACATCTTTAACTTATCATTGTCTACTTTGAAGTAACATTATACAGTTTCACAAATTGTGTAAGAACCCACAACAACATATTTTATTTCTCCACTTCTGGTCTTTGTCCTATTGCTGCATATAATTTATTTCTACATATGTGATAAATCTCACATTTCTTTCTTTCTTTCTTTCTTTCTTTCTTTCTTTCTTTCTTTCTTTCTTTCTTTCTTTCTTTCTTTCTTTCTTTCTTTCTTTCTTCCTTCCTTCCTTCCTTCCTTCCTTCCTTCCTTCCTTCCTTCCTTCCTTCCTTCCTTCCTTCCTTCCTTCCTTTCTTCTTTTTTTTTCTTTTCTTTTCTTTTCTTTCTCTCTGCCTTCCTGCCTTCCTTTCAAAGTAGGTTCTATGTGGGGCTTGATCTCACAACCCTAAGATCAAGACCTGAGCTGAGATCAGGAGTTAGATGCTTAACCGACTGAGCCACCCAGGTACCCCTGTTACGTTTGCTTTAATAGACAGTTTTTGTTTTTTTTTTTAAGATTTTATTATCAAGTAAGCTCTACACCTAACATGGGGTTCAAACTCACAACCCCAAGGTCAAGAGTCACATGCTCTACCAACTGAACCAGCCATGTGCCCTGTCAGTTTTCTATGAAAGAAATTTAAATTTAAATAACTTTTATTTATTTTAAAAAAGATTTTATTTATTCATTTGACAGAAAGAGAGCACAAGCACAAGCAAGGGGATTGGCAGGTCGAGGGAGAAGGAGAAGCAGGCTCCTGCTGAGCAAGAAGCTCGATGCGGGGCTCGATCCCAGGACCCTGGGATCATGACCTGAGTGGAAGGCCGATGCTTAACCAATTGAGTCACCCAGGTGCCCCATAAACTTAAATAACTTTAAAAGGTCTTTCACATTCACCCACATATTTATCATTTCTAGAGCTCTTCATTTTTTGGTATAGATTCAGATTTCCATTTGATAATATTCTCCTTTCTGGAGGTTTCCTTTAACATTCTTGTACTTCAGGTGTGCTTGTATGAATTTCTTCAGATTTTGTATGCTGAAAATGTCTTTATTTGGCCATTGTTTGTTTGTTTGTTTGTTTTTAGATTTTTATTTATTTATTTGACAGAGAAATCTGCTGCATTATCTTTATAGTCTTATAGTATTTACTTATAGTAAATAAGTTGCCTTTTAAAATCTGTTTTTAAGATGATTTTCTCTTTATCAGTAGTTCTAAGCAATTTGATTGTGATGTACTTTTGTTCCTCTATCTTAGGTTTGAGGTTTGTTGACATTCTTGGATCTGCAGATTTAAGTTAAAACATTTTTTCTTTTTAAGTAGACTTCACGCCCAATGTGGAGCTTGAACTCATGACCCAGAGATCAAGAGTTGCATGGTCTACCAACTGAGCCAGCCAGGCGTCCCAGATCTGTGAATTTATAATTTTCAGCAGTTTGGAAAATTTTTTATCCATTAGGCTTTAAAATATTTCTTCTGCTTGACCCTTGCTTCACTTTCAGGGACTGTGTATATTGGGCCTCTTGAAGTCCCATATGTCACCATGTTTTGCTTGTATTTTTTAATGTTCTTTTTCCTTTTGTGTGTTTCATTTTGTACAGTTTCCATTGCAACATCTTCAAGTTCTCTAATCATTTTTCTGTTGTGTCTAATCTGTTACTAATCCTTTTATGAACTGAATTGTGTCCCCCCTCAGAGGTCGTATGTTGAAACCCTAATCCCCAATATTACTTTATTTGGAGATAGGGCCTTTACGGAAGTAATTAAGGTAAAATGAGACCATAAGGGTGGGGCCTAACCTAATAGGACTGATGTCCTTATAAGAGGAAGAGAAATTCGAAGTGTTTGCATACAGAGAAAAGGCCATGTGAGGACAAAGCAAGAAGGTGGCCATCTGTTAGTCAAAGGAAGAGTCCTTATTAGAAGCAAACTTTGCTGGAAACTTGATCTTGAACATTAGCCTCCAGAACTGTGAGAAAATAAACTTTTGTTTTGTTTTATTTTTTTTTTAAGATTTTATTTATTTATTTGACAGACAGAGACACAGTGAGAGAGGGAACACAAGCAGGGGGAGTGGGAGAGGGAGAAGCAGGCTTCCTGCAGAGCAGGGAGCCCGATGCAGGGCTCAATTCCAGGACCCCGGGATCATGATCTGAGCTGAAGGCAGATGCTTAACGACTGAGCCACCCAGGCGCCCCAATAAACTGTTGATTAAGCCATCCAGCCTGTGGTTCTGTTATGGAGGCCCTAACACATTAATACAAATACCATCCATTGTATTTTTCATCTCTAAAAATTCTATGTGGGGGCATCTGTCTGGCTCAGGCAGTAAAGCATGTGACTGTTAATCTTAGGGTCATGAATTTAAGCCCCACGTTGGGTGTAGAGCTTACTTAAAATAATAATAATGATAATAATAATAAAATAAGAAACTTTTTAAAAAATAAAAAGTTAAATGGGAATTTTATATGTTTTTTAAAGACTTTTTAAAAATTTATTTGAGAGAATGTGTGCGAGCATGGGTAGGGGCAGGGACAGCGACAAGCAGACTCTGTGCTAAGCATGGAGTTCCATACAGGGCTCAATTTCATGACCTTAGCCAGAATCAAGAGGTGGATGCTTAACTGACTGAGCGCCCCAGGTGTCCCAGTTATATGTGAATTTTAAAAAATATCTTCCATGCCTTTCAACATTCTCATAATTTCTTGTACTTTTTTGAAATTATGGAATAAATGCCTATCATTTGTGTCATTTATTTTTTTTTTACGATTTTTATTTGAGAGAGCACAGGCAAGGGGAGCAGCCGGCAGAGGGAGTGGCAGGCAGAGGGAGAGGGAGAAGCAGGCTCCCCCATGAGCAGAGAGACTGACATGGGGCTGGATCCCAGGACCCTGTGACCATGACCCAAGCTGAAGGCAGACGCCCAACCAACTGAGCCACCCAGGTGCCCCTCATTTGTGTCATTTCTTTCTTTCTTTCAAGATTTTATTTATTTATTTGTCAGAGAGAGAGACTGCATGAGAGAGCACCCACGCTTGCACACAGGGAGAGGGGCAGAGGGAGAAGCAGTCTCCCCACTGAGCAAGGAGTCCAATGTGGGACTCGATCCCAGGACCCTGGGATCATGACCTGAGCTGAAGGCAGACACTTAACCTACTGAGACACCCAGGTGCCGCTCTGAATCTATTTCTATAATTTGATTTTTCTCCTCATTATGGATTGTATTTTCCCATGTATCTGCTGCCTAATAATTTTTTTTTAAGATTTTATTTGTTTGTTTATCAGAGAGAGAGAGAGAGAGCACAAGCAGGGGGAGCAGCAGAGGGAGAAGCAGGCTCCCTGCTGAGCATGGAGCCTGATGTGGGACTCAATCCCAGGACCCTGAGATCATGACCTTAGCTGAAGGCAGACGTTTAACCAAGCCACCCAGGCATCCCCCTAATAATTTTTTATGGGATGAGAGACAGTGTGAATTTTACATTCTTGGGTGAAATTTTTTTTTTTTTTTGGTAGTTTAAATATTGTAAATATTGTGTTTATTCTGGGATGCTGTTAAATTACTTGGAAATAGTTTGGTCCTTTCATGGGTTGCTTTTCAGCTTTGTTAGGTAAACTCAGTGCTGTCTTTATTCCAGAGTTATTGGCCCCACTACTGAGGCAATCCTTCTCGGTATTCTACGCTAGCCCTGTGTATTACAAGTTTGCTCCACTCTGATTGTTGGGAGTATCAACTATTTTCAACCCTGTATATTTTCTTTTTTTTTTTAACGATTTATTTATTTATTTGAGAGAGTGAGAATGAGAGAGAGAGAGTACATGGGGGGGGAGGGTTGGGGGAGAAGCAGGCTCCCCGCTGAGCAGGGAGCCCGATGCGGGACTCAATCCCGGGACTCCAGGATCATGACCTGAGCCTAAGGCAGTCGCCCAACCAACTGAGCCACCCAGGCGCCCCAACCCTGTATATTTTCTGAGAGTTACTCTGCATCTTCTACCCAGTGGTTCTTTCACTGGTCTATGGCAGTTTTCTCACACTATGTGTTGATCAGTATACAACTGAAGACTAAAGGGAAATCCCTTGTATATCTCTGCAGCTCTTTCCTCTCCAATATTTTGCCCTGTAAATTATAGATGCCTTGATCTGTCCAAATTCTCAACCACACTCCTCAACTCAAGGAGACCCTGGGTCGTGTTTCTGTTCACTGTGCTGACATCAAGAAACTATCTCCCGCTATGTTGCTAGGTGATTCATTTTCTCTTCCTGTTCTCCCTGGGACCACTCTTCTGCATTGCCTCTTGTCCACTTTAGGAAATCCCTTTTTTTTTTAATTGAAGTATTATTGACACACAATGTTAACTGGTTTCAGGTGTACAACATAATGATTCAGGAAGTCTATATGTTATGCTATGCTCACCATAAGTTTAGCTAACATCTGTCACCATACAACACTATTATGATATCATTGACTATATTTCTGTGTTGTACCTCTTATCCCTGTAACTTATGCACTCCATAACTGGAATTTTCTTTTTTGTTTTTTGTTTTTTTTAGAAAGAGAGTGCACATGAGTGCATATGAGCGTGGGGGGAGAAGCAGAGGGAGAGAGAGAATCTTAAGCAGCCTCCACGCTCAGCATAGAACTCAACCTGGGGCTCTATCTCTCATTGAGATCATGACCTGAGTCAAAATCAAGAGTCAGACACTTTACTGACAGCCACCCAGGTGCTCCATAACTGGGAACTCTTACCTCCCACTCTCCTTCACCCATTTTGCCCATCCCCTCTGACATCCACTGTTTGTTCTCTGTATTTAAGGCTCTCCCCTCTGGCAATGTCCAGTTTGTTTTCTGTATTTATGGATGTTTTTCTGTTTTTTTATTTTTCTTAAGATTGTAAGTAATCTCTACACACAACGTGGGACTTGAACTTACAATCCCGATATTGAGAGTTGCGTGCTCTAGTGACTGAGCCAGTCACGTGTCCCTTGTCTGTGTTTTTAGTCATTTAAGGTTGTGGAGTACATCTTGTCCCTGCTACTTCCATGTTTAGAAGTGGAAGTCTCCCTAAAAGTGTTTAAGTACTTGGTCCTTCCAGTTGAACAGGTGCAAATAGCAATATAGCATTAATGTGTGATTAGTGTGATCTTGTGATGTTAGCACCAGCAAAATTTCTTTGGATTATATTAGATTATAAAGAAAGTAAACTTGAGCAAATCTATGAAGGTGTATTATAGGCTCTTCTAGGTCAAAGCAAATAGCATCTGATGATCCTTACAAACTGATATCGATTTTTTAAAAATCTTTTGCAAGATCGATACATGCATAACAGCTGGTTTGATTTGTCCCAGGCAATATACCATTTCTAGAACAATAGCTGTAATTGGAATCACTATCTGATAAATTTTATGACACTCAGTCATTCTCCAGGATCACAAGCTAAACAGGGGACTTGAATGGGGATATTTTAAATATCAACATACCTGCACATACCAAGCTAGGAAGCAAGGATCAAGAAATACCAAAAAAACCTTACTATTGTGTTGGCCACATTTTCTGATCATAATGATCAGATCAATCAATCACAATTAGAAATCAATAATAAAAATATAGGGTTGTTTGGGTGGCTCAGCTGGTTAAGCATCTGACTCTTGATTTTGGCTCAGGTCATGATCTCAGGGTCATGGGATCGAGCCCTGCATCGGGCTGCGTGCTCAGCAGGGCATCTGCTTTTTTTTTTTTTTTAAGATTTTATTTATTTATTTGAGAGAGAGAGAATGAGAGATAGAGAGCACGAGAGGGAAGAGGGTCAGAGGGAGAAGCAGACTCCCTGCCGAGCAGGGAGCCCGATGTGGGACTCGATCCCGGGACTCCAGGATCATGACCTGAGCTGAAGGCAGTCGCTTAACCAACTGAGCCACCCAGGCGCGAAGCAGGGCGTCTGCTTGAGGTTATCTTTCCTTCTCCCTCTGCCCCTCTCCCCACCCCCTGCTCTCTCTCTCTAAAATAAATAAATACATCTTTTAAAAAACATAAGTTTTATTTATTATTATTGTTATTATTTTTAAAGATTTTATTTATTTACCTGACAGAGAGAGAGAGACAGCACAGGTAGGCAGAGTGGTAGGCAGAGGAGAGGGAGAAGCAGGCTCCCTGCTGAGCAGAGAGCCTGATGTGGGGCTTAATCCCAGGACCCTAGGATCACCACCCAAGCCAAAGGCAGACACTTAACTGACAGAGCCACCCAGGCACCCCAAAGAACATAAGTTTTAAATGCACACATTTGGAAAACTTAAAACACATCTCTATGGACTTCTATGGAAAGAACAAGATCCATAGCTGAAATAAATAATTCAAGATACTGAGTATTGTTTAATATATGATTACCACTTATGTAATCATATATTACATTTGTGTATATGTATTGCAGGTATATATAAAAATTATTTGGAAATATACCCCCAAAATTTAACACTGGGCACTTGTACTGGGGGAGTGTTTAAAACCATGTAGATGGGATCGGTAGTAGGATGGAAACTTCACTGAATACCATTTCACATTTTTCATCTTTGATTTCCAGTGAAGGCTTTAGATGTCTACAGTCCTTGCTGACATTTTAAATGCAGCCTCAAGTGAGACCCTGAGCTAAAACCACTCATCTAAGTTATTCCCAGATTCTATAGAGACTACTTGAAGATAATAAATGTTTATTGCTGGGGCGCCTGGGTGGCTCAGTCGTTAAGTGTCTGCCTTCAGCTCAGGTAATGATCCCAGGGTCCTGGGATCGAGCCCCACATCGGGTTCCCTGCTCAACGGAAAGCTTCTTCTTCTTCTTCTTTTTTTTTTTTTTTAAAGATTTTATTCATTTATTTGAGAGAGAGAATGAGAGATAGAGAGCAGGAGAGGGAAGAGGGTCAGAGGGAGAAGCAGACTCCCCGCTGAGCAGGGAGCCCGATGTGGGACTCGATCTGGGGACTCCAGGATCATGACCTGAGCCGAAGGCAGTCGCTTAACCAACTGAGCCACCCAGGCCCCCTCAGCGGAAAGCTTCTTTCTCCCTCTCCCAATCCCCCTTGCTTTGTATTCCCTCTCTCACTGTGTCTCTCTCTGTCAAATAAATAAATAAAATCTTTGAAAAAAAATGTTTATTGCTTTCAGCTGCTAAGTTAGTAATTTGTTAGGCAATAGATAACTAATACACCAGACCTCATAAATGTTTTCGGTTGGAATTTCTGTTGCCCATGTGGTTAGAAAAGTTTTTTTTTTTTTTTAAAGATTTTATTTATTTATTTGACAGAGAGAGACACAGCGAGAGCAGGAACACAAGCAGGGGGAGTGGGAGAGGGAGAAGCAGGTCTCCTGCCGAGCAGGGAGCCTGATGCGGGACTTGATCCCAGGACCCTAGGATCATGACCTGAGCCGAAGGCAGACGCTTAACGACTGAGCCACCCAGGCGCCCATGGTTAGAAAAGTTTTAAGTAGAAATATGACAACTGGCAGAAGCAAACACTTTCTTAGGAAGAGCTTATTTTTGCTGCCCTGCTTCTCTCTTTAGCTCAGGGTCACAGCACTGGCAGGATGGGCAAGTGTCACGGTCTCCATACTGCCAGGAAGTTCTACAGCCACTGACGAGATCAGAAGTGGCATGATGAACAGTACAAGAAAGCCAATTGGGTCACAGTTCTAAAGGCCAACCCTTTTGGAGGCACTTTTCCTGCAAAAGGAATTATGCTGGAAAAAGTAGGGGTTGAAGCCAAGCAGCCAAATTTTGCCATCAGGAAGTGTGTCAGAGTCCAGCTGGTCAAGAATAGCAAAAAAAAAAAAAAATTACAGTTTTTGTACTCAACGATGGTTGTTTGAATTTTATTGAGGAAAATGATGAGGTTCTGGTTGCTAGCATGCTGTTGTTGACATTCCTGGAGTTCGCTTAAAGGTTGTCAAAGTAGCCAATGTCTCTCTTTCGGCCTTATACAGAGGCAAGAAGGAAAAACCAAGATCATAAGTTTTGATGGCTAAAACATGACAATAATATATTTTCATAAACCAAAAAAAAAAAAAAAGAAGAAGAGCTTATTTTTAACCCAAGTCTCAAAGAATTACTGAGGGTAAATTTCAAGGTAAGTAATAGTTCACATTGAGAGCCACAAAACACCTACAAGCAAAAGATATCCTGAGTGAGAGCCAGAAAACCAATAAACAGCAAGCGCAGACATGTAAAGACTCCATATATTGAATTTTTATCAATGAAATAATCTAAAATGATTATGTTTAATATGCTTCAAGAAATAAAAGCAGGACCAAAAACTATGAGCAGGAAAAGAAACCATAACGAACAACCAAGAAGATTTTTTTTAAAGAACAAAGTAGAACTTCTATAAATAAAAAATACATGATGTTAATTAAATAGTCAAGGATTGATTAAATAGTTGACAAGACACAATCAAAAAGAGAACCAGTGCAGTAAAAGATAGATCCAAAGAATTTATCCAGAATGCTGTCCATGGATTCAAAGAGAAAATATGAATGAAGGGTTAAGAGAAATGGAGGACAGAATGAAAAAGTCCAACATATAGCTCAGTGGAGTTCCAGAAGGAGATGATGGAGAGATTGGGGATGAAGCGATATTTGAAGATAAAGAATTTTTCAGGGTTGTTGAGAAAGATCAATCCTTAGATCCAGAAAGCCCCACAAAATCTCGAGGGAATAAATAAAATGAAATTCAAGGGCGTCTGGGTGGCTCAGTTGGTTAAGCAACTGCCTTCGGCTCAGGTCATGATCCTGGAGTCCTGGGATCGAGTCCCGCATCGGGCTCCCTGCTCAGCGGGGAGTCTGCTTCTCCCTCTGACCCTCTTCCCTCTCGTGCTCTCTATCTCTCATTCTCTCTCTCTCAAATAAATAAAAATCTTAAGAAAAAAGTGAAATTCAACAGAAACATATCACAATTTAACTGCAAATCAGAAAAGAACAAGAAACGATCTTAAAAAGCAGAGTAAGAAAGAAAGCGTATCAGAGGAAATAATACAAGTAAAAACAAAACTTAATGAAATAGAGATAAAATGACGCCATAGAGGGATCTATAAAGACAAAGCAGGTGTTAAAATAGACAAACATAACAAGATTGATAATAAATAAGATTACATATGGCTCTTTGAGGAAGAGGCAGTCGCGGCTAAAGTGGAGGTTTGGGATCATTTTCAGATGAGGATCCACAAGCAACTGATTGATTTGCACAGTCCTTCTGAGATTGTTAAGCAGATTACTTCCATTAGTACTGAGTCAGGAGTTGAGGTGGAAGTCACCATTGCAAATGCTTAAATCAACCTTTTAAATAAATTGATTATCAGTTGTTAAAAAAAAAAGATTACATATGAATAATACCAGGAATGAAAAGGGGGACATAATTCTTTTTTTTTTTTAAAGATTTTATTTATTTATTCATGAGAGACAGAGAGAGAGAGAGAGAGGCAGAGGGAGAAGCAGGCTCCCAAGGAGCAGGGAGCCCGATGCGGGACTTGATCCCAGGACCCTGGGATCATGACCTGAGCCGAAGGCAGACGCTTAACCATCTGAGCCACCCAGGCGCCCTGGGACATAATTCTCTTAAAGTCTTTAAATATTATAGAAACTATCATGAACTTTATGTCAATAAATTAGTACACTTAAGTGAAATGGATAACATATTAGGATATGTTTGGCTTCATGTAAGAGAATACCTGATTGATAGTTGTTTGAGTAATAAGACATTTAATTAAAATATAGATGGATCTGGGGCAGACAGACAAATGCTTTCACATAGGTTTGGAACTAATCATTTTCCATACAACTTTTTTTTAAAGTAAAACATTCATATAGAGAAAAGTGTACAAATCAAGTATATATCTCAAAATAATTTTTTCACAAAGTGAACACATCCAAGTAACCATCACCCAGATCAAAATATGGAGCATTACTATACAACAGAAGCCTCCTTGTGGCAGTAATAATTTAAAGCTTAAACCTCAAAAGTTCTTTTAGTCCATATGGATTCAGCTGGCTTGTATTTTAAAAGCACAAACATTTTCCTGCCCACCAGGTACTAAAAGAGCTACGAATTAAAATGTTTATTTGCCCCTAGAATTCACATTCTTGCCTCAGCTATGCCCACTAACTGTGTTCTCTAGATCCACCTGTGTGTGCTGAGGTTTCCAAGAAGTCCACACATGTGGACCGAGACCAGTGCCACGGTCAAAGTTTTGGGATGCAGCAGTAGTGCACACCCTGAGGTCACCTGAGGCCACTGAAGTCTATGCAGCAGCTTTGCCAAAGGGTGTATTGTCTTGCTAGGGACCATGTCTTTCCTTAAGGTCCAGTGTGTGCAGCTTTGCTCTGTAGAAGTATAAGCTGTAATATCCTGACATAAGCTGTAGTCACCTGCCAAGGTCAAAATGTGAGGTGGCTTAAGACTGAAAGCCTCTTGCAGAAGTTAAAAGCTATATCTATACAACTGTAAAAACTCACCTGGCTTTAATATAACCTCTTACATTGCCCAAATCAAAATCTCCTGAGTATACTCTAAAGTCTAAAGCTCAAAGATACTTACCCTACTTCATAAACGCCTCTCCAGTAGATATTTTGTCACCCAGAATTTAAATCCCTATTTATTCACCAATGTTCACACCCAACATTTCAGATGTTGGGGGCTTTGAGGTTACACCCCTAAAATGTCAGTCTGCTTATTCCAGAGGCAAGGCCTGCCCCTGCATCTCTTACAGCATGTGAGACAACAATAATCAGAAGATTCTACTCTTTATCAGCAAGGCAGCTTCCTAGATAAGGGATATCTGTGCCCACTTCCCCAAACTTATGACTTAGGTAATCCCCCACTCCTCCTTCCAGGGAAGCTAAGAGTGAAGGAGAAGAGAGAGGCCAGGAAAATTATCCTAGTGAACCTCTCCTCACAGTGAAGGAAACACCAAGTGATGGAGAAATGTACTCTCCCCAAACCAATTAAAGTATATCAGAAAACCATGCCTCAGAAGTGAGGCGATGATCTCATGCTAGCAGGCCAAAGTTCCTCTAGGAGAATGTGTACCAGACCCAGGGAAGAGAGTCAGGACTTAATGCACACGACTTGCCAAAAAGCTAGAGCTTTGAGAAGGTGCTCAGAAAAGCTAAAAGCAAGCGGTAATGGAGCCAAGGAAAATCCACAATTCCTGCTCTGTCTGAAAATAGCTAGGTCTTTATTAGTCTATAAGAAGTCATGTTCTCTACAAAAAGGGAGCAAAAGGTCATAAAGAGGAAACAAAGGAGATGAAAGGACAGTACATGAAATACAAAGGCCACAAGAGAGATGAAAAGGGAGTTGGGTAAGGCATGGGAGAACTACAGAAAATCTACACATTAATATACAACAAAAAGAGGCTAAGAACTCACATTATAGACAATGCAATAAATGATGTAAAGGACAAATATGAGAAAGTCCCTTGAAACGTGGAGGAAAAGGAGAAAGGATGAAATAATAAGAGAAAAGATGACAGCAATAGAGGACAAAGAACAGATTGATTGATTTTTTTTTTAAGTTTTATTTATTTAAGTAATCTCTACACCCAATATGGGGCTCAAACTCATGACCCTGAGATCAAGAGTCACATGCTGTACAGACTGAACCAGCCAGGCATCCTGACAAAGAACATATTTAAATCAAGAATTACTGCTGTTCTGGGGTACCTGGCTGGCTCAGTTGGTGGAGCATGTGACTCTTGAACTCAGGGTGGGCGTGAGTTCTCTATACCCATGTTGGGTATAGAGATTACTTAAAATAAAATCTTAAAAAAAAAAAAAAGAGTTACTGCTGTTCCTAAGGGAGGAAAAATGAACAAGAAGTCAAAATTGAAAGTTTTTGGAACTAGAAAAAACCTGAGTATTAAGACTAAAGGGGATCACCATGTTGAATGAAAATGAACAAATAGACCTACATAGACATACTCCGGCAAAATTTTTTTAATTACAAAAAAAAAAATGCTACAACCTAAAGAAAATAAATAGGTTAGCTATAAAGAAAAAATTTTATGTTTGATTTTAACTTTTTCTGGAATACTAAATATAGTGGAGCAACATGTACAGAATTTTTAGGGGAAAATTATCTGACATAGCCATAAGTCAGCAAAAAACATGTACAAAACCAGACATTTTTGAAGTGTAGTCCATGGACTCCTTGGGGTCTTTTTTTTTTTTAACATTTATTTATTTATTTGAGAGAGAGAGAGAGAGAGAGAGATAGCGAGAGACAGCACAAGGGGAGAGGAGAGGGAGAAGCAGGCTCCCCGCTGAGCAGGGAGCCCGGCATGGGCCTGGATCCCAGGACCCTGGATTCACGACCTGAGCCGAAGGCAGACGCCTAACTGACTGAGCCACCCAGGTGCCCTGACTCCTTGGGTTTTAGAAATCTTTCCAGGGTATCTACAAGATCAAAGCTATTTTTGAAATAATACTAAGTCATTATTTGACTTTTTACTTTGTTAATATTTGCACTGTCGATGCAAAAGCAATAGTTAAAATTGCTGGCAGCTTGGCACAAATCAATGCCATGTACCAGCTGTACTAGTAATTATGTTCTTCACCACCACATACTCCCATGTGTCCTTGATGAAACAATAAAAAATATTAATTTTACTAAATCTTGAATCTTAAATGCACTTTTTAAAATATTCTGTGCAGCAAATGGGAAGTATATATAATGCACTGCTGCTGTTTAGTGAAGTATGATGGTCGTCTTGAGGAAAAGCATTTGTGCAATTGGGTTACAAGCTGAACTAGCTACTTTTTTCATGTACTACCATCTTTACTTGAAAGAAGGACACACAAACCATTGTTATTGAGACTTAGGTACTGGTAGACGTTTTTTTGAAAATGTACGAAATGAGCTTATCGCTTCAAAGAAAACAATTGACTATATTTTGCCATTAAAAATTTTGCGATTTCAAGTGAAAATTAAAATATTAGAAAAACTGTATCTGCTACTCCGAGCTCAGATCTTTACTACTTAAAGACTTTTCTGATGAGATCAGTGGTAATGTAAATGAAAGTGATTTTTAAAAATATTGATTAATACTCTATGTTAACCTTTGGAAGACAGGCATAACTCAGTGGACCAATAATTTCCAAATGACCAAATGCATGATGTTACAAAATTATGCCTGGGTAAAAAATCCATTCAATGTGAAAGATGAATCAATAGATTCTAATTTAACAGAGCATGAACGTTCACTGATATGGTTTTAAATTCCACATTGAAATTAATCTTTAGGAAACTACTATTTGCTGAATTCTGGTACAGTATCAAAGAAGAATATCCAAAATTACCTCAAAAGATTATTAAAATACTCCCCTTCTTCAAAATACTTTTCCCTTTTCCAATTACATATTGGTGTGAGGCCAGATTTTCTTCATATATTCCAACTAAAACAACATATTACAACAGATTGGATGCAGAAATGTATGAGCTTCTATTAAGATAGACATTAAACATTTGCAAAACAGTATTTTATAACCAACCAAATGAATGTTCCTGAGTGAAGACAAATGTATTCTTAGATATGTAAGGGCTCAGTAAATAGACATACCTGCCCTTCTTAAAAGAGATAGCTTGTTTTTTTTTTAAAGATTTTATTTATGTATTTATGTATTTATTTGAGAGAATCAGCGTGCAGCAGGTGGGGGGTGGTGGCGCGAGGGCTGAAGGGGAGGGAGAGAAAAATCCCAAAGGGACTCCTGCTGAGTTCGGAGTCCATTCAGGGCTCTATCCCAGGACCCCGAGATCATGACCTGACCTGAAACCAAGAGTTGGATGCTCAAATGAGGCACCCAGGTGCCCCTTAAAAATTACTTTAGGATTTATTTCTGCCATTAAATATATGAATAATTATGACCTCAAGAATAGAGAAATTGGGTGATAAAAGGATTGTTTTGTGAATTATAAATTGCCTCCAAATTATATGTACTATGGTTGGAAAGGAGCAGTTCCTCAAAAGGGGGAAGGGATGTTAGACAAACCAAAAACTAGGAATCAGTGCATCACCTTATGGAAGCCCCTCTGTTTAGAATGTTCACCTCCTTCTTTGCTCATCCAAATCCCATTATATTTCAAGATAAAGTTCAGGTCCCACGTAGAAGCTCAGTACTGGAAAGGAGCAGGAGAGAGGAAAATCATTTATATTGAGACCTATTATTATGTACCTGTCTGGGGGTTCAAAATTCATTCACATTTAATCCTTATAGAAAACCAGAAGACTAGGGTTTTTTGTGGTTTTTTTTTTTTTGAGATTTTATTTATTTGACAGAGAGAGACACAGAGAGAGAGGGAACACAAGCAGGGGGAGTGGGAGAGGGGGAAGCAGCCTTCCTGCCGAGCAGAGAGCCCGATGTGGGGCTTGATCCCAGGACCCTGGGACCATGACCTGAGCCCAAGGCAGACGCTTGAGGACTGAGCCACCCAGGTGCCCCAGAAGACTAGGTTTTGCTATCCCTATTTTATAGACAAAGAAATCAAAGTTCAAAGAGATTAAACCACTTGCCCATTGTCATCCTACTAGCTAGAGGTAGAATTTGGATGCAAACCCAGATCTTTTTTACTGTGACTTTCATGACCTTTGCATTTCACTATATTGTCTTAAAGCTCATTTTATTTAATCTAAGTAAGCCCTGCCCAATCTGCTCTTTAAATCCTCATCAAGACATCCCCATGAATGGTTAACAGCCCAATCCCCTCCAGGAACAAAGAATTCCACACATTTTAATGCTGTCCATTATATCCATTGACTGCACTAAAAAGTTTCTTCTCAATATTAAGCTGACATAGTTCTTCTGAAACCCTTATGCATAAATCTTAATAATACCCTTTGGGGTTATGCATAATGAACTAGTGAGAGAGACCATTAGTGGGATATTGATTCTCTTCTTCTTTTAAATGTTTTATTTCTTTATTATTATTTTTTAAAGTAGGCCCCACACCCAATGTGGGGCCTTGAACTCATGACCCTGAGATCAAGAGTCACATGCTCCATCCACTGAGCCAGTCAGGTGCCCCTCTTCTTCTTTTACATAGGAATAGAATTTTTTGCCTCAGCACAGAGGCAGATGTACCGTGAAGCTAATGAAACTGAAGCTTTAGAGCCCCTCACCTGCTGGGGCCCTGGCAGATGCTGGGAGCTGTGGAGTGTTCTAGATGGAGAGGGGAACAGATTGAAATTAGGAAGCATTTCTGAGGAATTAGCTAAAGAAATCTCAGAAGAAAGGGACCCGAAACTCCAAAGCGCCAATAATTTATGGTAATTTCTTTTCTCATACTTAACAAATATTTTTGTATCTAATTTTATACTGGAAACTTTGTATTATTTTCCTTAAAGAGGATTCCAAAACTTGTATCCAGTCTCACAAACTCTGGACCAGACCCTTGGTTTGATCCATATTTTCACTACTGTATTTATATTTGGGTAATTTACATGAGAGAGATTAATCCTATCTTGTTTAACCTATTATTAGTTTGGATCTCAATCACAGTAGTCAGACCAATTTCGTGATACAGAATGCTGAAGTTTCATTGTGCCATGGGGATAAAAGACCACCTCTGCTCTACTATCAGCACCAGAGTCAACTGACCCAGGGGAGGCCTGACACAGGCCAGGCCAATAATTCCTTGTCTGTGATTTCTGAACTTGGACTGGAGAGTCAGTCTCCCTGGTTACCCGCACTTTAAGCTGTAGAGCATGGGATCACCTGGCAACTGTGTCTCTTTACAATTGTGTTTCATTACTTCCATAGGGAAGAAGTCAGTATGCACTAAGAGAACATAGGGAAAAGGGAAGAAAGGATGAGTGCTATAGAATTTCTGTCTTTTCAGTTATTCCTTCAGCCCAACTGCATTTTTTGCCCCCCCCTTTTTTTTAAGATTTTTATTTATTTATTTGACAGAGAGAGAGAGAGAGAGAGCACAAGTAGGGGGAGCAGCAGAGGGAGAAGCAGGCTCCTCGCTGAGCAGGGAGCCTGATGAAGGGCTCAATGCCAGGACCCTGTGATCATGACTGAGCCGAAGGCAACTGTTCAACCGACTGAGCCACGCAGGCGCCCCCATTTTTGCCCTTCTTGTACAGTTTGGTTCATCAATTCTTCCTTGACCAGGAGAATTACACCAATAAATTCCTGGTTTTGTCTAAGCTAGCTTTGTTTTTTTTTTAAAGATTTTATTTATTTATTTTGACAGAGAGAGACACAGCGAGAGAGAGAACACAAGCAGAGGGAGTGGGAGAGGGAGAAGCAGGCTCTCTGCTGAGCAGGGTGCCTGATGTGGGGCTCGATCCCAGGACCCTGGGATCATGACCTGAGCCAAAGGCAGATGCTTAACGACTGAGCCACCCAGGAGCCCCACTGTCTAAGCTAGTTAAGTAGGGTTTCTGTCTCTTGTAACAAAGAGGCCTGCCTGGCTGGCTGTCGGTAGAGCATGTGACTCCTGATCTCAGGGTCATGAGTTCAAGCCCCACACTGGGTGCGGAGTCTACTTGAAAATAAATAACTAAAATAAAACTCATTATGTACTCTCATAATGTATATATGAAGCAAGCCAGGAAAAGGGCTCAGGAACTCCCAGCCTGTACCTTTTCATGTTAACAATTTGCCTGTGACTCTAAATCTCCTGAGCACCTAAATTCATGGATCCAACGGCCTGACAGGATATCTCAAAGGTACCTCAAAACCATCGTCATCTTTCTTCTCAAACCTTTGCCTTCAGGGTTCCGCATCACAGTAAATGGCATCACTACTCACATTTGGTGCCCAAGTCTCAAACTTGGATGAGGTCCATGCATTATAAAATATAATGTGTCCTGGCTCCTGCCTATATACTACTCCTGCCTCCGTTCTCTACCTCCAGCCACATGGTTTATCTAAAATTAATGAGGTAACATCTCCCTTTCCGCTAGTGGTCCTCCACTTTATGCATTTTTGCATAGAACTTTCCTATGTAAAACCATAACTCCTACATAAAGTACTCAAAATGGAGAGCTATGGAAGTCCCTAGAGCCACAGGCCCCCTGCCTTTCCTGCTCTTCTGTCTGTAACAGATACAGTTTTAAGAGATAATCCTTATGTATCTAAGAGTTTGAAACAAATGGGGTAAAAACAGAAAAAAACCATAGAGATCATAGTTTTGTGTGATATGTGTCAAAGACCACACTGACTTAATTTTACATGGGATGACTTCAATAGGGCCCAAACTTACTTAGCAAGTAAATGATTGGACCTCTGTTGCCACTCTGGCAAGAAAGTGATCCTGCATGTCCCTTGCTTCTTCTTTTTTTTTTTTTTAAAGGATACCTCTAGGTTCAAATCTTTTTTTTTAAAGATTTTATTTATTTATTCATAAGAGATAGAGAGAGAGAGAGGCAGAGGGAGAAGCAGGCTCCCCACTGAGCAGGGAGCCCAATGTGGGACTTGATCCCAGGACCCTGGGATCATGACCCAAGCCGAAGGCAGAAGCTCAGCCATCTGAGCCACCCAGGTGCCCATGTCCCTTGCTTCTTCATCCTGCTCCTTTCCTAATCAAAATCTCACACAGCAGCATCTAAATGGTGAGCCTACTTTCATGCCTATGCCTTAGTTACAAGAGTCACTGAGATAGTGAGGAGCTATCTTCTACTTTAGTGAAGTAGGACTCATAATGTCAGAGGAAACAGGTAAAAAAAAAAAAAAAACCCACAAGGGAAGACTGATCAAAAAATGCTGGAAACCTCAAAGTATGGTCTGCAGATCATGGCTTAACCCAGTCATCTTGTGGCATTCCCCTGGCGATTGAGATTGTTTTGCAATAGGCACCTGGCCCATTTCACACCAATGAGATGTTGGGGAGATTTCCAACAGTTGTTGTAAGAGAAAATCTCTCATCTTAAAGGTGTATTGGGAGCTAGCTGCGTCTTTTTCTGGACAATATGGTTTATGGGTGAGGTTTGGAATTACTGCAGCAATGCTGGCACTATGAGAAAAGCTATGTCCTGAACACAGCTAGCACAGAAGGATGCCAGGCGGGGATATGGGAAGAAAGTGAGAAACTGAACTTCACCAATCCCAAAGACTGTGCATTATACCTCTGTGAGGTATAGTGTGAGCCAATAAATCATCTTTATCATTTCAGCCTGTTTTGTCTAAATTGTCCAAAAAAACACGTATCTGACAAAGGATTTGTATCCATAATATATAAACAACTCTCAAAGCTCAACCATAAAATAACTAATAACCCAATTAAGAAAATGGGCAAAAGATTTGAAGAGACACTTCATAAGGGAAAATATACAGATGACAAATAAGCACAAGAAAAGGTGATCAACACCATTAGTTATCAGGAGCAAATTCCAGCCACAATGAGAAACTACTACACATCTATTAGAATAAAATTAAAAATCTGACAATACCAAGTGCTGACAGAGATGCATAGCAAGCATAATTCTCACATAATGCTGGTGGGAATGCAAAATGGAACAGCCATTTTGGAAAACAGTTTGACAGGGTTTTTTTTTTGTTTTCCTTCTTCTTACTAAAGACTATATTTCTTGAGCAGTTTTAGGTTCACAGACAGCTTCTTTTATTTATTTATTTATTTATTTAAAGATTTTATTTATTTATTTGACAGAGAGAGACACGCAAGAGAGGGAACACAAGCAGGGGGAGTGGGAGAGGGAGAAGCAGGCTCCCCGCCGAGCAGGGAGCCCGATGTGGGGCTCGATCCCAGGACCCTGGGATCATGACCTGAGCCGAAGGCAGACGCTTAATGACTGCGCCACCCAGGCGCCCCCACAGACAGCTTCTTTTTAAGTTAAACATACAGTTACCATATGGTTCAGCAATCCCTCTCTTAGGTATTTATCCAAGAGAGATGAAAATTTATATTTACACAAAAACTTGTACACAGGGGCACCTGGGTGGTACGGTCGGTTGGGCATCTGCCTTCGGCTCAGGCAATTTTCCCGGGGTCCTGGGATCCAGCCCCACATGCAGCTCCCTCCTGAGCAGGGAGCCCGCTTCTCCCTCTGCCCGCCATTCCCCCGTTTGTGCTCTTTCTCTCTGGCAATTAAATGAAACCTTAAAAATAAAAAAGAACCACTTGTACATACATGTTTATGGTGGCTTTATTCATAATGACAAAAAATTGGAAACAACCCGAATGTCCTTCAGTGGGTAGAAGGATAAACAAACTATGATGCCTCTGTGGAATGTAATACCCCTCAGCAATAAAAGCCTTGGATACATGCAACAACATGGATGACTCTCAAATGCATTATGGTAAGTGAGAGAAGTCATATGTGAAAGGCTACATATGTATGATTCCACTTATAATACAAAAGTATAGCGATATAAGGCAGATCAGTGGTTGTCTAGGGTTGGGAGAGAGATGGGGTGGGGGCAGGTTGACTGCAAAAGGGCAGCAGGAAGGAATTTGTGGGAAGGGAAGGATGAAACTTCTATATCTTAACTGTGGTGGTGTTTACATAACTTTCCATGTGTCAAAACTCATAGACATGTGTGCACACACAAAAGTGAATTTTATTATATGTAAAATTTTAAACGTGAATAATTAAAAAAAAAGTTCTGTCTCTCCAATCTGTTCGATGAAGCAGAGTTCCAACCCTCAGGGAAATTTTAGTGTAATCGGTAAAATGAAGGCGCCTGCTGTAAGAAACAGTCTAATATAAGGTGCACACAACTAAATGTATATAAAAAATAGACAAGTACAGATGCATGCAACTTCAAAAATTAATACACATAGGTATTAGAATAAATATAGCGAAGTAAAGTTAGTGGGACAAAGTCTCCTGGAAAGGCTAAGCAGAGGTTATAAGGGTGAAATCATGCAAGGATCTAAAAGCACTTAGGAAAGTATTAAGATTTATTAAAGTACAGATTTCATAATTTTCTTTGTATCTCCTACAAGACCTAGCATAATATTTACATATCGTTGGTGCTTCATAAATAATTTTTGTTTATTCTTGTTTGTTGCATATGATTGATAAATAAAATAAATTGTTCAAAGGAGTGGAAAGACATTCAAGTCAAAAGGGAGTGTCCAGAAGAAGTTTTTATTAGTTCCAGACCTGGTCAGATCCCAAGGACTTTCCCTTTGTTATGGGCAAAGACCGGGGTGGGGGGTCACCTTGTAAAGTATTGATCCAGAACAACTGAGGTCCTGCTTTTGTCTACGGCATGGTTTGCCCTTTGAGTAACTCGTATCAATCTTATGCTCCCTGTTCTACACAAAGATGTAGGTTCTGATGGGTATAAAAACACACTCTCCCAGCTCCCTGGGGTGGGCAAACTTCCTGCAGCAGCCCCCTCTGCTTGCCTTCCTCTCCTGCTTGAGTGCTGGGCTCAGTGTTCTGCAGAAACCAGTACTGATGGTATCTCTTGTCCCAGATCTGCAAGGGCCCTCTCAGCTGTAGATTGGTGACATGACAATTAACCTTCAAAGTAGCCTGATCCCAGGTACGGGGCACATAGCAACAACCACCTCCGGAAAGTTAGCATCTTACGAGCCCGCTAGTACCCCACAAATCCGGTACCGAAACTGTTTAATTAACTGTCTTTACTCACTCTGCCAGGACTGTAAAAGCCCTTGACTTCTCCCCAACAAAGGGGTCCCTTTGCCACAAGCACAGGCTACAGTGTGTAAATTAATTAAATTAATTCTATTCAAACAGATCCTGTTGTTCCCTTTCCTTAGCGTACCTCCTAGGGGAACACTTGTCCTGCACACTAGACTCTCAACTTTTTTGGGTCAGGTTTTCCTTCATCCTCAACTCTAAATTCTGCTACTTCTTCATGAAGACATCTTCGTCTTGCTTCACTATAGTTTTGGTTTTAGTTTTCTGTTATTGCAGGTTGGATCTTCGTAAGTACACCTATCTCAAATTTTAATGCCACAGAAGACAGGCACTGGCTCTGATCTCATACAGTGGAACCTAGCAACACATGGCTTTTTAAAAAATTAATTATTATTATTATTTTTAAGTAATCTCTACACCCAACGTGCAGGTGGAACTCACAACCCTGAGATCAAGAGCTGTATGCTCTTCCAACTGAGCCAGCCAGCCAGCCACCCCAGCGCATGATCTTTTAAGTAAAAAACATACTACATAGATGGAAGAACAAGGTCTAATGCAAAATATTTACAGCGCCCAGGCTCCTCCTCTAGCAAGTCCCTTCCTGTATGTAAGGAAAGATAAGGGAATTCCGTGAGTCACCGGGTTTGGGGACTGAAAGTCACCCATTCCCTTCCAGAAGGTTTTCTGGGTATATGTTTTTATTTTTATTATCTTTATTATTTATGTATGCATGTATGTATTTATTTGAGAGAGAGTGCGCGCGCACATGAGCAGGGGGAGGAGCAGAGAGAGAAGGACAAGCAGACTCTGTGCGAAGCAGGGAGCCCCATGTGGGGCTCGATCCCCTGACCCCAAGATAATGACCTGAGCCGAAATCAAAAGGTGATGCTTAACTGATCGAGCCACCCAGGTATATATGCCCCTGGGTGTATGTTTTTAAAATGCAACAAGGCAAAAGACCTGCCTTCATCTCTTTTCCCTATTCCAACAGGCTCAGAAGCACAAGGGTTCTAAACAAATGGTTTACAAATAAGAAGTTATTTCACATATATTTATATTTATTATACATTTTAGCCTAAAAACGTTTTTCACATTCAATGCCAAAATACAGACCTTGCACCCCGCAGCCTTATCCACTGCCCCATACACTCATAGACTCTTGTCCTCTCCTCCTTTCCTCACGAGCAAAGCAATGCCTAGGCCCCTTAACTCTTACTTTGCCCCAGTTTTTTTTTTTTTAAGATTTTTATCCATTTATTTGACAGAGAGAGAGAGAGAGAGAGAGAGGACAAGCAGGGGGGAGTGGCAGGCAGAGGGAGAGGGAGAAGCAGGCTCCCTGAGGAGCAAGGGAGTCCGACTCGGGGCTCCATCCCAGGACCCTGGGATCATGACCTGAGCCTAAGGCAGATGCTTCACTGACTGAGCCACCCAGGCGCCCCTCTTTGCCCCAGTTCTAACACAGCTCAGATGTTCTGTCAGTTTTATCCTTCTACTTGTGGCCAGACCTGGGAGACTATTTCCCGAAGGTACAAAGTACCTTGGAAGCCTAGAAAAATGTCCCTACCCAACCCACAGAAGAGAAGTTTGGAAAAGCCTTCAGAGCAACTTGTGGGCTTAAGTTCATGCATCCTAACCAAAGGCAGCCACCCAGAGACGTGTCTCCCAGTGGAGCTCAATCACAAACCATGGAATGGCTCCTATGCCGGGAGAGGCCACAGCTGGTGTGAAGTGGGAATCTTCTAGCCAATTAGCTTTTCCCCAGGGCTGTGGGAGAAAGTCTTTGAGGAGGAGGCTTTGGGACCAAATAGGGGAAAATGGAAAGGAGCACCTGGGTTAGCCAGATGCAGAAAGAAAAAGCAAGCCATCCCTGAGTGAAGTGGGGAGGCACTGCCCACAACAGTGGGATGCAGAAATTAACACCTGAACCGTGGTGGCAATCGGCTCATACCCATGTAACCAGTCAAGGCAGAAAGGCAAGCCAGAGCTCAGATGATGTGTTTAAAGTGATAGGGAAAGGAGAGGCCAGGAATCTGGTTCTATTATCAGTACTGCTTGAACATTATTGAGACAAGGCACAATGAACCTCTCTGGGCCTCTGTATCTTCCAGGACGGCAGAATTTCCCAGGCAATACAGATAGAGGACCTAAGTGTTCTAGGTTTAAAATTCTTGGCCCTGTGTGCCTGCGAGAAGTAAGATATTCTAACTTCATAGAGCATTTTACCATTCAGCTAGGTTTTACATATATTCTCTAATTTAATCCTTATAATAACACTGTGAGATGGCTTTTTTCCATTTTACAGAAGAGGAAAGTACAGCTTACAGAAAGCAAAGCCTATAGAGAAGTAGTTAACCCCGGCGGCACACTCTGGTCTTTAGATACCCCATCCGGTATCCTCTGCATTGCTCAGTGGTTTTTAAACTTTGTTTTTCAAGGCCCTCAACAATTCCATGGAAGTATCTGTGGGGTTTTGTGGACATTCCTACAGCAAGTCAAAAAACTTTTTAGACCACTGCTCAGTAATGCTTGACCTTGGTACTGCCCTTTGATTTGAAGTATATTTGGTTCCCTCAGCAACCCTCAGAAGGTCAGGCCTCACTTTCCCTTGATGCTGCAATGATTAAGAAAGATAAGTAGTTCACAGATAGGGCTTGGGTGTCTTGCCTTGAAAGCAAGCCTCACTTCTGTAAGAATCCCAGCCTCACAGGGCTGGGTGAGAGAAGTGGGCAGAGCAAAAGGAAGTCTGTTACTGATGCTCCGTGCCATTGAGTGATAATGCAACGTTCATCTTCCTGTTGAATACTTTGAAGTGCTTTCCCAGTTATGAATGAAATTTTCTCAGATTGGTTTTTTAAAATTCCCATTAAAACATTGAGCTTTTAAATGAGTTACAGTAGCTTCCTGCATCAGCAGTCGAACACGTTTCCGCAGTGACTGCTCTGACAGACTCTCATGTATATTCCTTGTTTTTGTGGCTGCCCACCACCTGAACTCTCTTCCTGGATTTGAGGAATCCCCTACCATTGGAACTTTAGTAAAAAGCAGAGCCAGTATCCCACTTGAAAAGTACAAGGGGCATATACTTGCTTTCCCAGCACCTCTTGCAGTTAGCGAGTAGGCATGAGATCTGAACTTGGTCAACTGGACATGCCCACTTGGAATCTGGACTCAGGAAATAGTAATGCAGAGAATGAAGCAGGGAAGCAGAATTTATTCTAGCAACAGCAATATCTAGTTTCCATGCCAGGGGTAGCATGCGGTGTCTTGTGCTGGTAGTGAGAAAGGCTTCATCAGACTGGCTCTGTGGTAGGATCTTGATGGTGGTTATACCTCCCTCCCTCCTCTTTATGCCCAGAGCTTGAGTCTTCAGGAAGTCCCATGAATATCCAACTCCTTTTTCTGGTTGCTCAGGTCCAAACCTTGGAGACTTTCTGAGTCTTTTTTGTAACCCTATATCCCATCTATGAATGAGGAAATTCTGAAAGTGGCCCATCTCCTCTGCTGGTACTCCCTGGTGCAAGCCACCCTGACTCCTCACTGGATTACTGCAATAGCCTCTCAACTGGTCTCCCTGCCCTCCCTTTTGTTCCCATACAGTTCTTCCTGTCTCTGCAGAGTAGTCAGGATCTTCAAAAATCATAAGTCAGATCCTGTCACCCCTCTGCTCAAAACCATCCCACAGATTTTCATCGTACTCAAAATCCAAAATACTTATCGAGGGCTACAGGATTGGCCCCTTGCTTTTGACCTTTCTAATCTCATTTCCTATCACTTCCTCACTTGCTCTCTGCTCTGGCCACACCAGCCTCTCTGCTATTCAAAATGCTGAGCACGCTCCTGATGCCGATCTTGCTGTTCCCACTGCTTGGTAGGCTCTTCCCCAAGATGCCCATGCGACTTGCTTCCTCATTCCAGTTAGGTCTCTGCTTAAATGTTACTTTATCAGATGGGCTACTCTGACCTCATCCTATCTAAGCACTCCTCTCCTCTTCATTTTTCTTTTTTTTTTAAAGTAAAGATTTTATTTATATTTTTATTTGACAGAGAGAGAGATAGAGCGAGAGAGGGAACACATGCAGGGGGAGAGGGAGAGGGAGAAGCAGGCTTCCTGCGGAGCAGGGAGCACTATGAGGGGCTCAATCCCAGGACCCTGGGATCATGACCTGAGCAGAAGGCAGACACTTAACGACTGAGCCACCCAGGCGCCCCTTCATTTTTCTTTCTAACATTCGACTCATTCCTCTTTATTTTTCTTCTTTAGCAACTGAAACATTATATATGCATTTGTTATTGTCTCTCTCCCCTACTACCGTGTAACCTCCTTGAAAGTAGGAACTTTGTTGGTTTGCTGCTATATCCCCAGCGTCTACAAGAGTGTTTAGCACATAGTGAGCATTCAATAATATATATTAAGTAGATGTGTTTACCAAATAAATTCCATTTCTGCTTAAATCAGCCATAGTTGGCTTCTATTTCTTACAATGTAAACTCCTAAGAACTTTGTCTGATAGACATAGTGTAGGTCCCAGGACATTGTGAATCAAATTTATTTATCCTTTAGTGACCTTGGGCAAAGTCACTTAACACCTGGGGACTCAGTTTATATGTTGCCCCTCTTTGCTCTAAGATAATTTTACAATTTTTTTAAAAAGCCAAATTTCAAAGCAACAACAGAATAGCTATTTTTCCAAACTGCATCATTCTTTAGCTTTTACAGTTAGCATTTATATCTTCTTAGAAATGAGTCACCCAGGGGCGCCTGGGTGGCTCAGTTGGTTAAGCGACTGCCTTCGGCTCAGGTCATGATCCTGGAGTCCCGGGATCGAGTCCCACATCGGGCTCCCTGCTCGGCAGGGAGTCTGCTTCTCCCTCTGACCCTCTTCCCTCTCGTGCTCTCTCTCATTCTCTCTCTCTCAAATAAATAAATAAAATCTTTAAAAAAAAAAAAAAAGAAATGAGTCACCTGGGGCACCTGGGTGGCTCAGTTGGCTAAAAGTCTGCCATGGAGTCCCAGGATGGAGCTCTGCATGGGGAAATCCCTGCTCAGCGGGGAGTCTCCTTTTCCCTCTGTCCCACACCCCGCTCATGCTCTCTCTCTCACTCTCTCAAATAAATAAATAAAATCTTAATTGAAAAAAAAGAAATGAGTCACCTCTCCTCAAAGTCTTACTATACTCAGATAATTCTTATATATTGCCAATGCTATTTATCACCATTGCTGTCAGTATCGCCACTATAATCATCATCAAATAAAAGTAACAACCTAAAAGATAGAGAATTTCAGAGAAGGGCAAAGGTCATCATGCACTATGTAGAGAAATGGGCGTTAAACAAAAAAAAAATTTTTGTTTAAGTGATCTCTACACCCAACATGGGGCTTGAACTCACAACCCTGAGACTAAGAGTCACATGCTCCACTGCTGGAGCCAGCCAGGCACCCCAGAATGAAAGACAGATTTAAGGTGAGTAGAGGGGAAAGGTGGCCAACAGATGCTTTATATAGGTAAAAGCAGAGCACTACAGGTATATGATGAAGAGGCAGAATAACCAAGAGTAAGCAAATTCCAGTTTATTAGGGTTACCCACAAGCTATGCACTGGCTTCTCTTGATTTCTAGGAAAAGATGTAGACACCACAGCTTAAAGTTTTGTCTTAGGACTTTCTCCAAATTGTCCTCGTGTCTTCATCCACAACCCAGCCTGCTTCCTCTATCTTCTTGCAAAACTATATAAACTTTTTTTTAAAGCTCCTTTGCATATTCAATGACTTCTATAAAATTGCAGGCCTTTTTCTTTTCTTTTCTTTTTTTTTTTTTTAAAGATTCTACCTATTTATTTGAGAGAGAGAACGAGAGATAGAAAGCACGAGAGGGAAGAGGGTCAGAGGGAGAAGCAGACTCCCCGCTGAGCAGGAAGCCCGATGTGGGACTCCAGGATCATGACCCGAGCCGAAGGCAGTCGCCCAACCAACCGAGCCACCCAGGCGCCTGCAGGCCTTTTTCTTATGAACTTCTACAAAGCCAAAATTTTCCCTTCATGTACTTAACTACATATTTTAATGTATATACTGGACTTTCTGATTATTCCTGTAAATTTCTGTCTTTTAGCCTATTAATTAGAGTTTGGAATCCTAACTCTCTAGGTCAATATAGTAGGTTATAGGTACTACAGTTTATGACACCTGAAAACTTCAAACGTATTTCTCATGGGTCTTTATCCAAGTTGTTGAAGAAAATGTTGAATGAGATAAGGTCCAGAAATTCTGTGATCTCTCTCCAGGTTAAAACCGATCTTATTAGTACTTGGGTCTAACTTTTGAATCCACAATAAATAAATTCACTCAACTATTTTACAGGGAAGAGATTGTTGTTTAGTAAATAGAGCAATGGACTGAGATTCCTATGAACATGATTCTGAAACAAACTTTGCCAATGACTTTGTCAAGTTAACTAACTTCTCTTGAACTTATTTGGAAAATGAGAGGGCTCCATTTCCAAAATTCAAGTATTCTATCATCCGGTTCATATTTCCCCACAAAAAGAGACAATATTGTACTATCTCTTTAAGTACCCATTTTCTGTCTCAAGAGACAGGGCAATAACATTTCTCTTTGGCCTATTCAGCAGAAGTAAGTCCTACAACATGCTCAAGAATAGACAGTCTAATTTCAATTCAGTCCACAAACATCTGTTAAGTGCATACTATGTCAAACATTATACAAAAGGGCCTCTAAAATAAATCACCAACAATAAAAAACAAAGTTAACTAGAAATAAATCCTGCATTCCCAGACTTTGGATCTGTGCAGCACTATGGAAGCATGTCTCGGCCTCCTTTCCACGGACACTAGCCATTGCAGTTGCCACAGCATCAATGTTTATGCATTTCACTAAAGGACTATGTCTTGTCCCTGAATTCTCTGAGATATTCTCTCATTCTTTCAGAGGCCATATACAATTAATCATTTTCTTCATTCTATTTTTCCAGTGTTTGCTTTAGGACCTTTAGGAAAATGTGAATTATATCAATTAGGATTTGATCAAGGAAGCAGACCTCTATGATAATAGAACAAAGGATTTATTATAGGGATTAGGTCTTTTGCAATCATGGGAGCTAGTTAAGCAGTCTATGTAAGTCTGTTGCTTCTACATCTGGTGCTGGGCCTGAAGTCAGCAAGGCCAGCAGTTGGAAGGGAAGATAGACACAATGTGGGAGAGACAGAGGACAAAGTGGAACCCATGAGGACAAACTGGAGCTTTGTGTGTCTCTTTCTCACTTCTTCTACTCTAAATGCCATAGGTGATCTATAAGATTAGTTGGTATTCCTCAGCATGGAGGACATGAACATGGCCCAGAATTTGGAGAAGATGAAGGAGGAGATCCAGTGGGAGATGGCTCCTGCCCCAAACCAACAAAATGTACCAACAGATAACTGATGACATGTGAGCTACATAACTACATCTGCCCTACACTGACCTTCAGAGCACAAAATTGGCTACAATTTTATTTCTACCTTCAAAATCTCATGCAAATCTCTCTTGTGACAATTCTAATTAACAAGCATACAGGGAAGGATACTATGGAAAATATAGTTCTACCTTAGCTACCGCTGACACAGTACAAAGCCATCATCAGAATCAATAGCCCTTATAAACATTTCCTCCCTTATTCTTTAGAGCTTTTTACGTATTCATTCCCATGTTCCATACTACTGTACTTGTTGCTATTATCAGCCACAGGCTAAGAGAATATGACTGCAATAAGTACTACCTACAAGGAATTACTATTTAGAATATATAAAGAACTGCTACACCACAATAAGAAAATGAAAAATGACTTAATAGAAAAATGGGCAAAAGATATGAACAAGCAGTGTGCAGAAAAGAAAACTCAAGTGGCCATAAACATAAGAAAAAACCTGAATCTCTCTACTAATAAAAGAAATGCAAATTAAAACAGATTTCATTCATATTTATCAGACCAAAAATATTTTGAAGTCTGCAAAAACAAGGATTGGTGAGGATGTGAAGAACTAGGAACTTATACACTGCAAGTAGAAGGTAAATTGGTACAACCACTTTGGGGAATGATTTGGCAATAACTAATAAAGTTGAAGATGCACACAACACATGACCCAACAACTCTAGTTGAGTAGAAACACTCTAGTCTAGGGCGCCTGGGTGGCTCAGTTGGTTAAGCGACTGCCTTCGGCTCAGGTCATGATCCTGGAGTCCCGGGATCGAGTCCCACATCGGGCTTCCTGCTCAGCAGGGAGTCTGCTTCTCCCTCTGACCCTCTTCCCTCTCGTGCTTTCTATCTCTCATTCTCTCTCTCTCTTTCAAATAAATAAATAAAATCTTAAAAAAAAGAAACACTCTAGTCTAGAGAATTCTTACATGTGTGTACAATGAGAAATATACAAGAATATTCATTGCAGCATTGATGTAACACTGAAAATTGGCAACAATATAAATGTCCATCAGTAAGTAGCTAAAAAAATATAAATTGAGGTATATCCATCCAATGAAAAATATTCAATAGTTAAAATGAATGTACTAGAGGGGCACCTGGGTGGCTCAGTCAGTTAAGCATCTGCCTTTATCTCAGGTCATGATCTCAGGGTCCTGGGATCGATGCTGCTTCTAGCTCTCTCCCTCTCCCTCTGCCCCTCACCCCACTCATGTTCTCTCTTGCCCCCCCAAATAAATAAATAAAATCTCTTAAAAAATTGAAAAAAAATGAATGTACTGGAGTTACATATATCAACATGGAAAATATAAGAAATAATCTTGAAGGGAAAAAGCAATTTGCAGAATAATATTTATAGTGTCACACAATTTAAATAAAGCTTAGAAACAGGCAAAGCACTAGCAATTTATTATAGTATATAGTAAATATATAAAGGCACACACAAAAATGATATACACTAACATAATGAACAGCACTGGGGAGAAAGGGACAGAGATTTTATTGTAGAGGCTACAAAGTGGGTTCAACTATGTATATATAATGTTCAATTTCTTAAAAAAAAATCTGAAGCCAATATGGCCAGATGTTAAGATGTGACAAGCTGGGTTATGGATACATTGTTTTTATTTTTTTTGGTTGCTGGATACATCGTTTTTAAATTAATCACTATACTTTTCCTGTTTGCTTGAAATAGTTTGTAATTTAAGTGGAAGGAAGGGAGGGAGGGAGGAAGGAGGAAAAGAACGAGGGAGAGGAAGCAATTCCAATATCTGTGCCCCATTTCCTACCCAATGCCACAATTTTCCTGCTGTTCCTTCTTCACAGTCGAGCAATGTGGTAGAGTGAAGAAAATGTCCTGGTTTTCAAAGATTTGAGTTCTGATCCTAAGTTGGTCCCCTTTGAGTTGTGTGAATTTGCTGAAGATACACAATTCAAAGGGTACAGAGCTAAGATCTGAATTAGAACTGAGTTGATTTCTTTACTGTAAAATAAGAAAAAGTAAACCCAGCTCACAAAGTGGTTGTGAAGATTGCCCAGTAACAGCTTATATAAAATAACTAAGAATGACCGTCATATAAACACATGATAAGCAAATGCAAAATGAATAATTTCCTTCACTTTTTTCTTTAAGATTTTACTTTTTTAAAAGATTTTATTTATTTATTTGACAGAGAGAGAGAGAGAACGCACGCGCGCAACAGGCAGAGGGAGAAGCAGGCTCCCTGCTGAGCAAGGAGCCCGATGCGGAACTTGACCCCAGGACCCTGGGATCATGACCTGAGCCGAAGGCAAACTCCTAACTGACTGAGCCACCAAGGTGCCCCTTTAAGATTTTATTTTATTATTATTTTTAAAGATTTTATTTATTTATTTGACAGAGACAGCGAGAGAGGGAACACAAGCAGGGGGAGTGGGAGAGGGAAAAGCAGGGTCACCGCTGCGCAGGGAGCCGGATGCGGAGCTCGATCCCAGGACTCTGGGATCATGATCTGAGCCAAAGGCAGATGCTTAATGACTGAGCCACAAAAGTGCCCCTAAGATTTTATTTTTAAGTAACATCTACACCCAACGTGGGATTCTAGATTACAACCCCAGGATCAAGAGAGATGAAGGATCACTGCTCTACCAACTGAGCCCACCAGGTGCCCCTGTTTCCTTCACTTATTTCTAAGTTCTTGCCCTTCCATTCCTATCTCATTGCCCAATCCTCAGGCTAGATTTTGCTAAAAGGCCTGAATTTTCTGGCTTTCTCATAAACTTTTACACTTTTTCTGGCATTCCTAAAAGGTAAGGACAGTTTTCTTTCCCACATTTTGTAGGTGGGGAGATTAAAGCCCATAACAATGAAAGAACTAGGCCAAAGTTACATAGGGCATTTAGGAAAACAGCTGGGACTGAAATAGAATTCTTATGATTCTTGACCAGCTATTGTAAGCACTCTGTCATAATATTAACAAAAACAAACAAAAACAACAAACCAAAAGTAAAAAAACAAGTCAATTAAAAGTACACACCCCAGGATCTCCTGAAAGATGGCAAAGAATAACTGTGCCCCACCTGCATCCCAATGTTTATAGCAGCAATGTCCACAACAGCCAAACTATGGAAAGAGCCCAGATGTTCATCGACAGATAAATGGATAAAGAAGATGTGATATATATATACAATGGAATATTTCGCAGCCATGGAAAAAAAATAAAATCTTGCCATTTGCAATGATGTGGATGGAACTAGAGGGTATTATGCTAAGCAAAATAAGTCAGTCAGAGAAAGAAGATTATCATATGATCTCACTGATGTGTGGAATTTAAGAAACAAAACAGGATCATAGGGGAAGAGAGGAAAAACTAAAACAAGACAAAACCAGAGAGGAAGATAAACCATAAGAGACTCTTAATCATAGGAAACAAACTGAGGGTTGCTGGAGGGGAATGGGATGGAGGGACGTGATAACTGGGTGATGGACATTAAGGAGGGCATGTGATGTGATAAGCACTGGGTGTTATATAAGACTGATGAATCACCAATAATGCATTATGTCAATTCATTGAATTAAAAGTAAAAAAGAAAAAGAAAAAAAATAAGTACCCTCTCTTGACCCCCACAATTAATTAATTAATTGATCAATCAATACCCCTTCTGTCCAAAAGATGTAGCGTAATTCTCCTCTCCTTTTAGATAAGACTGGATTTAATGACTCTCCTATTGAACAGAATATGGCAGAAAGACCTAAATGTGAAGCAGACATTAAAAAATACTGTCTGGCAAACCAGCTCCACCCTAAACACAAACTAATGTTACAGGAATTTGAAGCTTGGGATGCCCTAAGCATAACCATAGCAACAATAAATCTCAAACCAGGTCAATCACACACACCATAACACAGATGAAGAATGCTTATAAGTGCATCAGAAGACTCAACACATCTGAGCAAAGGATCAGTGAACCTGAAGATAGGTCAATATAAATTACCCAAAATGAAACATGAAGAGAAAAGTGTATAAAAAGGAGGACTGGGCGCCTGGATGGCTTAGTCGATTAAGCATCCAGCTCTTGATTTTCGGTCAGGTCATGATCTCAGGATCCTGGGATCGAGCCCCACATCGGGCTCCACACTCAGCGGAAGTCTGCTTAAGGATTCTCTCCTTCTGCCCCTCCCACTCTCACGCACGCATATGCTCTCTCTCTCTAAAATAAATAAATAAATTTAGCCACCCCCCACCATAAAAAGAGGACAGATCATCCAAAAGCTGTGGGACACTATCAAACAGTCTCAAACATGTGGTTGGAATCTCAGAAAAAGAGAGAATGAGGCCAAATAAATATTTTTTTAAATCAAAAAAAGAATAACTGTGCCCCAGACTTCAAGCTTTCCCTGCTTTCCAAATTTCTACAAAACAAATCATTGAAATAAAAACTTCAGTATCAACAATAAGATTCAAGGAATTAAACTTAAGGCAGCAGAAGTACATAGACAAGTAATACAGGGAGTTCACAGTTAACGCAACCATTGAAATGGATGAACCATAAGAAACACAAATATATATTTGAGTGGAGCTGAAAATTAATTCCTAAAGAAGATAAATGCAAGAGAACATCTAGTCTAGAGAATTTTTGTACGTATTTACTAAGCAACACCTGGTCAGGATTATCACATTATCAAGTAAGGTCATTGTGTAAAACACTGAAAAGCAAAATGGACCCAGCAGGATAAAGTAGAATCAGTGAAATGAAAAGTAATTTAGAGAAATATATTAGGAAATAAAAAACATATTTTAAAAGAACATGAAAGAGGAAAGGCAGAACCAACCTTTAAAATATAGAAGTCTCAAAGAATACAGAAAAACAGGCATATATGTGATCAATAAGGTTTAAAAGAATATTTTTCACCTGAATAAAGAACTGAGATTGGACACAAAGAGCTCAGAGAGGAAATCAAAATTAAATAGCAGAGTCCAAGACCATGGCTTTGGGAAAAAAAATTAAATTACTGGTAAAAATGAAATAATTCTGTCTTCCAACTTAAAAAAAAGCAGGCTAGGGGCACCTGGGTAGCTCAGTCGTTAAGCTCTGCCTTCAGCTCGGGTCAGGATCCCAGAGTCCTGGGATCGAGCCCTGCCGTAGGGCTCCCTGCTCCGTGGGGAGACTGCTTCTCCCTCTCCCACTCCCCTTGCTTGTGTTCCCTCTCTCGCTGTGTCTCTCTGTCAAATAAATAAATAAAATCTTAAAAAAATTAATTAAAACATTTAAAAAGCAGGCTATATGCAAATTAGAGATTTATATAGAGAAAGAGATAGCGTGCTTGAGTGCATGCGCTCGCGTACACACACACACACACACACACACACACACACACACCAGTGGGGTGGGAGGGGCAGAGGGAGAAGGAGAGAATCTTAAGCAGGCTCCATGCACCACGGAGACCTATGTGGGCTCCATCCCACAACGCTGAGATCATGACCTGAGCTGAAATCAAGAATTAGATGCTTAACTGACTGAGCCACTCAGGCGCCCCAGAGCAGGTTTATATTTTCCCATTAAAACAAAACCAAAGGAATCACTGAAAAAAGACTTTTAATTCATTAGTAAATAAATGGACCAGGAAAGCAATATTAGTTTGGCAAAATAAGAGGCATATGTTATTTATTTAAGATTTTATTTATTCAGGGCGCCTGAGTGGCTCAGTTGGTTAAGCAACTGCCTTCGGCTCAGGTCATGATCCTGGAGTCCGGGGATCGAGTCCCACATCCGGCTCCCTGCTCAGCAGGGAGTCTGCTTCTCCCTCTGACCCTCTTCCCTCTCGTGCTCTCTGGCTCTCATTCTCTCTCTCTCAAATAAATAAATAAAATCTTTAAAAAAAATTTATTTATTCATTTGACAGACAGAGAGAGCACAAGCAGGGGGAGTGGCAGGCAGAGGGAGAAGCCCGATGTGGGGCCAGATCCTGTAACCATGATCTGAGCCAAAGCCAGGCACTTAGCAGACTGAGCCACCCAGGAACCCCACTTTTTTTTTCCGTAAGATTTTTATGTATTTGAGAGAGAGAGAGCAGAAGTGGGGGGGGTGAGGGAGGGGCAGAGGGAGAGGAGAGGGAGAAGCAGGCTCCCCGCTGAGCAGGGAGCCCAATGTGGGGTTCAATCCCAGGACCCCGAGATCATGACCTGAGACAAAGGCAGATGCTTAACTGACTGAGCCACCCAAGCATCCTTTGTGACTGTAATCTTAAGCACACCTCATATCAGAACTGCCCAGCAAAACCACTCCTGGATACCTGACTTTTGGAAACTGGGTTAGATAATAAATGTTTGTTTAAGCTACTAAGTTTCCCTTTCAGACTGATTTAAAAGGTAAAAGGAGAGGGGCCTGAGTGTCTCAGCTAAGTCTTAGACTCCTTGATTTTGGCTCAGGTCATTCTCGGGGTGATGGGATGGAGTCCTGCATCAGAGTCTGCCTTCAGTGGGGGGTGTCTGCTTCTCTCCTTCTCCCTCTCTCTCTGCCCCTCCCCCACCTTGTGTGCACCCTCTCTCTCTCTAAAATAAATAAGTAAATCTTAAAAAAAAAAAAAGGTAAAAGGAAACAAAGTAAAACTCATAGAAAGGGTAGAACTGAAGAAGTAAGAATAAAAGTTAGGAAACATAAATAGAAAGTAAAGTAAACCAAGAATAACAATTAAAATTATTCTAAATAGTCAAAGTCCTGCTATCAGAAGGCAAAAAAAGCATAAATCATTTAAAAATTAAATAATGTTTTTAATATAGATACTTAGAAGCCAAGAGGCCTAGAAAGCTAAACATCAGAGAATGGGCAAAAATAAACAACTGATTAAAAAGGCAAGCAGTAATATTAGTATCTGATGAAACAGAATTTAGGGCAAAAAAGCACTTAAGGCAGGTGGTCACTGAATATGATAAAAGGTAGTGAATAACGAAAATATAATAATAAAGAATTTATGGACCAACATGGCAGCTAAATATATCATGTAGATTAACACCTTGTAATGAGAAAATGATAAAAATACAATTATTAATGGAAGATTTTAATTGTTTAATATCAATGACAGATTTAGCATGTAATATAGAAAGTTGTAAAGGATCTAAACACCATAATTGATAATGAAAAACATTATTGCAGATTTTTGTATTCTACACATATTCTATATATATAGAAATTGAACATATTAGTTTATAGAGAAAAATCTCATTAAAGACAATAAAGGAAAACATCTCATGGGCCATATTTTTTAACTGCAATTAAACATTAACTGCATAAATGTTTTCTTATAAAGAGTCCCCAGTCATCTGTAAAATAAAGTTTCCACAAATACGAATTTGGACAAAAAAGAGAAAATGCACAGAGAGTGCTTTGCAGGCTATCAAAGTATATGGCAAATGTTAGCAATTATGATTTGTTACTTACTTTAAAAATAATAATGAAAATATCAACCTATCTAAATCTTTGTGGTAAAGTCAAAGCAGTATTTGGAGGAAAATGTATAATTTGAAATATATTATTTTTTAAGAGAGCAAAAAGATTATATATAAAAGCAACAACAAAATCCCCAAAAGTAAATAGAAGAATGAGACTAATTAAGACCAGAAAAAAATTAATTAGAAATAAAAACAATTTGATTTTGTAAACATTATAAAATAGACAAGTCTCTAGCAAATCTAATCGGGAGAAAATAGACACAAATTATTAGAAACAAAGAGGTAAGTAATACGTGAAAATGCTAAAATTTTCCTATCCTAAAGAAAAAACCCTTTCTTTTACTAACTACAGTTCTCTCTCTCCATCTGAAAGATCCTCTTAAATCCAAATGATTTTTTGGAAATAATGTATGTTTTCTGATGGTAAAAGTAAAACTTACATTTCTGTTAGTATAGCACACTAGGCACAAGAGGACTGTACCACCTGCTAAAATCAACTAAAATTAGTGGACCTTTTAAAAAAAATTGAAGTATAGTTGACACACGATGTTACATTAGTTTCAGGTGTACAACATAGTGACTTAACAAGTATATATCTTATGCTATGCTAAGCACAAATCTAGCTACCATCTGTAAAATTACTGGATTTTTAAAAAAGTCTCAAATGTACTCAGAAGCTGACAAGAAATTAAAGATTACTTAATGTTGTTACAGGTATTCTAAGGCATCATTGGTTGAAAGAGATACCACTATTTTATTCACTACTAAAAAAGGGAAAAAAATGCTGTCAACCTACAACATAATGCTTGCTTATAATTTAAAACTTTTATTTTGTACTTACTGAAGGAAATATTTTAGACTTAGTCATCTATTTTTAGTATAAATTACTCGGGCATATGTAAATAATAAAATGTAAGTGAAAAAAATCATTTAAGGTATGCCTAAAACTTCCTCATATTTAACCTTTTTTATTTTAAGCCTAACATTTAATCTTATTCTTCCACACAGTGTGCTGTGCCATCAAGAACATCGGTGATTTATTATTTCATAAAATTATCCTTAAATAAATGAAAAACAATTGGCACTGGGCTCTTAGGCTTGACATTGCAATTACATAGTGCCAACCAATTTCTGACTCATGTTTCAGGAATGTTGCTGCATAAGTCTGATTCACTATAAGAACAGCTCCTCTCCATAGACACTTGACTCCTAGGGGTTAAAAGAATGCTTCACTATCAGCCTCAAGATTTTCTTCCAAGCACTGATGTTCATTCTGCAAGTTTTGATGCTTCAATTTTGATACACATACACACATTAAATATACATCTATGTTGTGCCTGACCTTGGCTGACAGTCAATCCAGGATGCTATATTAGGGATATTAAAATGTGGGGGGAAAATGTATTTTGGTTAACAAAATAAGATCAATTAAAGTAGGTATAAAGATATGGAAGAAATCTATGAAAACTGGAAGACCTTAAGGTTCAATTTTGATAGAATTATGTATCATTTGAGTTAAAAACGAAAGCCCAGGACCACCAAAAATAGAGAATCTAAAAGGAAATTCTCCTTTCACCTCACATAAAGTGAGTCTCCAACGTGTTACACTCTCAGTGTGAAGCAAATCAGAATTCAGCTATTTTCTCACCACAACTCTCACCACCAGGGGTCTACAACAAATACTGCTCATCTCAAAATTTGGTGCTGAGTCAGGAAGAGGAGGAGATTATCTCCCCCAAGAATCTGTAGCCACAAACTATTCCAATACAGGTTTGTAGCCCAAACACATACAACCTAGATACTTGAAAAAGAGTCTTTTTTTTTTTTTAAAGATTTTATTTATTTATTTGACAGAGAGAGACACAGTGAGAGAGGGAACACAAGTAGGGGGAGTGGGAGAGGGATAAGCAGGCTTCCTGCCGAGCAAGGAGCCCAATGTGGGGCTCGATCCCAGGACCCTGGGATCATGACCTGAGCTGAAGGCAGATGCTTAACGACTGAGCCACCCAGGCGCCCCTTGAAAAAGAGTCTTAAGGCAAGAATTAAGTTTAAAGTAGTCTTAGTACAATGATGCCCTCAGGTGCCCAAAAGAAGCAAAAGCAAATCCCCTTGGAGGAACTCATCTTCATCCCAGGCCTTAAATATTTCCCAAAGGAAAAAAAAATTTAAATCAGTTCACAGTAAAACAACATCATGAAACAAAAACAAATCACAAAACCATCAGGAAACAAAGCACCATGAGCAAGAGCCAGCAGAAATGACAGCAAAATCAGAACTACAAAGACATTAGATGTTGGAATTACCAGGCACCAAATAGGGTGGAAAAAAAGTATATTTAATATATTTCCAAAAATAAGAGAGGGTGGAAAACATGATGAAAAGCCAACATATCTGAAAAGAAACAAAAAAGAACTAAAAAAGTAATAATTAAAATTTTAAATTTTCTGGATGGGTTTAATAGCTCTTCAGACACAGCCAAACATAGTAGACTAGAAGACAGATCTGAAAGAAATTATACAGAACAAAGGAAACATGATGATAAATATGAAGAAGATAATGAAGGATATGGTGCAAGGATCTAACAAATGACTATTCAAAATTCCTCAAGGAGGGGATTAATAAAATGGGGTGCAGAAAACAACTGAAGAAATAGTGGTTAACAATGTTTTAGAACTAAAGAAAGAATTAAATTAACAGATGCAAGAAATCCAGTGAATTCCAAGTAGAATAAGTAAAAAGAAAGTTATACTCAGAACTATAACAGGGAAACTGCAGAACAAAAGTAAAAAACAAAATCAAATAAACAAAACTGAGGCAGCCATTAAAAAAGAGAGATTAGCTTCCTGTGTCACAATTAGAATGACAGATGACTTATCAACAGTAACAATGGAAGCCAGAAGATAATGAAGTAATATTTCTGAAGTGTTTAATGCATTGAAAAAAGTAACTGTTACTAAAATTTTTATGCCCTGTGGAAATATCTTTAAAAACGAAAGCTAAATAAAGACAACTTTTAGACAGAGTTTGCCACCACAGTTCTTCATTAAAGGAAATTCTAGAGTTCATCCTTTAAGCAGAAAGTGATCACAGATGGTCTAAGACGAAAGAAAGAAAAATATGGAAGAACAAAATGGCAAATACATAGGTTAATCCAAACAAATACTGCCACATGAAAATATAACAATACCATAGGAAATTAAGAAAAACGAGCTAGAGCCTTTAAGGAGGTAGGGTGGGATCGGAGGATGAGGCTCTAATCCAATAGAACTTGTATCCTTATAAAAAGAGGTTGAGACACCAGACATTTCTCTTTCCTTGTACACAGAAAAAAGAGCATGTGAGGACATAAGAAGGCAGCCTCCTACAAGCCAGGAAGAGACTATTACCAGATATAGAAACTGCTAGCTCCTTGATCTGGGATTTCTAGCCTCTGGAACTGTGAGAAAATAAATTTCTGTTGCTCAAGCCATTCAGTTTGTGGTATTTTGTTATGGCAGTCTGGACGAACACTTACTTCCTCAGACATCCTTGTATCTAGGGGTGAACAATAACATGTGGTTACGGCTAAAAATATATAAAGAAATCATGTGGTATGAACTCGGAGACTGCTTTTTAAAAAAGGGCAGACCCTTAGGGGCACCTGGGTGGCTCAGCCAGTTGAGCATCTGACTCTTGGTTTTTGCTCAGGTTATGATCTCAGGGTTGTGGGATTGAGCCCTGCATCAGGCTCTGCACTCAGCATGGAGTCTGCTTGAGATTCTCTCCCTCTGCCCCTACCCCCATTTGTGCTCACCTCTGCTCTCTCTCAAATAAATATTTAAATCTTTAAAAAAAAATAGAATGTGCAGGCCCAGAAAGCATGCTCCTTTAGGCTCCCTCCATTTTCCTATTGTAGCAGCATTTCTTTTCTTTTGATCACAAGGGGAGAGCCATAGGATAATGCCCTATGTGACAAAGGAAGCAGCAGGGAAAGATGAAAGTAGCCTGGGTATCTGATGGCATCACTGGATTACCATACAACACTGCTATATACCAATGGCCGATAAATAGATTGCTTATTTCAGATATCTTATTGTGAGCTAAATAAATTTATATTTAAGCTCTTGCTGCTTGGGTTTTGTGTTACTTGCAAGTTTCCAGATAATGTAATTCTCAGATGATAAACCCAAGGAGAAAAGATGGAATAATAAGTTATAAAGAATGTGAAGTAATAGCAAAACCGAAGCATTGGCTTTACTCTGATTCTTTGAAGAGAGATCATGGAAGGTAAGGCTTTTTTTTTTTTTTTAAAGATTTTATTTATTTATTCATGAAAGACAGAGAGAGAGAGAGAGAGAGAGAGAGGCAGAGGGAGAAGCAGGCTCCCAAGGAGCAGGGAGCCCAACACGGGACTTGATTCCAGGACCCTGGGATCATGACCTGAGCTGAAGGCAGATGCCCAACCATCTGAGCCACCCAGGCGACCCCGGAAGGTAAGTTTTTAAAAACATTCTTTGTATGTTAAATGTTGATGAAAATAAAAGGAGTAAAATATAAGCAAAATTCACATGAATTTTTAAAATAAAATATTTAAAGGGGTGTCTGGCAGGCTCAGTTGATAGAGCATGTGACTCTTGATCTCAGGGTTGTGAGTTCAAGCCCATGTTGGGCATAGAGACTACTTTAAAAAAAAAATTAACACTTTAAAAAAAAATTAACTACTTAAAAAACCATGAAGATAAAGTTTAAGTTTCAGGCCTTCTCACTTATATAGACCCTTCCAAGGTCCTAGGAGGGACCCTAGCAATCTCTGCATGATCAAATATATTTTTAATTTGCAAAATCAAGGTATTTTATTTTATTTTATTTTTATTTTTTTTAAAGATTTTATTTATTTCATTTGAGAGAGAGAGAGAGAGAGCACATGAGGGGGGGAGGGTCAGAGGGAGAAGCAGACTCCCTGCCGAGCAGGGAGCCCGATGCGGGACCCAATCCCGGGACTCCAGGATCATGACCCGAGCCGAAGGCAGTCGCCCAACCAACTGAGCCACCCAGGCGCCCAAAATCAAGGTATTTTAATAGATGAAGATTATTCTCTTTCCACTTAGATTTCTCCTTTATCACATTTTCCCTTTAATTAGGGGATGTTGTAGTGGCCACAGATATTTTTGGATTCTGGCTAAGAAACTGAGCTGGAGATACATTTAATTCTAGTTAGGTGGAATATTTTTTTTTAAAAGATTTTATTTATTTATTTGAGAGAGAGAGAAAGAGAGATAGAAAGCACGAGAGGGAAGAGGGTCAGAGGGAGAAGCAGACTCCCTGCTGAGCTGGGAATCTGATGTGGGACTCGATCCTGGGACTCCAGGATCATGACCTGAGCTGAAGGCAGTCGCTCAACCAACTGAGCCACCCAGGCGCTCGTTAGGTGGAATATTTTATGCAGTTCAGTTACTTCTGTGCATGGTTAAATTATTGCTAGCCCCCCACTCAGTGAGGGAACGGCATCCGGGAACACTTTTTTTTTTTTTTTTTAGTAGGCTCTAAGCCCAGTGTGGATCCCAAAACCAGGCTTGAACTCATGACCCCAAGATCAGGACCTGAGCTGAGATCAAGAGCTGGACATTTAACCAACTGAACCACTGAGGCGCCCCGATCCAGGACCACTTTTAACATCTATTAAGCCAATGTACCTGGCATAGGCACAGGAAGGTACAAGTTAAAGGTCATGTAAAATTGCAAATAGAGGAGTCCAGTCTCATAAAGATCTAATTAAAACCAAAGATATTCCTCTCAGAAACATACTGAAAATGCAACATATATAATTCTAAATGTATCATAGATTTTTTCCCCCTCTTTTTTGATGGGAATGGCTTGTGGTATATAATACACCATTTCCACTGCAATTTGAGGAGATATTTTTTAAATGTTTTAATAAAGTGAGAAATGTTAGCCTCCTAATTTGGACTTATACGAAGATGAATTTTGTCATATTTAAATTTATTTATTAAAGAACTGAAGGAAGGAAACAAAAGCAATAGAGAACAGCTATGAAATCAGTAAAATTGTATTTTTTTAATTAAAAAGTGAATTATAGGGGCACCCGGATGGCTTAGCCAGTTAAGCATCTGCCTTTGGCTCAGGTCGTGACCCCAAGGTCCTGGGATGAAGCCTCACGTCGGACTCCCCACTGAGCGGAGAGCCTGATTTTCCCTCTCCCTCTGTCCTCCCCCCACCCCCACTGGCTTGTGTTCTCCTTGTCTCTCAAATAAATAAAATATAGTTTTTAAAGATTTTATTTAATTATTTATCTGTCAGAGAGAGAGCGGGAGCACAAGCAGGGGGAGTGGCAGCCAGAGAGAGAAGCAGGTTCCCCACTGAGCAAGGAGCTGGATGCGGGACTCGATCCCAGGACCCTGGGATCATGACTTGAGCCAAAGGCTGCCGCTTAATCGACTGAGCCACTCATGTGCCCCAAATAAATAAAATCTCAAAGAAAAGAAAAAGAAGTGAATTATAACAGGAACATTTTTTTTTTAAAAGATTTTATTTATTTATTTGACAGAGAGTGATACAGCGAGAGAGGGAACACAAGCAGGGGGAGAGGGAGAGGGAGAAGCAGGCCTCCTGCTGAGCAGGGAGCCCAATGCGGGGCTCGATCCCAGGACCCTGGGATCATGACCTGAGCCGAAGGCAGATGCTTAACAACTAAGCCACCCAGGCACCCCAAAACTTTTCTAAACAATCAAAATAAGTTGTAAACAACCATGAAAGAGGAAAGACTGATTTCTCTTTCTCCTTATTTAATAGAAAATATTACAGGGGTGACTGAGTGGCCCAGTCAGTTAAGCACCTGCCTTTGGCTCAGGTTATGATCTCAGGGTCCTGGGACTGAGCCCCCTCATCAGGATCCCTGCTCAGCGGGGAGTCTGCTTCTCCCTCTGACTTCCCCCTGCTCATGCTTGCGTGCGCTCTCTCTCTCTCAAATTAATAAATAAAATCTTAAGAGGAAAGAAAATATAACAAAATCTTGTTATATTAAGAAGCAAAGAGTTGCAGGAAAAAAAGTATTACAGAAGTGATTCAAGTCATTGATTAATAAAAATACTATGTTGTTTTATTGATTTTATAATTTTCTGTTGTCAAATGAAAAAAAATTTTAAGTTGTTAGGATTTCTTTTCTTGGGACACCTGGGTAGCTCAGTCAGTTAGGTGTTGCCTTCCACTCAGGTCATGATCTCAAGGTCCTGGGATCAAGTCTCCAGCTCCTTGCTCAGCGGGGAGCCTGCTTCTCCCTCTGCCTCTACTCTTCCCCTGCTCCTGCTCACTCTCTCTCTCTCATTCACTCTCTCAGGTAAATAAATAAAATCTTTAAAAAAAATAAATAAAATTTAAAAAAACTTAAAAAGTTGGGGTGCCTGGGTGGCTCAGTCAGTTAAGTGTCTGACTCTTGGTTTTGGCTCAGGTCATGATCTCATGGGTTGTGAGATCCAGCCCTGCATTGGGCTTCCCACTCAGCGGGGAGTCTGAAGATTCTCTCCCTCTGCCCCTGCTCTCACTTGCACTCTATCAAATAAATAAATCAATCTTTTAAAAAAAACCCAAAACTGTAGGGGTACCTGGCTGGCTCAGTTGGTAGAACATGTGACTCTTCTTTTTTTTTCTAAGATTTTATTTATTTATTTGACAGAGAGAAACACAGCGAGAGAGGGAACACAAGCAAGGAACACAAGCAGGGGGAGCGGGAGAGGGAGAAGCAGGCTTCCCGCGGAGCAGGGAGCCCGATGGGCTCGATCCCAGGACCCCGGGATCATGACCTGAGCCGAAGGCATACGCTTAACGCCTGAGCCACCCAGGCGCCGCGAGCATGTGACTCTTGATCTCAGGTCATGAGTTTGAGCCCCACATTGAGCACAGAGTTTAATTAAAAACATAAACAAAAAAACCACTCCAAATAATGTAAACTTACTAATCATTTTGATAAAGTTTTGAAAAGGCAGCATAATACAATTTAACAGTATTCTCATTAACAGTATAACTATATCCTACCCACTGTAATCAAACTGTAGTTTGAGGGAACACTACCCACAAAACTAACATCACTAATCACATTAACTGCAAATTTGGGGGGTTCTGAAAACCACCTCTGGCTTGGTAATTTCCTAGAAGGACTCACAGAAGTCCCCAAAAACTTTTTTATTCACAATTACAGTTTGTTACATAGTAAAGATTCAAATCAAAATCAGCCAAGAGAAGAGATGCACAGGGCAGAATCCAGGAGAGGGTTACATGTAGCATTTCCCACTCACCTGTCCCCATGGATTCACATATGGTGTTACCTCTGTGTGACCACATATGGTATTACAATGTGTGACCAGATATACATAATACTGCCAACCAGGGAAACTCACCGGAACTTTGGTGTCCAGAATTTCTATTAAGGCTCGATTACATACTGCCTACATGCCTGATTCTTAATTTTCAGTGCCCCCCCAAGGTGGAAATAATACCTTTAGTTATCGGGCCATATTAGTTATAATATGGCCCAAAGTCCATATTATAAATCACATTGTTAAACTTTTTGGTTCTCAAAGCCCCCAGCGAACAAAGACATTCCTATCAGGCAGAACATTCCTGTTAGATCCCAGAAATCACTTTTTAGTATCAAAGGGCAGAGGCCAGACATCTCTTTGGGTAAGGTTAATTCTTCACTACACAATCCCTAATATAAAAAATTAGCATTTCGTAATTTTCTAAAAAGATTTATTTATTTATTTATTATTTTTTTTAAGATTTTATTTATTTAATTGACAGAGAGAGAGACAGAGAGAGAGGGAACACAAGCAGGGGGAGTGGGAGAGGGAGAAGCAGGCTTCCCACCGAGCAGGGAGCCCGATGCGGGGCTCGATCCCAGGACCCTGGGATCATGACCTGAGCCGAAGGCAGTCGCTTAACCAACTGAGCCACCCAGGCGCCCCTAAAAAGATTTATTTAGAGAGAGAAAGAGAGAGTGTGCGAGTGGGGGGAGGGGCAAAGGGAGAGGGAGGAAGAGAATCTCCAGCAGACTCCCTGCTGAGTGCAGAGCCTGACAAGGGGCTCGATCTCATGACCCTGAGATCATGACCTGAGCCCAAATCAAGAGTTGGACGCTTAACTGAGTCACCCATGCACCCCTAAAAACTGTTTCAAATCAAGAGTCATTATTCTCTTTAATGGATAAAAGTTAGAGATACTCCCTTTGTAACTAAAAAATCAAACAAGAATGATCTTTTAAAAAATTAATTATTTAAATGTCTTTGAAATTTCTAGCCAAAGATTGAGAATTTGAAAAAAGAAATGATGTTTGTTTCTAGTATTAGTAGTCTAGATTATTTGGATTGACCCTTCCACTCCCCCAGGGTTGCTAGATTTAGCAAATAGAAAAACAAGATTCCCAGTTAAATTTGAATTTCAGACATATTTATAATGAAAAAATATTGTTTATCTGAAATCAAAATTAAACTGCTGCCCTTTATTTGGCAACCCCAATCTCTTCCACTAAAAACAACCCAGTGCCGTACACACACAAATATATTCATATACAGACATAAACACATCTACACACATAACCTTCTTAAAGGCAACAAAGAGGTGACAGGATAAAAAGGAATTAGGTGTAGTGGCTTTTGTATCAATGAAGAGTGTAATTTATTAAAGTACTCAGAGGTAAGAAAATGTTACACTTTTATATGAGAGGCAAAGAATTTTCTCATACAGACACACAGACCCACAGAAAGCTTTAGTTCTACAACTGCAGCTATGGGACAAAGTAAACACAGAACACAAAATATCACCAGTCCTGTTCTCGAAGAGATATTTTCCAATGTACACTAAATACCTTAATTGATTTGAACTCATTAATAGGAACACATTCAAAAAGACAAGAAGAGTAACAAATCATATTTTGTCATCTATTAGCTAACAAGAGTATAAACCATCATTAAGCTGATATTGATAACTGAAAGTTGACCCATAAAGTCAGATCCCCATTTATTGCTATCACCAATTGAGAATAGTTTTTCAAGTATGTGCAAATCAGAACTAGAACCAACTTTGGCCAAGAACCAGAAACAAAAATAAAAATACAGGGCCAGGAATAAAAACAGGTCAAAAATAAATAAATTTATATTTCCTCTTGGGATTCACTCCAAGGGCATGTGCGGGCGCACACACAGATACACACATAATAGAAAAAGTAAAAAAGAAAAGAAAGAAAAAAAAAGGTATGTATGGGCTTAAATATTCCATAAGGTACACTTCTGGCACTCTTTAGTTGGCTCTGGTAGAAGTGTTCACTTGGGCATCTCAGTGGAATCATACCAAAGTAAAATATTCAAAAAGTTGAAAATATGGCTTTCATAGAAATATCAGAATAAAGCCATGTCGGGGCGCCTGGGTGGCTCAGTCCATTAAGCTTCCAACTCTTGATTTCAGCTCTGGTGGTGATCTCAGGGTTGTAAGATTGTGCCCCATGTCTGGCTCCACACTCAGCATGGAGTCTGCTTGTTCCTCTGCCTATGCTTCTCTCCCGCTCCCTTTCTCTAATAAATAAATAAAATTTTTGGGAGAAAAGAAGAATAAAGCCACGTCAGAAACATATTAACTCATTAATGATGGAACCAAAGATACAAAGATAATAAAGCTGGTTCTAAGAGTATTAGAGAAACTGTGTATTTATAGATACATTATTTTTTATTTTTTTTTAAAGATTTTATTTATTTATTTGAGAGAAAGAATGAGAGACAGAGAGAGCACATGAGAGAGGGGAGGGTCAGAGGGAGAAGCAGACTCCCTGCTGAGCAGGTAGCCCGATGTGGGACTCGATCCTGGGACTCCAGGATCATTACCTGAGCCGAAGGCAGTTGCTCAACCGACTGAGCCACCCAGGCGCCCTAGATACATTATTTTTTAAAAAGAATGCTAGGTTAGATACAAAACTAGTAAATGAGTTTCAGGACAATAAAACTATAACCTTTTCCTACTGAACAGAAATCTACAAGTTAACATGTAACTTCACATAGTTTGGGCTCTACAGATGGTAGATTGTAAAGCCAGACGCAGGTACAGTAACCCTAAAGGAGTTCATAAACTGGGGCGCCTGGCTGTCTCAGTGGTTAAGCGTCTGCCTCTGGCTCAGGACCCTGGGATCGAGTGCCATGTTGGGCTCCTTGCTCAGCGGGGAGCCTGCTTCTCCCTCTGCCTGTCACTCCCTCTGCTTGTGCTCTCTCTGTGTCTCAAATAAAGATAAAATCTTAAAAAAATAAAGTTTGTAAACCTTGGATGGGCCTGTTAAACACTGTTCCAGGAAGACACTAAAAAGACAAGCTGTACTTTCTTTTGCTTATTTCCAAGTGTTAAGAGTTTTTTTCCCCTTTCTTTTCTCTTCTTTAGATGCATGTGCTTGGCTGAGGAAAACTGCCAACTTGAGTACTCTCTATGCATCTCTCTCCTATTTGATACTTTACCCTGAGAGCTGCCTTGGCCTGCCAGTAACCCAATTTCCTTTTTTTTTTAAATTTTAAAAAAGATTTTATTTATTTGCCAGACAGAGATGGAGAGAGAGAGAGAGAGAGAGAGAGATCGAGCACCCAAGCAGGGGGAGCGGCAGGCAGAGGGAGAAGCAGGCTCCCCACTGAGCAGGGAGGCTGACTTGGGGCTCAGTCCCAGGACCCTGGGATCATGACCTGAGTCAAAGGCAGGTACTTAACAGACTGAGCCATCCAGGCATCCCCAATTTCCTCTCTTTAATACAGGAATAAGTCTGTATTACACCTGGGTTCCTCTTCTCCTGGCAACTATATTCAGGCAGTAAGCAGGGCCAATTGTAGGATTGTATTTGTGTTTCCCATTACCCAAGCATTGCTATACTTAGTTGTCTGATGTCCAATGTCTTGAATACCACATTTAGTCTTGTTTTTCAGTTGTTACAGGTAGGAGGGAAAATCCATTTCCTATTACTGTATCTTGGCTTACTTCTTTTTCCTGCCTCACTGTACTGGTAGAACATCCAGTATAATGTTGAACTTAGGTGAGAGCAGAGTTGAGAGCATTGCCTTCTGATTGTACAGGGGAAGCGCTGTCTTTCAACATTAAACATATTTGGTGTAGGCTTTTCATAAATGACGATTCCTAATTCATCGGGAATTTATCATGAATGAATGTTATAATAATTTTGCCAATGTTTTTTGTGCAAATGTTGAGAAGATAATGTTTTTTCTTTTGTAGTCTGTTAATGTGGAGAATTATACTAATTGGTTTCCTGGAGTAAGGGAGTGTTTCATCCTCTTTGATTTTCTAGATGACTTTGTAAGGAATTGGAATTTTTTCCTTCCTTAAATATATGTTAGAAATCACTAGGAATGCCATCTAGGCCAGGTATTTTCTTTGTGGGGTTTCTAATTACAACTCCAAACTCTTTAATAGTTATACAGATAATGAAGTTACCTATTTTTTCTCATTAAAAAAATTGAGATATAATTGACATATAACATTGGAGTACAACGTGATTTGATATTTTTATATACTATGAAATAATTACTGTAACAAGTAACCCATCCTATTTCTTCTTGAGTGAGCTTTGGCAGGTTTCTCTATCAAGGTATTTGTCCATTTTATCTAAATTATTAAATTTATTGTTCATAATATACATATGTCTGTGGTTATATCACCATTCCTGATATTAATTTTTGCCAAGTTTTTTTCCTATCAGTCCAGCTAGAGGTTTACCAATTTCATTTATGTCCATGTTTCTCTATATTTCCTTTTTTCTGTTTGAGTTTCATTTATTCTTTATTTTCTAGTTAAAGGTGGAAGCTCAGGTCATTGACTTGAGATCTTTCTTCTTTTCAAATACAGGCATTTACACTATAAATTGTCATTTAAGTTTTGTTTTAGCTGTATCCTCCAAATTTGGATGTATTGTTTTCACTTTTCATTTTTAAAATTAAGTCCTAATTTCCCCTTTGGTTTCTTTGTTGATTGATGAGCCATGCAGAAATGTGTTATTTAGTTCCCATATATTTGGAGATTTCCCAGAAACTGTTAACAATTCCTAATTTATTGTCAAAGAACATACTTTGTATGATTTTGAATCCTTTTAAATGTATTGGTACTTGCCTTGTTGGCCAGAATATGACCTATCTTGATAAAGGTCCCTTGTACACTTGAAAAAAATGTTTTCTGTTGCGGTTGAGTACTATATAAATGTCAATTACATTAAATTGGTTGATAGTGTAGCTCCAAATTTTTATATTCTTATTTTCTTTTTCAAAAAACTGAGGTGTAACTGACATATAACATATTAGTTTCAGGTGTATTAGTTTTCTACATTTTATCAATTGAGAGGTACTGATATTTCAAGTATAATTGTGAAAATTGCCTGTGCTTCATGTATTTTGAACCTCTGTTAGGTGCATAAACATATAAGACTGTTATGACCTCTTATAGAATTGACCCTCTGGGGGTTCCTGGGTGGCTCAGTTGGTTAAGTGTCTGACTCTAGATTTTAGGTCATGACCTCAGGGTTGTGAGATCAAGCCCCATGTCAGGCCCCACTGGGCATGAAGCCTGCTTAAGATTCTCTCTCCTTCTCCTTCTGCCCCTCCCCCCCAAAAATATAAATAAAAAATTTAAAAAAATGACCCTGTGACCTTCATGAAATGATCATCTTTTCCCTGGTAATGGCTTTGTTCTAAAATCAACCTTGTCATTTATACAGCCTCTCCAGCCTTCCTTATAATAGAGGTAACAGGGCTTCTTTTTTCATCCTTTTACACTTAACCTGTGTGGCTTTTATTAAAGTCGTTTTCTTATAAGCAGCATGTAGTTGGGTCTTGTTTTTTTTAAAGATTTTATTTATTTATTTGAAAGAGGGAGAAGCAGACTCCCTGCCGAGCAGGAGCCCAATGCGGGACTTGATCCCGGGACTCCAGGACCATGACCTGAGCCGGAGGCAGTCGCCCAACCAACTGAGCCACCCAGGTGCCCTGGGTCTTGCTTTTGAATCCACTCTGATGTTAACTGGGCTGTTTGTACAATTTTCATGAAGTATAATTATTGATATGATTGGCTTTAAATGTGCCATCTTGCTATGTCTTCAGTTTGTCTCAGCTCCTCTGTTACCTTCCTCTTCTTTTAGATTGAGAATGTTTCATGATTCTATTATAACTTCCCTGTTGTCTTATCAGTTTTTAAATTTTTCTAACTGCTTTATTTTTTTTTTTTATTTATTTGAGAGAGAGAGAGAATGAGAGCTAGAGAGCACGAGAGGGAAGAGGGTCAGAGGGAGAAGCAGACTCCCCACTGAGCAGGGAGCCTGATGTGGGACTCGATCCCGGGACTCCAGGATCATGACCTGAGCCGAAGGCAGTCGCTTAACCAACTGAGCCACCCAGGCGCCCTCTAACTGCTTTAGATCTTTCATATATACCAATCTTTAAATTACTACATTCTATATTCAACTAATATACAACTTTATATAGAGGGTGAGAATCTTACACCAGTTAAGACTCCCTTTAACCTCCCTTCCTGGCCTTTTTCCTATTGTTATGTTTTTAATTCTACATATATTAAAAACCTCATGCTTAACTTTGTTAGTTTTTCCTTTAAGCAGTAATTATCTTTTAAAGAAAACTTTTACTCTTCATTCCTTTGTATAGCTCCAGAATTCCATTTGCTATCTTTCTCCTTATCTCTGAAGGACCTTCTTTAACACTTATAGCATGAGTCTGCTGGTGAGGAATACTTTTTGAACTTTTCTATGTCTGAAGTAGTCTTTGTTTCACCATTGTTTTTGAAAGATATTTTTGCTGCATACAGAATTCGAGTTTTTTTTCTCTTTCAGACTTTATTTAAAGACTATTTACTTCTATTTACTTGAGAGACAGAAGTTGAGTGAACACCAGTGTGGTGAGGGGCAAAGGGATGGGGAGAAGCTGAATCACCACTGAGTGTGCAGTCTGATGTGGGGCTCGAGCCCAGGACCTGAGCTGAAGTCAGATGCTTAACAGAATGAGCTACCCAGGCACCCCTTTCACCACTTTAAAGACATTACTCCAGACGCCTGGGTGGCTCAGTCATTTAAGTGTCTGTCTTCGGCTCAGGTCATGATCCCAGGGTCCTGGGATCGAGTCCCATATCGCACTCCTTGCTCAGCAGGAAGCCTGCTGCTCCCCCTGCTTGTGTGCTCTCTGTCTCTGACAAATAAACAAAATCTTTAAAAAAAAAAAAAATGTTACTCCACTGTCCTCATACTTCCATTGTATCTGATGAGAAATATGCTGTCATCCTTATCTTTGTTTCTCTATATGTAATGTGTCTTTTCACATGACTACTTTTAATATTTTCTTTAATCTCTGGCTTGAGGAAATTGAGTAAATGTGCTTTGGTTTAGTTCCCTTCATGTTTTTTGTGTTTGGCACAGATTGAGATTCTTGGATCTGTGGGCTTACAGTTATCAAATGTGGAAAATTTTTAGCCATTGTTTCTTGACTTGAGAAGACTTCAAGTTTACATCTCAGGTTGATCCTTGACACAGAGACAGCCCATAACAATGAAAACCAAACCAAACCAAAAAACCCCTCAAATCACTAAAATAATTTTTAAAAACAGCAAACCCTGGGAAAGGAGAGAATTCGTGAATTTGAAGATAGGACAATGGAAATTACTGGGTCTGAGGAACAGAAAGAAAAAAGAATGAATAAAAGCACAGCCTGAGGGACCTGTGGACCAACATATAAATTGTGGGAATCTCAGAAGGAGAGGAGAGAAAGGGGCAGAGAATATCTGAAGAAATAATGGCAAGGGCGCCTGTGTGGCTCAGTCAGTTAAGTATCTGCCTTCAACTCAGGTCATGATCCTGGGGTCCTGGGATCAAGCCCCAAGTCAGCCTCCCTGCTCAGTGGGGAGTCTGCTTCTCCCTTTCTCTCTGTTGCTCCCCCTTGCTTGTGCTCACTCTGTCTCTCTGTCAAATAAATAAATAACATCTTTAAGAAAAAAAAATGGCTGAAAACAAATTTGATGAAAGAAATGAAAATAAACATCCAAGAAACTCAACGATCTCCAATAAAGATGAACTTACAGAGATCAACCCTGAGATGCATTATAATCAAATGTTTGAAAGCAAAAGATAAAAAGAGAATCTTGAAAGGAACAAGAGGAAATTGACTTGTCACAAATAAGAAAAGGAGCAGATTTCTAAGGAACTTTGGAAGTCAGAAGGTAGTGGTATGACATATTCAAAGTGTTCAAAGAAGAAAAAACTATCAGTGAAAATTCCTGTATCTGACAAAACTATTCTTCAAGAGTGTGGGAGAAAGTTAGACATTCCTATAAAAAGAAAAGCTGAGAGAGTTCTTATCACTAGTTCTACCCTGAAAGATATGCTCAAGGTTGAAATGAAAGGATATTAGGCAGTAACTCAAATCCATATGAAGAAATAAATATCTCAACAAAAATCAATGCATGGAAAATTATGAAAGCTAGTATTGGGGTGCCTGGGTAGCTCAGTTGTTAAATGTCCGACTCTTTTTTTTTTCTTTAAAGATTTTATTTATTTCAGAGAGAGAGAGCATGAACGGCAGAGGGGGGAGTAGGGGTAACAGGAGAGGGAGAAGCAGACTCCCCACTGAGCCAAAGGCAGATGTTTAAGAGGTAGAGCCACCCAGACACCCCTAAATGTCTGACTCTTGATTTTGGTTCAGGTTATGATCTCAGGGTAGTGAGATTAAGCCCCATGTTGAGTTCCTGATCAGCAGGGAGTCTACTTGAGATTCTTTCCCTCTGCTCCTCCCCTCCGTGCTCACACTCTCTCTCAGGTAAATAAAGAAACTAAACAAAACAAAAACAAAAACAAAAAACCCTAGAACTAGTATTATCTTGACAAGTTTATAACTCCACTTTTTGTTTTCCACATGATCTGAGACAAATATATATAAAAAATTATGTCTAAACACTACTACTATTTAACTTTGGCTTGTAAATCCACATGTTGTTTTCTACATTAAAGAGACTAATACATTTGGAATAATTACTAGTTTGTGTTTGGGGGCACATAGTATATAAAGATTCAATTTTGTGATATTAACAACTGAAACGGGTAGGGACAAAGTTGTAAAGGAGCAGAGTTTTTGTATGTTATGGAAATTAAGCTAGTATAAATTTAAATTAGAATGTTGCAACAATAGAATGTTCAACTTAATCTCCAGGTAATCTCACACACCCACAAAACCCACAGTAAAATATACACAAAAGAAAGTGAGAAAGGAATTTAAACATTTCACTACCAAAAAAATCAACTAAATATAAATGACAGTAATGCAGGCAACGTGGGACAAAAAAAGCTATAATGCCTACAGAAAACAAAGAGCAAAATGACAGAAGTCCCTTCTTATCAATAATTAAATATAAATAGATTAAAATCTCCAGTTTAAAAACAAAGATTGGCAGGGGCACCTGGGTGGCTTAGATGGTTAAGCGTCTGCCTTCGGCTCAGGTCATGATCCCAGGGTCCTGGGATTGAGTCCCGCATCGGGCTCCCTGCTAGGCGGGGAGCCTGCTTCTCCCTCTGTCTCTTCCTCTCTCTCTCTCTCTCTCTGACTCTCAAAAATAAATAAATAAAACATTAAAAAAAATAAAAACAAAGATTGGCAGAACAGAGAAAAAACATGATCCAAAATATGTGTCTACCAGAGACTCACTTTAGATCAAAAAACACTAACAGACTGAATGTAAAAGGATTTAAGATATTCTATGCAAGTAATAATAAAAAGAGAAGGGGAGGTATACTACTATCAGAAAAATAAAAATTAAATCAAAAAAGGTTACAAGAGATAAGAAAAGGATATTACACACATTAATAAAAAGCACCACACAGCAAAAAGATGTAACAATTAGAAATATTTAGGCACCTAATAACATACCAGCAAAATATATGAAGCAAAACCAGACAGAAGTGAAGGGAAAAGCAGACAGCTCTACAATATTAGTTGGAGACTTCAATACCCCACTCTCAATAATGGACAGAACAACCAGACAACACATAACTAAGGAAACACAGGACTTAAACAACACAATAAACTAAGTAGGTCTAACAGATATATACAGGACACACTACCCAACAAGAGCAGAGCATATGTATTCTTAGGTACACAGCGTATTTTCTCCCAGCACAACAGGATAAAGTAAAAAATAAACAATAGAAGTTAAACTGGAAAACTCACAAATTTGTAGAAATTAAACAAAATATGAAACAACAATGGATGAAAGACAAAAGGACAAGGGAAATTAGACGATACTTAAGAGATCAAAAAAAAAAAAAAAGCAAAACAAAAAACACAGCATGCCAAAACCTGTGGGATGAAGTGAAAGCAGTATTAAGAAGGAAATTTATAGGGGCACCTGGGTGGCTCAGTTGGTTAAGCATTTGCCTTTGGCTTGGGTCATGATCTCAAGGTCCTGGGATTGAGCCCCGTGGCAGGGTCCCTGCTCAGCGAGGAGTCTACTTCTCCCTCTCCCCCTGGCTCATGCTCTCTTCCTCTTTCTATCTCTCTCTGTCAAAGACATAAAGTATCTTAAAAAAAAAAAAAAGGGAAATCTACAGGTATAAAGGCTTACATTAAAAAAAAAATCTCCAATCAACAACATAACTTTATAATTAAGGAACAAGAAAAGAAGAAACTAAACCCAGAGCTAGCAGAAGGAAGAAAATAATAAAGATTAGAGCAGAGATGAATGAAAAGAGAACAGAAAAAATAATAGAGAAAATCAATAAAAACCAAAAGCTGGTTCTTTGAAAAGAGCAACAAAATTGATAAACCTTTAGTTAGATGGACTAAGAAAAAAAGAGAAAAGACTCAAATTACTAAAAACAGAAATGGAAACATTACTACTAATTTTACAGAAATGTAAAGAATTATAATAGAGTACCATGAACCACTATATGACAACAAATTAGATAACCTAGATGAAATGGACAAATTCTTAGAAACAAAACCTACCAAGACTAAATCATAAAGAAATAGAAAATCTGAACAGACCTATAACTGGTATGGAGATTGAATCAGTAATCAAAACTCCCCCAACAAAGAAAACTCATGGACCTGATGGTTTCATTGGTAAATTCTTTATCTAAAGAATACCAATCCTTCTCAAACATCCCCCCCAAAATAAAATACAATTTTACACACACACACACACACACACACACACACACACACACAGAGAGAGAGAGAGAGAGAGAGAGAGAGAATAGGGAATATTTATGTCATTCTATGTGGCCAGCATTATCCTGATACAAAAGCCTGACAAAGACACTACAAAAAGACTACAGACCAATATCCGATATGAACACCAATGCAAAAATCCTCAACAAAATACCAGCAAGCCAAATTCAGCAGGTATTAAAAGGATTATTCACTACAACCAAGTGGGGTTTATTCCTGGAACATAAGGATGGTTCAATATACAAAAACCAATCAATGTAATACATCACATTTAACAAAATGAAGTGAAAAAACCCCACCCACATGATCATTTCAATTCATACAGAATAAGCATTTGACAAAATTCAATACCCTTTCCTTGTAAAAACACTCAACTAGGAATAGAGGGAAACAACCTTAATGTAATAAAAGCCATATTTAAAAAAAACCCACAGCAAACATCATATTCAATAGTGAAAGACTGAAAGTTTTTCCTTTAAGATCAGGTACAAGGCAATGACATCCACTTTCTTCACTTTTATTCAAGATAGTAATAGGCTGTTCTTTTCCTGGGGGGAGAGGAGGGGCAGAGGGAGAGGGGGAGAAAGAATCTTTTTTTTTTTTTTAAAGATTTTATTTACTTGACAGAGATAGACACAGCAAGAGAGGAAACACAAGCAGGGGGAGCGGGAGAGGGAGAAGCAGGCTTTACGCTGAGCAGGGAGCCCGATGCGGGGCTTGATCCCAGGGTCCTGGGATCATGACCCAAGCCAAAGGCAGACACCCAACGACTGAGCCACCCAGGCGCCCCAAGAGAAACAATCTTAAGCAGGCTCTACACCCAGCATGGAGCCAACAGGGTCTCTATTTAACAACCTGGAAATCCTACCTCAGCCAAAATCAAGAGTCAGACACTTAACGGACTGAGCCACCCAGGCTCCCAGGGGGCAGTTCTAATTAGAGCAATTAGGCAAGAAAGGTATAAAAGGTATCCAGATTGGAATGAAAGAAGTAAAATTATCTCTCTTTACAGCTAGGATATTTCATGTAGAAAATCCTCAAGAGTCTATAAAAAAACCTTTTACAAATATTTTAATTCAGCAAAGTAGCAGGATACACAGTAAACACACACAAAAATCAGTTGTATTTCCCTATACTAATAATAAACAATGGGAAAGAAAATTACAAAAACAATTGCATTTACAATAGTATCAAAAAGTATAAAATACTAAAAAAAAGAAGTATAAAACACTTAGAAATCAAGCTAGCCAAGGAGGTGAAACACTTGTATACAATGAAAACTATAAATCATTGATTAAAGAAATTAAAGACATAAATGAATGGAAACATATCCCATGTTCATTGATTGGAAGACCTAATATTGTTATGGTGTCAATATTATGCAGTGATCAGGGCACCTGGGTGGCTCAGTTGGTTAAGTGTCTGCCTTTGGCCCAAGGTCATGATACCAGGGCCTTGGGATTGAGCCCCACATCGGGCTCCCTATTCAGTGGGGAGCCTGCTTCTCCCTCTCCCTCTGCCACTCCCTCTGCTTGTGCTCTCTTTCATCGTCAAATAAATAAAATCTTAAAAAAAAATACTATGCAGGGGTGCCTGAGTGGCTCAGTTGTTAAGCGTCTGCCTTCAGCTCAGGGCATGATCCCAGGGTCCTGGGATTGAGCCCCACATCAGGCTCCCTGCTCAGCAGGAAGCCTGCTTCTCCCTCTCCCACTCCCCCTGCTTGTGTTCCCTCTCTCGCTCTCTGTCAAATAAATAATAAAATTTTTTTAAAAGATTTTTATTTATTTATTTGAGAGAGAGAATGAGAGATAGAGAGCACAAGAGGGAAGAGGGTCAGAGGGAGAAGCAGACTCCCTGCTGAGCAGGGAGTCCGATGTGGGACTCGATCCTGGGACTCCAGGATCATGACCTGAGCCCAAGGCAGTTGCCTAACCAACTGAGCCACCCAGGCGCCCTAAACAATAACATCTTAAAAAAAAAATACTATGCAAAGTGATCTACAGATTCAATGTAATTCCTGTCAACAACCTGATGTTTTTTACAGAAATAGAAAAAAACCCATCCTAAAATTCACATGGAATCTTAAAGGACTCTGAATAGCCAGAGTCCTGAACAGGAACAACAAAACTAGACGACTCATACTTCCTGATTTTAAAACTTACCACAAAGCTCAAAACAGTGTGGAACTGGCATAAAGACAGATATATAAACCAATGGGAGGGCGCCTAGGTGGTTCAGTCGTTAAGCGTCTGCCTTTGGCCCAGGTCATGATCCCAGGGTCCTGGGATTGAGCCCCGCATCGGGCTCCCTGCTCCGCAGGAAGCCTGCTTCTCCCTCTCCCACTCCCCCTGCTTGTGTTCCCTCTCTCGCTGTCTCTCTGTGTCAATAAAATCTTAAAAAAAAAAAAAAAGACACCATCCAGAGTAAAAAGAGTTCACAGAATGGGAGAAAATATTTGCAAATTATGTATCTGGTAAGGGAATAATATCCAGAGTATACAGAGAACTCCTAAAAGTCAACAAAAAACCAAACAGCTCAATTAAAAAATGGGCAAAGGACTTGAACAGACATTTCTCTAAAGATATACAAATGACCAATAAGCACATGAAAAGATGCTGGGAAATGCAAATCAAAACTACAAGGAGATACACCAATTAGGTTGGCTACTATCAAAAAACCAGAAATAACAGATATTGGTGAGGACATGGAAAAAGTGGAACCCTTGTACACTGTTGGTAAGAATGTAAAATGGTACAGCTGCTGTGGCAAACAGCAGCTTTTTGCTGTGGTTCCTCAAAAAATTAAAAATAGAGGGGCACTTGGCTGGCTCAGTTGTAAGAGTGTGCGACTCCTGATCTTAGGGTCGGGAGTTTGAGCACTGCATTGGGTGTAGAGATACTAAAAAAAAATTAAAAATAGAATTACCATATGATTCCACTTCTGGGTATATATTCAAAAGAACTGAATCTAGGGTCTTTTTTTAAAATATTTTATTTATTCATTTGACAGAGACAGACACAGCAAGAGCAGGAACACAGGCAGGGGGAGTGGGAGAGGGAGAAGCAGGCTTCCCGCCGAGCAGGGAGCCCAATGTGGGGCTCCATCCCAGGACCCTGGGATCATGACCTGAGCCAAAGGCAGACGCTTAATGATTGAGTCACCCAGGCACCCCTGAATCTAGGGTCTTGAAGACATATTTGTACAACCATGTTCAGAACATTATTCAAAAACTGCTGAAACACCGAAGTGTCTCAGCAAAATGTGGCATATACATACAATGATATATTCAGTCACAGAAAGGAAGGAAATTTTAACACAGTACAACATGGATCAACCTTGAGGACATTATGCTAAATGAAATAAGCCAGTCAGAAGAAGACAACTACTGTATGATACCACTTATATGACGTACTTAAACTAGTCAAAATCATAGAGACAAAAAGTAGAACTGCCAGAGGTGGGGGTAGGGTGGGAAGGGGTTTGGAGGAGTTATTGCTTAATCGGTAATTTTATTTTAACATGATTAAAAGTTATGGATGATGATGATTGTACAACATTGTGAATGCATTTAACATCATCAAACTGTTCACTTAAAAATAGTTAATATGTGGTTCAGTTTGTTGGGCACGTGACTCTTGATTTTGGCTCAGGTCGTGGTCTCAGGGTACTTAAATGGAGTCCCACGTAGGGCTCCATGCTGGACATGGAGCCTCCTTAAGATTCTCTCTCTGGGGCACCTGGGTGGCTCAGTTGGTTAAGTGTTTGCCTTCGGCTCAGGTCATGATACCAGGGTCCTGGGATTGAGCCCCGCATAGGGCTCCCAGCTTAGCAGGAGCCTGCTTCCTCTCCCTCTGCCACTCCCCCTGCTTGTGTTTTCACATGCTCTTTCTCAAATACATAAAAATCTTAAAAAAAAGAAAAATTCTCTCTCTCCCTCTGCTCCTCACTTCCCAACCTCTAGCTCGTGCATGTACTCTTACTCTCTCTCAATTAGCCGGTCTCTCAACAAGTCTATGATCAATTTGACTCACCTTTTCCTTAGGCAAAGTTATGTTCTTCCCGAGTATGTATGTTCCAAATATATTCCTCTCTTACTTTTACAATATACAATGAGAACTATAAAAATGCTAATAGTTTTAAAATATAGAAGCTCACTCATAGAAATATATCTTTATGAGACAGAAGAGATAAAGATGTTCACTGTGGCATAACGTAATAGTGAAAAAGTTGAAACTATATAAGGAAATATTTCATAAATTATGATTTGTTAAATCAATGGAATATTATGCACAAAGCCTAAAGGACAGCAGGAAATGGCTACTATAGGAAGCAAGATTATGGATGAATTTTAAAATCTCCAAATGACATAATAAATGGTTTTTAACAATATAATCTGGAAAAAAGGAACACTCTAGAGTTGAATGAAGGTATAAAGACTGAAGCAGAAAGTATTTTTTCTTTAGCTGTCTGAAGGAAATTAACAATAAGAGGAGAAAAGGAAATGCCCTTATTGACCTTCCCTCCAGCCCTTCCTGCTAATTCCCTGACATTGAACCCTAGCCAACACTTTAAAAGGCAGTCTATTACAGAAATGGAATCAGCACTCAGGTTTCCTCTAAGAGGACATAAGAAGGTTATGTATGGAATGATATTAAGTAAAAGCCAAGAAAGGCTCTATTCAGTAAAAAACTCACACCTCTTTCCAAAAGAAAAACCCGAAAAATTATTTCTAATCCCAAAGTTTTAAAAATTCCTGAGAGAAAAGATGGCATTTCCTAATAGTCACACAATGTGAGTCTTGATAAGTAACATTAACAATGTGCTATAGGGCACACCTGGGTGGCTCAGTTGGTTAAGCGTCTGCCTTTGGCTCAGGTCATGATCCAAGGATCCTGGAATCGAGTCCCTCGATGGTCTCCCTGCTTAGTGGGGACTCAGCTTCTCCCTCTCTCTCTGCCCCTCCCCCTTGCTCCTGCTCTCTCTCACAAAAATAAATAAAAGCTTTAAAAACAAAAACAATGTACTACAGGATTTATAACACATCTAAAACTATGACAAAAGTGCAAGAAGAGGGAGGAATTGGAGGTATAAGGTTCTTATATCATACGTGAGACCATAAGATACTATTGATGATAGTTAAAGATGTATATTGCAATCCCTAGGGAATAATGTAAAAAAATTTTTTAAGATTTATCTTGGGGGGGGGGCGCCTGGGTGGCTCAGTTATTAAGCATCTGCCTTCAGCTCAGGTCATGATCCCAGGGTCCTGGGATCGAGCCCCATGTCGGGCTCCCTTCTCATTCTCCCACTCCCCCTGCTTGTGTTCCCTCTCTCGCTGTCTCTCTCTGTCTGTCAAATAAATAAAGTCTTACAAAAAAAAGATTTTATTTATTTATTTTTAAGATTTTATTTATTTGACAGAGAGAGAGATAGCGAGAGCAGGAACACAAGCAGGGGGAGTGGGAGAGGGAGAAGCAGCCTTCCCGCCGAGCAAGGAGACCGACGTGGGGCCCGATCCCAGGACTCTGGGATCATGACCCAAGCTGAAGGCAGATGCTTAATGACTGAGCCACCAAGGTGCCCCAAGATTTATTTTATACAGAGGAAGAGAAAAAGAGTGTGCGCACATGCGTGCACAAGTGGGAGGGGCAGAGGAAGAGGGTGAGAGAATCCCAAGCAGACTCTGTGCTGAGTGTGAAGCCAGACACGGGGCTCAATCTCACAACCCTGAGATCACGATCTGAGCTGAAACAAAGAGTCGCACACTTAAACAACTGCACCACCCGGGTACCCCCATGTAAATTTTTTTAATGGGGTATAGCCAATAAGCCAATAGTAGAAATAAAATGGAATCATTATAAAAATCCATAAGAAGATAGAAAAGTTGACAAAAAGAAAAAAGAAGAGATAGGACAAACAGAAAACAAGATAGATTTAAGAATTGTCAAGTATCTGAAATTTTACCCTACTTGCAAGCTAACAAGTTGGACTGACATAATTCCATGGATGTTGGTAGAAGACAGGAGACATCTGGGTCGCAGAAGGGCAGTTTATCACTCACATCAACAGCAGTACCCAGAGTATCAGCATTTTGTACCAATTCCCCAAATTACATTTTCCAAAGAGCAATGCAACTAGGGCCACATGATACTGACACATGTAATGGGTTGTGTCATTGCAGAAAAACCTGGTATCTGCGGAAGTAAATTTTTTTATGTGGGCAATAAGCACGCCTGTTCCTTACTCTAGAGGGAGATATTATCTATCTTCCAAGGCAGTTTGCTAAATAAACATCTGTGTAAAGATAGAAACAAAGGACAATCAGTACCCTGCTTGCATGACATACAGAAATGCAAGAGACTTATGAAGAACTGCCTCTCACCCGATGGCAGATTTCAACCAACCATATGAATAATTATTATAAAGGTAAATGATTTAAACACCCAAATTAAAAAGCAGAGACTCAGATTGGACCTCAACTATATGATATCTACGATAAACCTGTTTTGCTCAGTAATGGAGAGAATGACTAGACAGATAATTAATAATGACACAGAAGATGTGAACAATACTATTAGCCAATTTGACCTGATATTTATAGAACATTTTCATTTTCCCCAACAACAGCAATACACATTCTTTTTTTTTTAAGTAAGCTCTATGCCCAACAAGGGGCTTGAACTCATGACCCTGTAATCAAGAGCTGCATGCCCTACTGAGCCAGCCAAGCACCCCAGCAATACACACATTCTTTTTTTTTTTTAAAGATTTTATTTATTTGACAGAGAGAGACACAGCGAGAGAGGGGACACAAGCAGGGGGAGTGGGGAGAGGGAGAAGCAGGCTTCCTGCCTAGCAGGGAGCCCGATGCGGAACTCGATCCCAGGACCCTGGGATCATGACCTGAGCTGAAGGCAGATGCTTAATGACTGAGCCACCCAGGCGCCCTACACACATTCTTTTTAAGTGTATGTGGAATAGTCACCAAGATAGATCATGTTGTGGGCTACCAAAGAAACCTAACAAATTTAAGGTAATTGAAATCAGATACAGTAAATTATCTGAACACAATAGGATTATACTAGAATGCAGTAACAGGAGGATAGGTGGACAATTCCCAAATATTTGGAAATTAACACACTTCTAAATAATTCATATATGAAAGAGAAATTAAAAAAGGAAAAAATATGTTGAGCTAAATGAAAATACAACATTATTGAAATTTGTGAGACACGGTAAGATGCTTACATCAAAAAATAAATGTTTTTTATCAATAATCTAAGCTTCTACCTTAAAATACTATGAAAAGATCAAATCAAACTCAAAGCAAGCAGACAGAAGAAAATAAAGCAGAAATTGATGAAATTGAAAATAGTAAAATGAGAGAAAAATTAATGAAATGAAAGGCTGGTTCTTTGAGAAGTTCAATAAATATATTTCTAATCAGATTGATCAAGGAAAAAATAAAGAAGATGCAAATTACCAATACTAGGAATGAGAGAGAAGGCATCTCTACAGATTGTATAAGCATTAGAAGAAAAAGGAAATATGTATAACTTTATGCCAATAAATTTGATAGCTTAGATGAAATAGAAAAATTCCTTAAAAAAACAGAACTCCCAAAAGTCACTCAATAAATGTAGATAACCTGAATAGTCCTCTATCTGTTTAAGTAATTGAATTAGGAGTTAGGCGTAAAAACATTCTACCACACAAACAAGCTATAGAGCTAGGTGGACTTAAGGGATGGTAAGTTAACCATTTTTCAATACAGAGAAGTATTTGTTTTCAAAGATTTTATTTATTTGAGAGAGAGAATGAGAGAGAGAGAGAGCATGAGAGGGGGGAGGGTCAGAGGGAGAAGCAGACTCCCCGCTGGGCAGGGAGCCCAATGTGGGACTCCATCCCGGGACTCCAGGATCATGAACTGAGCCCCGAAGGCGGTCGCTTAACCAACTGACCCACCCAGGCGCCCCTACAGAGAAGTATTCTTATAGGGGAATCCTGGGAGATAAGGCTGGCCTAAAAAATAAACACTGAAAGGCTAAAGTCATCAACTTCTGTGCTCCAGGCCACCCCCTGCATTTTTTTTAAGGTAGGCTCCACGTCCAGCAAGGAGCCCAGTGTGGGGTCCAAACTCACAACCCTGAGACTAAGATCTGAGCTGACATCAAGAGTCAGACAGACGCTCAACTAACTGAGCCATCCAGGCACCCGTGCATTTTTTAAGTAAACTACCCCCAACATGGGGCTCAAACTCATTACCCTGAGATCAAGAGTTGCATATTCTATTGAGGCAGCCACGTGCCCCACACCCTCTGCATTTTATGACACTTATTCATTAGTATTTATATATGCCTATACTATTTTCTCTGTTGGATGTATTTGTAATACAGTGCCCTAAGTAAGTCTGTAGATTCCTTTAGGTGGGTCATACCAAAAAGATTTGCAAACTGGGGGGAAAAGTATAGAAACCTCCCAGATCAGATGGCTTCACAGGTAAAACATACTAAACATTTAAGGAAGGAATTACATCAATCCTATAAAACTCTAGAAAATAAAAGATGAGGGAACACTTCCCAATCCTTTGAAACTACTACACTGATACTAAAACTAGACAAAAACACTGCAAGAAAACTACAGACCAACATCTCTAATGAACACATTAAACAAGTAAGTGAATTTAGCAATATATAAAACTGATAACAAACTATGACTAAAGTGTTTACTTCAGAAATGTAAGGTCAGTTTATTGAAAGCAGTTAATGCAGTTTACCTTATCAGACTTGAATAGAAAAACTGTATGACTGTCTGAATAGAGAAAAAGGGGTAACAAAATTCAACATACATTCATGATAAAATAAGCAAATTAGACTTAACCCAGTAAAAACATATGAACAAAAACCTTATATCTATAGCATACTTAATAGTATGTTTTCTCCCTAAGATCCCCCTAATATTAGTAACAAGACAAAGATTGTCTCCCACCACTCATATTAGAGTGGTCCTAGCCACTAAAATAAGGCAAGAAAAAAAATAAATAAAAGGCTTAGTCTGGAAAGGAAGAAATAAAACTATTTTTACTTGCATTTAAAAAACTTCTTGCATCCTCACTTTTTTTCAGACAAAATGATCACCTATATAAAAGATCCCATGCAATCCACAAAAAAAAAAAAAAAACGCTATGAGAATAATTGAGTTTAGCAAGGTCACACGATACAGGATCAATTTATAAAACCCCATTGTATTTCTGTATATTAGATATAAACAACTGGAAATCAAATTAGAATAAGACAGCACCATTTACAATAGCTCAAAAAACATTACATAGAAAGGGATAAATCTAACAAAATGTGTTAGAAATTATATGCTAAGAAAACACTGATGAAATAAAAGGAAAACTAAAACAGATATCTCATGTTCATCATTGAAGACAAAAATGTCAGTTCTTCCTACAATAAACTACAGAGCCAAGCAATCTCAACCAAAATCCCCGCAGTCTTTTTTGGTAGAAGTTGACAAGCTGATTCTAAAATCTGTATGAAAATAAATAAATACAATCTATATGAAAAAACAAAGGCCCTAGAATATATAAACTAGTTTGAAAAGAATACAGCTGATTTCAAAGCTTAGTATAAAGCTACAGTAAGGAAGACAATGTGGTACTGGTAAAAAGATAGACCTATATAGCAATGGAACAAAGTAAGATTCCAGAAAAAGTGACCCACACAGAGGGTCAAGTGATCAAATGATCTGGGAATATTGGTCATCCCTCAGCAAAAACAAAAACCCCCCTCAAAATCTGTATCTCACATCATACATAAAATTAACTCTAAATGTAAAAATCTAAGAATTCTAGAAGAGCTTTGCGCAGTGGTAGTATCGTAGCCAATGAGGTTTATCCAAGGCACGATTATTGCTAACTGAAACTAAGAATTCTAGAAGGCATCAGAAAAAATCTTTGTGATCTTTGGTTTGGCCAAGAATTCTTAGGACACAAAAAGCATGAACCATAAAAGAAATATGTGATAAAATGAAAACTTGAGGGGTGTCTGGGTGATGCAGTTGGTCAGGCATCCAACTCTTGATTTCAGTTCAGGTCGGTCATGTTCTCAGGGTCGTGAGATCTAGCCTCTGGGGCTCTGGGCTCAGCACTGAGTCTGCCTGTCCCTCTCCCCCACCTTCTGCCCCTGCACCCGCTCAAATGTGCTCACTCTCTCTCTCCCTAATTTAAATAAATAACTTGAAAAAAAATGAGGAATTTGTGTTATTTAAAAACACTGCAGAGAAGTGAAAAGACAAGCCACAGACTGGAAGAAAATATTCACAAAACCCCTATCTGATAAGGATTTTTTAAAAAATGCAAAACACATAAAGAACTCTCCCAACAACAACAAAAAGAAATATGACAACCCAATTTTTTAAAAAAGATTTTATTTATTTGAAAGAGAGAGAGAGAGGGAGAGCACAGAGAGAGAGAGTGAGAGGGAGTGGCAGATTTCCTGCTGAGCAGAGAGCCTGATGGAGGGCTTGATCCCAGGATCTGAGCGGGAGGCAGACGCTCAACTGACTGAGCCACCCAGGCGCGACAATCTCAATTTTTAAAATGGGCCTGCGCATGAACTTTATAGCAGTTAGTGCATAAGTGACAAAAACTGGAAATAACCCAAAAGTCCATTAACTAGTTTACAGATAAACAAACTGTGGTATATCCATACAATTTAATACTACTCAGCAGGGCGCCTGGGTGGCTCAGTTGTTAAGCGTCTGCCTTCAGCTCAGGTCATGATCCTAGGGTCCTGGGATTGAGCCCCGCAATGGGCTCCCTGCTCTGGGGGAAGCCTGCTTCTCCCTCTCACACTCCCCCTACTTGTGTTTCTCTGTCAAATAAATAAAATCTTAAGAAAAAAAAATACTACTCAGCAATAAAAGAACAAAATACTGATACATGGAACATGAATCTCAAAAGCTTTTTTTTTTGAGAGAGAGATAGCAGGGGGAAGGGCAGGGGGCAGGGGAAAGGGAGAAAGAGAATATTAGGTAGACTCTAGGTCCAATACAGGGCTCCTTCTCACCACCACCACCATTACCTTAGCCAAAATCAAAAGCTGGATGCTTAACCAACTGACCACCCAAGGTGCCCCAAAAGCATAATATACGAAAGAAGTCAGACACAAGTAACTACATACTGTAAGATTCCATTTACAGGACATTCTGAAAAAGGCCATTCTGATTTCTAGGGTCAGAAATCAGATCAGTGGTTGCCAGAAGCTAGGGTGAGTGAAATGGACTGACTATGAAGGAGCCTGAGGCAAAATTTTGGATCATGAAAATATTGAGTGTGTTAGTGGCTATACGTTTGTCAGATGTCAGCAAAGTACATAGGTGTAAAGTGTGAATTTTAGTATCTGTAAATTATACCTCAATAAGCTTGACTAAAAAAAGCCCAAGCAAAACAGATTTCCCAAATTGTAATGTTTTGCTTAATGTCGAACAAGTTTACCTCTTCTCCACACATATTCCTTTTATTAAAAAAAGATTTTATTTGAGAGAGAATGCAAGTAAGAGAGCATGAGAGAGACATCACGAATAGTGAGCAGAGGGGAAGGGCAGAGACAGACAAGCAGACCCCCTGCTGAGCAGGGAGCCTAATGCAGGGCTCGATCCCAGGACTCCAGGATCATGACATGAGCCCAAGGCAGACACTTAAACAACTCAGCCGCCCAGGTGCCCCTCCAACATATTCCTAAACAAATCTTTTAAACTATAAATTATCCTCATTTGGAGCTAGACAAATAATACTTCTTGTGCATTCCTGAGGCCTGAAACAGCACTTTGTATGTATTATCTCATTAAATCATTCCAACATTATGAAACTGAGGTCGAGAGGTTTGGTTAATTCTAAAGTTGGGATTTAAACCCAGGTATGTGGACTCCCAAGATCTTTCCTTCTATACTTCACTGCCTCCCCAAATCTCCAAAGACAGGGACTAAATTTTACATCCTTTATTGTTTAGCATATAACATTCAATAAAAGCAGACACTGTTGAAATATAAGAAACACCTTGCAAACTGAGTATCTTATCAAGTAGGATCTAAAGAAGGCTGCTTAGTTGGGCAAATACTCCCTTCCCCACTCTATTCACACCATCTACCTTCTCTCTGGTTTAGCAACATAGTCCACCAGGAAGAAGCACTCATTTGTTTATTTTCCGCAAGTCTCCTCTGCAATTTCCTAGCCCAGCAAAACATCTCTAACTCAGGACGGCCCTGGGGATGAGCTAATCTGTTAATACTCCAGAGACCGCAGTTTCTATGGACATGGAATGATGATCCAAGACCATCTTTCTCAGGAATTATTTTCATAACTAGGGAGATAAAGATTACTGTTTTATGGAAAATTAGTCACATCGCTTCATTTGTATTCCCCTATATAGTCCAAGATCATTACTTCAGTTGCCAATTTTCTCAACTATGGCATTTAATAATTCTTCACTGGAAGAACTGATCCCCTTCCAAAAACAGGTGGCCCTGTTCTGACATCCTTCTCATTTATAATGCTTTAGTTTTAATGAACAGAAAACCAACCATGAAATTTATTCTCTCACATAACAAGTTTGGTAGTAGGCAAGTTCCAGAGGTGATTAATTCAGTGGCTCAAAAATCATCAATGACCAAATTTTTTCCATTTTTCTATTCTGACATCCTTAGGATGCTGGCAGTTATAACTTCGTAGCAGTCTCACGACAAGCCTGTGAGTTTCATTCCAACTGCTGCTTGATAGTTGGCTGGCATGAAGAAAACAATTTTCTGATATATACTAGGGAAGGCAATTTAGAAGTACCTACAGAATTTTTTCCTATAGAATTATTTTTAATGTGCATATCTTTTGATCTTGCAATTCCACTTCTAAGAATTCAACTCACAGACATACGTAAGTGGACAAAAACAGGTATGAAGAGGTTCAGTACAAAATTCTTTTTAACAGCAAAAATCTGGAAACAGCCTAAAATATCCACTAATACAACAGGTGATTACTTAAATTGAGAGGCCCATACAATGAAATACATCACAGCTGCTTAACACGGAAGTATGTCCAAGTTTTGTTGGTAAGAGTCAAGCTTCAGGGAGTATGCATACATAAGTAAAACTTAACCTATGACACCAAAAGCACAGGCAACAAAAGTAAAAATAGGTAAGCTAGGTTACATCAAAATTAAAAACGATGTCCATCAAGACATAATCAACAGAGCGAAAAAACAATCTATAGAATGGGAGAAGATATTTACGAATTGTTTATCTGATAAGAGGTTAATATCTAGACTATATAAAGAACTCCTTCAGCTCAACAAAAAAGTAACCTGTTTCAAAATGGGCAAAGGACTGACGAGACATTTCTTCAAAGAAAATAAATGATCAATAAACATATCAAGAGACACTTACCACCACTAACCATTATGGAAATGCAAATCAAAACCACAATGGGATATCACCTCAAAACCACTGGGATAGCTGCTATCAAAAGTAGAAAACAAGGGCACCTGGGTGGCTCAGTCATTGAGCGTCTGCCTTTGGCTCCGGTCGTGATCCCAGGGCCCTGGGATCGAGCCCTGTGTCAGGCTCCCTGCTTGGCGGGAAGCCTGCTTCTCCCTCTCCCACTCCCCCTGCTTGTGTTCCTGCTCTTGCTATCTCTCTGTCAAATCAATTAATAATCTTAAAAAAAAAAAAGTAGAAAATAAGTTTTGCCAAGGATATAGATAAACTGGAACCCTTGTGCACTATTGATGAGAATGCAAAATGGTGTAGCTACTGTGGAAAACTCTATGATGGTTCCTCAAAAAGACTTCAGGTATATGCTCTCAAAAAAACTGAAAGTAGGGTTTCGATGAGGTATTTGTATACCCATGTTCATAGAAACGGTAAGACAGTTCCTCAAAAAAACCTTTTTAGGGTCAGGCACCTGGGTGGCTCCAGTTAAGCGTCTGATTTGATTTCTGCTCAGGCTGTGATCTCAGTGTTGTGAGACTGAGCGCCATGTCAAGCTCTGCACTGGGCCTGGAGCCTGCTTAAGATTCTCTCTCTTCCTCTCTCTACCCGTCCCCCACCTCTTAAAAACAAAACAAAACAAAACAAAAAATATTTTGGTATATACTCAAAAGAATTGAAAACGGGGTCTTAAGGTGCATTACTCATGACAGCCAACAGGTGAAGGTAACCCAAATATCTACTGACAGTTCAATGCATAAACAAAATGTGTTTTATAAACATACAGTATTATTCAGCCTTAAAAAGAGAGGAAGGAAATTATGACAGTCTACAACATGGATGAACCATGAGAACATTATGCTAAGTGAAAACAGTCCATCACAAAAAGACAAATATTTTATGGTTCCATTTATATGAGGTATCTAGATCAAACTCATAGAAACAGAAAATAGAACGTTTGCCAGGGGCTGGGAAGGGTTGGGAAGTTGTTGAATGGGTAGTTTCAATTTTGCAAGATAAAAAAGTGCTACAGACTGTTTGCACAACAATGTGAATGTACTTTACAATTTTACCAAAGACTGAAATTAAAAAAATTTTATTTTTTTTAAAGATTTTATTTATTTGAGAGAGAGAGAATGAGAGATAGAGAGCATGAGAGGGAAGAGGGTCAGAGGGAGAAGCAGACTCCCTGCTCAGCAGGGAGCCCGATGTGGGACTCGATCCTGGGACTCCAGAATCATGACCTGGGCCAAAGGCACTCGCTTTCCCAACTGAGCCACCCAGGCACCCTGAAATTAAAAAAATTTTAAGTAAAAATATCAAATTGAGAAACAAACCAAATTATATATATCTGTGAAGAGCTTAGAAGATTAACGGCCTAACTCCTGATAGTTATATATGGAGAATACCGATGGGGAAAAGAAGGACTTCTGTTTTTTTTAATTTACATCTTTCTGTACTACTGGCATTTTAATTATAAACATGCACTAAGTGGGGCGCCTGGGTGGCTCAGTCAGTTAAGCATCTGACTCAAGATTTTGGCTCAGGTCATGATCTCATGGGTCAGACTCCACGCTCAGTGGGAGTCTGCTTGAGATTCTCTCTCTCCCTCCCGTCTCCCCACTGGTGTTCTCTCTCTCTCAAATAAATCTTAAAAAAAAAGCATACACTAAGCTAGGATTTCTAAATTCAATTTTTAAAAAGTTTAGTGGATAGGGGACAGAGCCTGGATGGCTCAGTCGTTAAGCGTCTGCCTTCGGCTCATGTCATGATGCCAGGGTTCTGAGATCAAGCCCCGCATCGGGCTCCCTGCTCAGTGGGGAGTCTGCTTCTCCCTCTCCCACTCCCCCTGCTTGTGCTTTCTCTTGCTCTCTCCCCTGCTCTGTCAAATAAATAAATAAAATCTTTAAAAAAAGTTTAGTGGATAAAATTTAAACTCTAGGTACAATAGACAAGTTTTTTTTTTTTTTAATTTTTTATTTATTTGACAGAGACAGACACAGAGGGAGAGGGAACACAAGCAGGGGGAGTGGCAGAGGGAGAAGCAGGCTTCCCGCGGAACAGGGAGCCCAATGTGGGGCTCGATCCCAGGACCGTGGCATCATGACCTGAGCCGAAGGCAGACGCTTAACGACTGAGCCACCCAGGCGCCCCTAGACTTAAGTTCTAAATTTTTTTTTTAAGATTTTATTTATTTGAGAGAGAGAATGAGAGAGAGAGAGAGAGAGAGAGAGAGAGAGAGAGAGCGAGCATGAGAGGGGGTTGGGTCAGAGGGAGAAGCAGACTCCCTGCTGAGCAGGGAGCCTGATGCGGGACTCGATCCTGGGACTCTGGGATCATGACCTGAGCCGAAGGCAGTCGCTTAACCAACTGAGCCACCCAGGCGCCCTAGACTTAAGTTCTAATGCCACTTTTTAAGAAGAGTTACCAACCATATCTCCTCACAAAAGCACACCATGAGTAGGTTATTACGATTAGTTCTAAAAGGTGTAATTAATTAAGGAAAAGCTCCTGGTGTCATCCAGTTTAGAGGAGATGCTGCCTATTAGGCTTTACCCCAGGAACTGCCCATGACACTTACTAGCCAATAATGCCTAAATTCAAATTAGACGAAGATCCACTCTCTAATCCTGAAACTGACAAAAGTGATACAATGACAATAGCTGGTGCCTGCAAATACAAAATCCTAGGGTTTTCCAACTATTCTTACCCTTCTTCTTCCTACCTACTACTACTAAAACACCAGGCCTGCACCAGCACTTTACTTTTTCAGAGCCTTATTCTCCTCCCACCCCCACTTCAAGAATGTTACAAGAGAGTTAGTGGGTGGTTAGCAAGACCCCCTCAGAAAAACAGCCATTCCAGAAAAATAATTGCTCACATACCAAGGGCTGCCAACAAGAGCAGCTTCCCAGCAGCATGTTTTAATAACCTTAATGAAGCAGAGAGCAACGCCTCCTATAATACAAATTCTGGTTGGAAAAAAGATCTACAGATTGTGGAAAAGTACAACTTAAAAAGCAAACACCACAGGCTCCAGTAAGGCAGGAAAGCAAGCAGAGATTTCTAAATACAGAGCTCAATTGTAAGAGTTCACTGTACCTTATTTCTATCATCGTTTGCTCTGTCAAAAATAGAACTTTCCATGTCTTGATCCATTCAGAATAAGCCACAGCAGGCACAGCTTTGCTTACACAGGGCAGCCAGGTCAAAAAGGCCACACAGGGAAATGGAAAAGCAGCCAGCAGGTTTTCTTAGGGATTATACTGCTCCAGCTTTTATCCTTCTTCCCAGCTATTTTGGTGCCAAGAAAGCTGCAGGGAGGTCTCTGCTCTGAAAAAGCTTTTACTGGAAAGGCTAAAGCAGTCCAGGGCTGCAACTCCCTCTGCTGCCCAAGGTTTTCTTTGCATGCTGTAGCAGGTTCAATGCATTTCAAACTCAAACTACATTAAAAGAGCTAAAGCAGCCCTTTATTTCCAAAATGTGACCAGAAAGGCACAGGTTCAAATAGGAGAGGAACAGCTAGAATGCCAACTTCTGAGCTGGATGAATTTCTACACTTACCTACAAGTCTCCTCTATCTCATGAAGGGTTTCTTTTACTTAGTTTAAATGAAAGTTCTCCATCTCCCTCACAGGCACTTGGAAAAGCAGGAACTAGACTTCTTGTTCCCTCTTCACCCACCCTTAATAATGCCCACTACCAAAATTTAAGGCAGGCCTTATTCATCTTTCAAGCTCTAATTTAAAGATTTTATTTATTTATTTGAGAGAGAGAGAGAGAGAGAAACAGTACGAGAGGGGAGAAGGTCAGAGGGAGAAGCAGGCTCCCCGCTGAGCCGGGAGCCTGATGTGGGACTCGATCCCAGGACTCCGGGATCATGACCTGAGCCGAAGGCAGTCGCTTAACCAACTGAACCACCCAGGCGCCCTCAAGCTCTAATTTAAATAGCGCTTAGCACATGGAACTAAAGCAATTTGTTTGCCAGTCTGTTTCACTGCATTTATTAGACTTGGTACCTGTTTAACAGCAGATACTCAATAATCACTTATCAGAATTCTAACTAGAACTGCCCTGAGATCTTTTTTTAAAGTTTATGTAAGTAATCCCTACAACCCAATATGGGGCTCAAACTCATGACCCCAAGATCAAGAGTCGCACATTTAACTGACTGAGCTGGCCAGGCACCCCAAACTAGAACCACCCTAAGGAACTGGGGAAGATTTGTTCACATAATTCAATTATGACATAAGCAATTACTGGGGGAGGTACCAACATCTTTAGATTAAGAATAAGAGGCAGGTGTTGCGGTATTGCTCCAACTAACATACTATTATTCTACCTAACAATTTAGCAGCACTGCTTGTGGTCTTTTTCAGATTACCAATCTCACCAAGTCTCTATTCTGGTAACTGTTAACAGAACTCATTTTACATGTACTTTTAGGGCACTTTATTCTTTGCTTATACCCAAACACTTATCACAGTGTCATCTTAGTGGTACAAGAAGTCACAGAGACCTCAGAGAGTGACTGTGAGAGTGCTAAGCAGAAACGGAAGCTGATATAGCACGTCCAGCCTACTGTGGTCAGAAGCTCGTGTCCCAGCAGCCGGAATGAGAACTGCTGCTGAAGGCACGTATTAGTGCAGTAACCTCTTCTCTACCACCCAGTATCAGGAGCTTACCTGTGAGGTAGAATTCCTACTCTTTGCCATAAAGAATCTATACATCCAGGTTCTGGAAAAAAACAAATGCCCAGGACAACTGCCACCCTCCAGAAAACTTAGCTGCCACTGAGTGAACGGTCTCTACCACTGGACAGAAAAAACAATGTAAATTTTTAAATAAAAGCAATTCCACAGCATTTATTGTCCTCTGGTAATAACATAAAGGTAATCAAAACAATACGAACAAATGTTTTAGAACTACACTCACAACAAAGGACACCTAAAAAAACAAACTACATGGCCTTCTCAAGAATTTCTCACTTCACTGATTATTTCTAGTTGGAGACACTCTGGAGCAGGGTAATATTATCTCCTTTTAGCATGATCCGACCTGCAACACAGAATTAAAAAAAGAAAAAAAAAGCTATTAATAGCCATTCAGACAAGTGTGTAACCACTTTAGCCTCAGAATTTTAGATCCTATTTAAGCAATTTTGAAAATGCTTTCTCTCTTGAGCAAGTATGTGAAGATTTTCAAATATCCATATATTGAAAGGCTGTGCATATTAGAGCCTATGAACTTTTCCAGCAATAACCTAATGAAGGTAGAGAAATGTTATTTTATGAAAAAGAGTTTCTATAGACTAAGTCAAATGAATAGATCTACCCCAACATATCCCACTGTTCTGAGTTTGTGGAAGTTGGGGAAGAGATTATCTATCAAGTTTAAAAAAATGCAGCGTACTGCAGCACCATTCTTAGAGTTCTCAGTACATTAAAGACTCCATCCTGCAATTAATAAACCTGTTTGAGCTTTACCCAACATTTCCTAATCTTACATGAGCAGAGAATACTTTTTTCCTGAGAATGTCCATAAATATTTTTTAATATTTATATTAAATATAAAGTTAGTTTGAGAAATGCTCATCAACCCCAACAGATTAAATGGTTTCACTTCCCGAGACTTCTGCAACAGGTAATATTAATCTATTCTATAGGATAAATACTACCATGGGAATTCAACACTGCAGATAATTTATAAATAATAGAATGTCACTAAGACTAGTTTGCCCTTCCTGTCAAGACAAGTTTTTTTTTAAAAAGATTTATTTATTTATTTATTTTGAGAGAGTGAGAATGAGAGAGAGAGAGAGAGAGCGCGCACATGAGAGGGGGAAGGGTCAGAGGGAGAAGCAGACTCCCTGCCAAGCAGGGAGCCCGATGCGGGACTCGATCCAGGGACTCCAGGATCATGACCTGCGCAGAAGGCAGTCGCTTAACCGACTGAGCCACCCAGGCGCCCAAGACAAGTTTAAATGTGAAAATCCAAGCTTTCACAAAAATAGCCTAAGCAGAAAGAAGCACAGCAAAACACCATACCACTTCTCAGATTCTACTTTCCACATATCTACTTTAGGATCAAGAGAATCCTCAGGGTTGGGGCGCCTGGGTGGCTCAGTTGGTTAAGCGACTGCCTTCGGCTCAGGTCATGATCCTGGAGTCCCAGGATCGAGTCCCACATCGGGCTCCCTGCTCAGCAGGAAGTCTGCTTCTCCCTCTGACCCTTCCCCCTCTCATGCTCTCTCTCTACCTCATTCTCTCTCTCAAATAAATAAATAAAAATTAAAAAAAAAAAAAAAAAAAGAGAATCCTCAGGGTTTGGAAAAAAGAGGCACCTGAAGCCTACCACAGATAAAAGTACTAGTGACCTGTGAACTGGCGCATTAAACAATTAAAAACAAAGTATCTAATAAACTTCAAATGAATAGGATTTTAAAAGAAAGGACTCAGTTTGTCTTGTTGAAGTCATGAATCCTAAAGACACTTTGTTAACTGGGTTAAGAAACTGCATTCATTATTTAAATATTTTTGAGTTTCTACTACATGGCAGGCACTGAATTAGGCAGTAGGCTTATTAGAGAGCAAAAAAAGACAGAACTTAGAGGAGCATCTGGCCCAGTGACAAGAGACATTAATAAAATAACCCCACTATGAGTGTTTTACTATAAATTCAGAGAACACAGCACACCCTGCCTCCCCCATCCCTACCCCAGTAAAACCAAACCAAACCCTGATATTTGACATTTGAGTCCTAAAGACATAGGAAACAGCATATACAAAGATTTACAGTGGGGTAAATGTGCAGATTCAAAGAACTGAAAGAACACAATGAACACAACTCCTCTATCTCATGAAGGGTTTCTTTTACTTATTTTGAATGAAAGTTCTCCATCTCCTTCACAGGCACTTGGAAAAGCAGGAACTAGACTTCTTGTTCCCTCTTCACCCACCCTTAATAATGCCCACTACCAAAATTTAAGGTGGGCCTTATTCATCTTTCAAGTTCTAATTTAAATAGCACTTAGCACATGGAACTGAAGCAATTTGTTTGCCAGTCTGTTTCACTGCATTTATTAGACTTGGTATCTGTTTAACAGTAGATGCTCAATAATCACTTATCAGAATTCTAACTAGAACTGCCCTGAAACTCAGAAAACGAAGCTGAGTGCTACAAAACGTGCAGAGGGACAAAAGGCCAGATCATGAAGAACCTTGCAGAATACATTAAAGATTTTCTTATCCTCCTAGCAACAGGAAGTCACTGAAGGATTTCAAGTAAAAGGACGACGAGGTCAGGTTGGTGCTTTTAAAAGATAACTGCAGCCTGCAGAGCAAACTGGAGGGGGATGAGATAGTTACAAAGAAATCAATCAGTAAACTGAATGGAGGTTGGTGCCATTCAGTAAGGCAGGAAACACTAAAATAGCTCCAAAAGAGTGTGTAAGGGGTGGGAAGTGAGTTTGTTTTCTGACATGCTAACTTTGAGGAGCCTTTGAGACATTCAGGCAGAAATGTTGAATAAGCTCAGATAGGTCTAGGGCTACAGAGGTAAATCTGAGGTCAATATGTAGATGGTAATTGAAGGTAGTCTTGAGTGCCTTAGTAAATAAGACCAAATGACAAAAGGACCTACAACTAAGCCTCGAGCAACTCAAAACATTTAATGGCTGGGTCTCAAAGAACGAAAATACAAAAGTCTGAAAAGGAATAAACAGAAATGAAAAGTGACAATCTGAGTATAGTACCACACAGCCAAGGGAACAAAGTGTTTTAAGGTGGGAGTGGCCAACAGTGCCAAATGCTGTTCAGAGTTTGATGAGGACTAACAGTGACCATTAGATTTAATATCATTTGTCTTTGGTGACCTTGGTGAGAGCTGAGTGGAAAAACAAAAGCAGAAATGGGAGTGGGGTTAGCTGTAAGTGGCAGAGGATAATTTCAAGAGTGAACTACTCCCTCTCATAGTAAATTCTCAAGTGCAAACTAAATTTAAACATGAACTGAGTTGCAACTCATTCAATTCTGCAAGTGAATAAAAATTTCCACAATTCCCAAAGGCCATCTATATTCTTACCCAGTTGTTTTCTTGACTTTGTTTTAGAATGAATCTCTTCGGCATCATCTAATACGAGGTTCATGTACTCATCAAAACCCTAGAAAAATAAGCCAACTGTCATTTTCAAGTAAAATCATACCCAACCACTCCAGATGAATACACCAGCCTAGATACAAAAATGCCAACTAATTTCAGAAACTCATCTCTCCACTGATTTTTAAGCTAAAACACCACCTCCCTCCTAAAGCCTCTTTTTAAATAACAAGAAAGCCAGAATGTGGGCGCCTGGGTGGCTCAGTTGGTTAAGTGACTGCCTTCGGCTCAGGTCATGATCCTGGAGTCCTGGGATCAAGTCCCACATCGGGCTCCCTGCTCAGCAGGGAGTCTGCTTCTCCCTCTGACCCTCTTCCCTCTCGTGCTCTCTCTCAAATAAATAAATAAAATCTTAAAAAAAAAAAAAGCAAGCCAGAATGTACTACAAATTACCTCTGGAGCCTTTTGGACTTAAGATTTGATTAGCTATACCTAAGAACCATGGTCTTTTCTTTTATAACTTGTCCAACATAGTTATGTGTGTACATATATGAATTAACTTCCACTGCCACCAGTCTTCCCATGTTCCTTACAAAACACTCTCGCCACTACCCATAACGTTTATTTTTCTACCTGCACACAGGGGAGATTATTGATGCAATCTACAATATCTGAAGGTAATATCAAAGTGTCCTAATATCCTAACATAATACTTTTCAGCCATATTTTATCTTTCTTTAAAACATTACTTAGGGGCGCTTGGGTGGCTCAGTCAGTTAAGTGTCTGCTTTTGGCTCAGGTCATGATCTCAGTGTCCTGGGATCAAGCCCTATGTCAGGCTCCCTGCTCAGTGGGGAGTCTGCTTCTTCCTCTCCCTCTGCTCCTCCTCCCACTTCGGCATTCACGTTCTCTTGCTCTCACAAATAAGTAAACAAAATCTTAAAACATTATTTAGAGATGGGATGCCTGGGAAGCGCAGTTAGTTGGGCATCTGACTCTTGGTTTCAGCTCAGGTCAGGTCACGATCTCACGGTCCTGGGATCAGGCCCCTAGTCTGGCTCTGCACTCAGCTTGAATTTCTCTCTACCTCTCCCTCTGCCCCTCCCCACCTCCCTCTCTCTAAAATACCCTTTCACACACACATTATTTAGGGTATTCTGCTATCCTGAAAATCTTATTTAACTAACTCCACCAAGCTCTACTCAGGTATCACCTAATATAGAAATAATACACCATTAATTTTCACCCCACTCTAATTTTCTTTTATTCCCTCCTTCAAATACTAACACTGTTATTTAAATAATTTTAAAAAATGAATTTTCCCTCTTTTACGAATGACCCAACCGCCATCAAATAGAACGAGACAAGGATAGTGGCCCTGAAGAACTTTGCTTGGGTTGTTGGGTCTTTGACTTTTTGTACACTGCTCTGGCTGGGCATTTTTGTGAAATCATTTACTGCTATGAGATAAAACATCCTGGGTACTCACAATGATACAGCCCTCTATTCGCATGTTCACTTGCTCATAAAGCCACACCTGAATTCGAGATCTCTGAAAAAAAATTGTTATGTTAAGAAAACAAGTGAACAAAACCCAATCACTCTGGTCAAACAACAGAGAAATAATGGCTCCTAAAGAAAACCTTAAAAAGTAAAAGCCAAGAATTTTAACTACTTGAATCATATCCAAGAATTGATAACCAAGACTAATTACTTGCCAAGAAACATTCTCAATAAATGCTATATTAGCACTAAGTTAATAATTTTCCTGTGGTCTTGGGACTCAATCATATTTCTTACTGCTTCTCATCTCAATGCATTTAGACTGCAAATTGACAGTGTAGCACAAAGCAGTAATTTCCAATGATCAAGGGCTTCTTTCTTATCTGCTATAGCAAAATCCAGCTTCAAAACAGCTTTCTCTAAGGTTCCTAGCTTCCCTCACATTTAACAACTAGGGGAAGGACCCTCAAATCTGGTGATTAAAAATTACAATGGCTTGGGGCAACTAGCTGGCTCAGTTGGTGAAGCGTGTGACTCTTGATCTTGGGGTTGTGGGTTGGAGTCCCATGTTGGCTGTAGAGATTACTTAAAAAAAAAAAACTACAATAGCTTGAAATTAATGTTTCCAAATATGTTATCACACACTAAAATTTGTCAGAGTAACAGAAACTACATTTTCTTTCCAAAATAATTTAAATACTTTGCCCTACCACCTCACAATTTGAGTTGCTAAAAATCCCCCCAAAGGAAAGCGGGCTGTCACAACAGCCTCTGAACCTGTCCCTCCCCTCTTCCTTTTTTGGCATCTTTTCTATATTTAAGTCGTCCCCTCCCACCTTACTACCTGGTTTAAAGTCGACAGGATTCTTCTTCCAATGTTTCATCCCAGGAGAAAAAAAGGAGAGAGGTTCCAATGTTCTAACCATAATTACTACCAACAAAAGTACCCAAATACCAGTCATGTCTGCCAGGATTTATTTTGAAATTAGTGATTTTGGTCTTGCAAATGATGACACAATTCTTTCAATGCTTGGGGTTGACATTTCATTACATTAGAGCTTTCCCTGAGCCCCTTCCCCTCAAATACCCCTTCAATCTCTAGTTTCACTTACTATTAATTTTTTAAAGTAATCTCGACACGCAACGTGGGGCTCGAACTCACTACTCCAATATCGAGTCACTTGCTCTACCGACTGAGCCGGCCAACCTCTCCAGTTCCACCTATTTTTAACTCTAGAACACGCTGATCAGACAGGATGACACAAATAGCCAAATAAATTCACCTTTTACTTAATAAGGAATTACAGAACAACAGAGAACAGATTAACTTACGTACATTTTGCAAGTATCTGAAGATGAGATTCTGTACCAATGGTTAAGGAAAAAATACACGCACAGAGTAGACGGTGCTCCCCGACACTGGTCGATTCTACCCCCATCTCGCCCTTGTTTTCTGAACACGAGGTGCGGTGCCCATGCAATGAATAGTGTCCAGCTAGGCACTGGTTAGGGGTTCCCCGAAAGGTTCTGAAGGAATCCCCGCCCACTCTTACTCTCCTGGAATTTCTCGGTGCCGACATCTTCTCCTCCCCGAGACCGACGACTCCCACTTTCACTCAGTTCCTAATTAAAGCTGTCTTCCTTTCGCTCATCCGCGCCACTCCTGCATTTCCCACCGCAGGGGTCGGCCCAAGCCCACCTCCCACCCGGTCTTCAACTACCCGCGCTTTCTCCGGGCCACAGGGGCCCCGGGGGCTCATGGGATGTGGGTCCGCACTCCGCTCCCTCAGGCCTGCTCTCGGTCTGCTCCGCCCCCCGTTTTCTGGTCCGAACCTCCTAGTCCTGACATCCTGCGTAGGATACGATGGGCTGAACCATCACCTTCTGCACTTTTTGGCCCTGGCCACGGTACGCCATGGTGGAAGCCGACAAAGACCGCGCGCTACCTCAGAAAGCAACTTCCGGAATAAAGAACCGGAAGCGGAAGTGTGTGGCGCACGCGAGGCCACCTGGGGCGGCTCCTGGGAAATGCCTCTCTAGCATGGGTGTTGCTTTTCTCTGTGCTCTATATCGCCTGAGGGAAGCCAGAAGGAGGCTGTGCACTTTAGAACGTGAGTCGGTCCTACAGCACCACCTGGAGGCAGGCGGGAGGAGGTGCCGAGGGGCTTCGCTTGGGCGGCCGCCGCGGGAAGTGGCGCGGACTCCGGCGCCATCACGGCTCCATTTTATGTGTCGGCTTTAAACAGTCGAGTGGTCACACTGCGTGCCTCTCTCTGTGAGATGGGTTGGTCTAGTGCTTTTCCTAAGGCCTGTTTCCCTGGAATTTAGGCATGATGGGCCGCATCGCCGTCTAGAGGGTATGGTGGCGAGAAGCCCCAGTTCGGGGGGGCCCCCCCACACCTGGCCCTCGCAGCCACAGACAATCCGAATTCAAAAGCCAGGCGCTGTGGTTCGCTGTGTAGCCGATTCCACTCCCGTCTCCTTTGTGGGGCTTTACTGTAAGGTGGCGACAGGGCATGGCTAGCGGGGAAGCCCTGAAATCTGATGGCTGGGCCCAAATGCAACTCGCTTACGGTGTGTTTGACCAAGGGGTAAGTTCCTCAGCCTTGCCGTGTCTCGGCTTCGTTGTCACCAAGATGGAGAATGACAGGGTCTTTCATCGTGGGGTTGGGGATTTCAGTGAAGGGGTAGCATGTGTGTGGACTCAGCAAGGCCTCCGTGTTGGATGGAACACGTCGTTTCCAGGGTAACACAGCTGGAAGGGAGGAGCTGGAATCTGTTAGGTTTTGTCAGTGGCTTGAGGCCTGGCAGAAATGGTGTTTGACCAGAATACCCATTTTACAGATGGAGAAACTGAGATCGGAGTTGAAGGGATTCCTCCAAGGGGACAGGGGCAAGTGGCAGAATCATAACTTGCTTAACTGAGGTCTTCTGTTGAGGATGATATTAATACCTCATAAAAATGTTGACATCAAAGGATATGAAAGTGAGTTTTGAAATATAAAAAGCTAGAAACTGCATGGAATAATTGTTTTAAAAAAAAAGTCCCCCCTCCAATCCCAATAGAGGGTTATGTTGTCCACAAAGTAAACAGGATCAGTTGAATTCCAAGGTGGCATGGATGGAAGAAACTATCATACCTGTCTCATTTCAGATGCAGAGATGCTTAGCTGCACTTGCAATTTCCTGTGTCTGAAGTCATGATTCCTAAACTTTTGGGGATTGATCCCTATAACCAGTCATCTGATTATAAAACTCATGAGATTTGTTTTTTCCTTTATTTTTAAAGATTTATTTATGTATTTTAGAAAGAGAAAAAGAGGGAGAGAGAGAATCTCAAGCTGACTCCCAGCTGAGCACAGAGCCTGATGCAGGGGTCTATCTCATGACCCTGAGTTCATGACCTGAGCCAAAAATAAGAGTGGGATGCTTACCTGGCTGAGCCACCCAGGCGCCCTTATTTTTTCTCTTAAGTGATTTTGCTTTTTTACATTTAAATCTTTTTCCATCTAAAATGTTATCCCAGTATATCCTAGAACTGATAGAACTTTATAATATCTAGACAGCTACCCAGTTTTACCATTACATTTACAAAAAACTATTGTTCCCCATTTAATTTAAAATGCCACATTTATAGGGCGCCTGGGTGGCTCAGTCGGTTAAGCGTCTGCCTTCGGCTTAGGTCGTGATCCCGGGGTCCTGGGATTGAGCCCCGCATCTGGCTCCCTGCTCCATGGGAAGCCTGCTTCTCCCTCTCCCACTCCCCCTGCTTATGTTCCCTCTCTCACTGTGTCTCTCTCTGTCAAATAAATAAATAAAATCTTAAATAATTTTTTTAAAAAATAAAATGCCACATTTATAATATACAAGTGTATGTATATATGTATAGTTTATATTTTGCCCAGTTGATCTTTGTGTATTTCCAGTGTCACTCTTGTAAGTACTGTATGATTTTCCTTATTTGGTAGGACTATAGAAGTCGATAGAACTTTCTTAGCTGTTCTTATTTTAGAATTATCTAATTAAAAGAATCCTTCTGGTATTTTTACTGTGATTACATTAAACTTGAGAAAAACTTAGAATCAATTTTTTTAAACTACCTTATGTCTATTTGTTCAAATTTCCCTTTGAGTCTTTGGGAATTTTTCAGTTTTCTTTAGTTTTTAGTTTCTTCTTGCTAGTTTATCGAGTTTAATCATAGACATTGCCTCTTTCTTCTTAACAATTGTCTTTTTCTCAATTGTATGCTCTTGCTGGTTTTTAGAAGAAAAAGTGATAAATTCAATTATGTAAAAATCACATAAAGTTTTGGGTGACTAAAACACCACCACAGTAAGCAGAGTCAAAGATCAGGGAGAAGTATGTTTGTACCACGTCAAACAGAAATGGCTAATTTTACTAGTATATAAAGAGCTTTAAAAAAATGCTTTTCTCATCTCTATTGCTGTGAAAGAAATATTTCAAAACTTGGTAGTTTAAAACAACAACTATTTTGTTATAATTCATGATTTTGTGAGTCAAGAATTTGGGCAGCTCTCAGTTGGGCAATTTGTTTTTGCTCCAGAAGGCATATTTAAGGGTTTGGAGAGAGAGAGAGAGAGAGTGTGTGTGTGTGTGTGTGTGTGTGTGTGTGTGTGTGTGTGGAAAGCTGGCCTCACTTGGCTCCATCTCCATGTCTGTGCAGCCTCAGGGCCTCACACCTGGTCTCTCTTGCAGAGTAGGATGCTTTCTTTCTGTTTTTTAAAGAGAGAGTGTGAGCACATGCCTGTTGGGGTGGGGGGCAGAGGGAGAGGGAGAGAGAGAATCTTAAGAGAGAGAATCCACCCAGTGTGGAGCCAATGAGGTGGTGGTGGTGGGGGGCTCAGTCTCATGATCCTGAGATCATGACCTGAGTCGAAATCAAGAGTTAGATGCTTAACCAACTGAGCTACCCAGGCACCCCTAGGATGACTTTCTTAAATGGTGGCCCAGACCTCCAAAAAACCAAAGCTGAAGCCAACAGTACCTTTTAAAGGCCAGGCTTGGAACTAGTATACAGTTCACACCTCAGGCCAGATTCAAATGCTGGAAAAATAGAGCCCACCTCTGTTAAAGATTAAAGAATTTGCAGCCAGAAACTGACACAAAGATCCAAAATAAAAATTGGCAATGGAGGTGGGTGAACAATCAGTTTACAGTAAAGGAAATATAGGTGGTCTTCCAACATATGAAAAGATGCCCAACTTCACTCATTATGAGGCATGCATGTTAAACTACACTGAGAAGCCATAGACAAAGATCAAAGAGTGGTGGAAATATAAATTATTAAGCTGCAGTATTAGATATTTAAACCTACAGGTAAACTTACATGTGTGATATAATGTAATCATTGCAGCATTGTTTAAAATAACAAGGCAGTGGGCGCCTGGGTGGCTCAGTCGATCGATCATCTGCCTTTGGCTCAGGTCATGATCCCAGGGTCCTAAGATAGAGTTCCGCATCCCGCTCCCTGCTCAGTGGGGAGTCTGCTTCTCCCTCTGCCCCTCCCCCCGCTCATGTTCTCTCTCTCACTCGAATAAATAAAATCTTTAAAAAAAATCATAAGAGAAAATAAAATTTACAGTGTACTGTACATATATTCATTGAAAAAAACCTGAGTATAGGCTAGCCAGGCTGGGAGGGGACAGGGTCGTGGCAGGCCTGGCCCCAGTATAGTGCTGTTCTGTAGCCCGGAGGCCTTGGTTTAGCAGGGGCAGCCCCCAGGTGGGCCTGTGGGCTGTGACAAGGGCCTGGATGCACAGTACATCTGCCCCAGTGGCCTGGAGGTATACCAGAGGCCCGTGGCCATGGGCAGCTGCAGCCACACGTGAGTTCACTGGCCTCTGGGAGCCCAGTGCACAGAGAACTCAGGGATCAGGGCTCCCTATGCAGTGCCATCCCACCCCTTTGGGCTTTTGTCTCAGCCCACCCTCCTGCCCACCAACCTTTGGCACTCAACTTGATCACCCTGTAGGCACACAGGGCGACCTACTGCCCTGCTGGGTCCTGGGGCTTCCAGGGGCTGCTGAGGGCCTCAGAGGCCTCCCGAGAATTTAGAGGGTGGCGGACTTGACGCCTGCATCAGTTGCCTTCTGTTGGGTCCCTTGAAGGCTGGGTTGGGCATTTGTAGATAAATGCCTTGTGGCTTTTGCTGTCAACTCTTTAAAAAAAAAATCCATATATGAGTGGATCTGTGTAGTTCAGACTGGTGTTGTTCAAGGGTCAACTGTATCACCAGTTCCATAAATTCATTAGGTAGTGGAAGGTACTATGAAACTAGTTTCTCTTTTTAAATTACAACTAATCATAACATTCTTGCAAAATTTGAGATTTTCATGACACTCCCAGAGGTGTCTGTAAAATAGCTTAATTAAGATAATAATCTTAATTAAGAATGACTGGTCCAGGGGTGCCTGGGTGGCTCAGTCGTTAAGTGTCTGCCTTCGGCTCAGGTCATGATCCCAGGGTCCTGGGATCGAGCCCCGCATCGGGCTCCCTGCTTCACGGGAAGCCTGCTTCTCCCTCTCCCACTCCCCCTGCTTGCGTTCCCTCTCTCGCTGTGTCTCTCTCTGTCAAATAAATAAAATCTTAAAAAAAAAAAAAATCACTGGTCCAAAGAGATATACCGAGTGGCGCCTGGCCGGCTCATTCAGTGGAACGTGCAACTCTTGATCTTGGGGTTGTGAGTTTGAGCCCCAGCTGGGTGTGTGTAGAGATTACTTAAAAATAAAATTTTTAAAAAACAACAACAAATACCAAAGAGATGCACCCTAAGAAAAGAGTCAGTTCCGGGCCTCCTAAATACTGAAGAACATCCTTCCTCTTAGCTTGAAGTTCCTTCCATCTCACGGCTTGCTGAATATTATTGATAAGCATTCCAAAGAATGGGGTTGCAAAGACAGGGCAGCCTAGCAAAGATCGGCAGCCGCTGACATGGGTATATGGGCCAAGAGCTTTTTCATTCATTCAGCAAATGTTTATTGAATGCCTTTTGTTATGGGCTGAAGTGTGCTCCCTGAAACGCATATGTTGAAGCTCTAACCCCCCAGCATCTCAGAATGTGACTATAGTTGGAGATAGGCCCTTAAAGAGGTAATTAAGGTTAAATGAAGTCATATGGGTGGGCCCTAATCCAAGATGGCTGGTGTCCATAGAGACATTAAAATACAGACATGTACACGTAGAGGAAAGACCACATGAGGACAGAGAAGGTGGCACCTGCAAACCATAGAGAAGCCTCAGAAAAAAATTTTCAAACACCTTATCTTGGACTTCTAGCCTCCAGAACTGAGAGAAATTTCTGTTGCTTAAACCATCCAGTCTGTGGTATTTTGTTACGATACTAGGTATTGAGAATATATAGGTCAGTAAGAATCTCTGTCTCAAGTTTCTGTTCTGCTGAGGAGGATGGACAGGTAAACAATTTTAAAAATGTTGGAGGTAAACAAATAGCGTATGCCTGGTGGATGGACACCAAACCCCAATTTGGGGAGAGGAAGAATAGAGTGTTGGGAGAGTAGCCTGGAGGCCATAGGATGTGTAGGAGTTAGCCAAAAGAAGAGACTTCTAGGGAGAAAGACAGCGTTAACAAAGGCAAAGGGCTGGAGAGAGATTAGTGTTCAAGGGAAGTGGACGGCTTGGAGTTTTGCTGGAGTGGAGAGCATCAAGGGTGAGGCAGGAGGCTGGGAGGACAGGGCCTTGCATGCCATGCTAAGGGACCTGAATATAATTGTGGAGGGAGAGGGAAAGATTGGAAGACTTTTCAAAGCAGTGACTCAGATTTGCATTTAAAATCTTTGATTAAAAGATCAGTTTACACTTAAGCCAAGAATGGTTGACAGCAAATTGAGAGCAAGAATAAGACAAAGCAGAGCCTGAGAAAGTACCAATGGGATGGTCAGAGGTCACTGTAAACAAATCTTACCTGCTGTGTTGGCCTTGTTAGTAGCTCACACCTTCTACTTTGCTAGGAAAGCTACACAAAACTCCAGCTCTGGCACCTCAAGGAAGCCTTTCCTGACCAGTCTCAAACTGACTTCTCATTCCCTCTATAGCATCATCTACTTATGCTTGCACCTACTTCATTCCTGATACCTTTTTTTTTTAAGATTTATTTATTTGACACACAGAGATAGCGAGAGACAGAGAGAGAGCACAAGCAGGGGGAGCGGCAGGCAGAGGGAGAAGCAGGCTTACTGCATGAGCAGGGAGCCCGATGTGGGGCTCGATCCCAGGACCCTGGGATCATGACCTGAGCTGAAGGCAGCGGTTTAACCAACTGAGCCACCCAGGTGCCCCCTGATACCTTTCTCTTAAAAGTACTTCCTCTATTTCTTGGGCAGGGGTTTGCATCATACTCCTCTCCCTGGTGACAGTAGTGTTAAGTGATGGTTAGAATTTAGGTTCTATTTTGAGTCTCTTCAAGGGGTGGGAGTCCAAAATACTTTGTGGCAGTTATGCTGATGTGTTAATTTCACGTTCCCTTGTTTTTCTAAGCTCGGCCACCTTCCTTGAGATCCCCAACCCAAAGAAGGGACCTCCTTCACCGTATACACCTGTCAGGTAAGGATTCCTTCCATTTTGCTTCACTCTTCCCTTGAAATTTCTCGTTTCTAGTCTTCTTGACCCAGCCAATTCCCTATTTCACTTATTCAACAAACAAGAGGCTATTTGAATATTTTTTTCTTCTCTTTCTTCAGAATCTGACTGGCTCTGCTTACCCTTACTCTTAACTCTGCAGGCTGTTGTCTTACTCCTGAGGACAAACCAGACATGGGGCCAAAGACCCAAAAAACCCAGGGACAGGCAATGCGAAGTTTGAATCCACTGCTTCTTGCTCATCACCATAGATTCAGCCTCTGTAACACCTTAGCAGTTAAATGCAACCTGAGTACTTTCCTCTTAGGCTCCCAGGAAATCTGTGACTCCTTAATTTTTGCTGATTCTTTGCTCATTTTATTGTAAAATGTTAAGAAAATGGTCAAGATCAAAAATTTTCTTTATGCTCATGCCCTTAACATCATTTTGCAAATTCAATTAAGTTGAAGCACAGTTTGGAGAATAAGTTATTAATGCAGTCTGATGTGTGGGTTGTGGGAACTTGCAAAGATTTTCAAGCAGCTTCCTAAAATCAGATTTAAGAAATAAAGAGCTCTTGAAAGTCAGTAGATCAAACCCAGTTGCACATAGGAATATACTTTCTGACACTACAGTGGGGATATAAAGCAGTGATCTTCCAGTGTAGCATAGCATGTTGTTTAAATATTGGACAGCAACTGGAGACCACCCATTTCCTGTTGCTAAACTGACAAAAAGCAATCCATTTTTAAACAAATTTTTAATATTATTTTATTGAGTATGCATTATTGATATTATGGAGTAGATAATTCTTTGAGAGATATGTGCATGAATTTGTATCAACTCTGGCACCATTCTTTTGAAGATTTATTTATTTGAGAGAGTGAGAATGAGAGAGAGAGAGTACATGAGAGGGGGGAGGGTCAGAGGGAGAAGCAGGGTCCTTGCTGAGCAGGGAGCCCGATGTGGGACTCGATCCCGGAACTCCGGGATCATGACCTGAGCCGAAGGCAGTCGCTTAACCAACTGAGCCACCCAGGCGCCCAAAAAGCAATCCATTTTAAAGAATTGCCGAAATATTCCAGCAAAATGAGGCCACAATTTTAGAAAAGTAACATTGTACTTTGATCAACATAGATTAAGCTTTATTTCTGAAACAGTATTAGTTATCAATCTAACTCTATGGTGGTTTCAAAGATTGGAGAGGTGAAAAACTCTGTTTTGGTCATCTGAGAGGACCTATTGGGATTTGTTTGAAGTTAAGGTCAGAACTTTAGGGATCATTTATCTTGAGACAAAAACATGAGTCACAAACTATCTTGAAACTTCGGCTGTGGCCAAACTGCAACACATTTGGACCTTTTTTTTTTTTTAAGGATTATTTGTCAGAGAAAGAGCACAAGCAGAGGGAGAAGCAGGCTCCCTGCTGAGCAAGGGGCCGGATGCGGGACTTGATCCCAGGGTTCTGGGATCATTACCTGAGCTGAAGGCAGATGCTTAACTGACTGAGCCACCCCGGGGTCCCCATTTGGGCCCTCTTCTGTTAAAACTGAAAACCATCATCACTTAAAACCCAATACAGAATGTTTCTGATTTTTTTTTAAAAGATTATTTTAGAGAGAGGGCGTGCACACACAAGTGTGCACGAAGGGGGTTGGGGCAAAGGGAGAGAATCTCAAGCAGACTCCCTTGCTAACAGGGGAGCCAGACACCCAGAAGCCCCCAATCTGTTTTTGTGAAAAGTTGAACTTGTTTATTAGGAAAAAAATCTATGTTGTTGGTTGCTAACAAATTTATGTGTATTCCCTTAAAAACTGGCATACTACTTAACACTTGGGACTTCTCTGAAATTTTTTATATGACTTCATGCTTCAGAGTTCTTAAATGAATCCATCTATGATCACTTCTAAATCCTCTTTCCTTTAAAAAAATTAAATGGCATTGGGGTCCCCAGGTGGCTCAATCGTCAAACGTCCAACTCTTGATTTCCGCTCAGGTCTTGATCTCAGGGTCGTGAGATCAAGCCCTGCATCGGGCTCCGTGCTCAATGGGAATATGCTTGGGATTCTCTCTCCTCCTCTGCCCATCTCTCCACTGGTGTGCACATGCCCTCTAAAATAAAAAAAATAAATCTTTAAAAAATTAATGGCATTACCTGAGTTAACAATGATAAAATCCTCCCCATTTAATGTTAGTTCTTTCCTAAAGTATATGTGGCTAAAACAGCATACTTCTGGGTAAGTTTGGCAATACGTCCTTGTGAGAAGTTTCTAAAGCCACACAGCATCTGTGAAATTGGAGCATTTACAAAAGAGGCCAACAACATTCTGACTGGACCCCCCCCCCCCCATTGAGGCAGATCCTAGGCTGAAGTGATGTATGACCACTTAACTCATTAAGTCCAGACTTTCCTACACCAGTTTTATTTAAAACACAAATAAGTATTTCTCTTTCTTGTAATGGCAAATGGTTCAAATAATGCTGAACATGAATCATTGACTAATACAAGGACTTTAAATATGAAACAAAATTATTTTTAAAAAAGAAAAAGAATAAAGGTTATATACAAAAGGGACCTGGAATCTTTAAGCTGATTCCAAAAATGAAATGAGTAGAAAATCTGTGGTGAAACCAGAACATTCCACCCCTGCTTTGGAGAAGGGCTATTATACAACATTCAGTCAGCTGAAGATGGATTGGTAGAGAGGTGTCTGTACATAAATTTCAAGTCATTTTTGCTTGTGTGCAGAATCATCCAGATCTTCCCAAGACTGAATGGGCAGTCCTGTGGCTTTCTTCCTTTTCCATATTCCCAACAAGGCTACATGAGGTTCAACTCTTGATGAGCCGCTTACAACAGCAGTTCCTTAGGAGCCAACACGACAGGTGGATCAGATTTCCCTATGAGAAACAAAACTGGCCACCTACAGCAAAGTATCAAAACGGACAAGTCCTTTTTTCCTCTTCCTTCTGATTATGTACAATATGTCTCCTTTCAAGACTCGTATCCCCATCATACTTGTTCCTTCACAAGTCTAAACCTTGAGGTGATATGAAGGAGACTGACATCAAGAAAAGAAAATTCAATTCAGACATGAAGAAAACTGGAAGGTATACAATACACCCCCAGAGCATCTCAATCATCCCTGCTACAGTACAATTTGGTGTACTGCTACAGTCCAGAGATAAATATTGGCAGCTTGGAGGAGTTCATTTTTTCCCCTCTGGTGGTTAAAGGGCACCAAATAAATAACTGGGCAAGAGGAGTTTGCTGGGAGAGTTAGAAATAAAAAATTAACCAATTTTAATCCCTGTGAGAATTCAATGCCAGTAGGAGGCAAGTATTGAAGAAGAGAAAGGACAACTTTCATGCTAAAAAAAGAATTCCTCTAATCATTATGTCACCATCTCTTATTAAGAATCCAGGGAATCCCAGAAATAGAAAATTAGTTTCAGAGGACCCCTGAGGCACTTTAAAGCCTTAAAAAATTACAGTAATAATAAATTAGCTATTGCTCTTCAGAGGCTGACAGAGCAGCAGAAGCATGGAAATCAGGTTGAAAAGTTATGTCCAGATTACAAGCTTCCAGAGCTGCTCAGCCTTCTCTAAAGCTTAGTTGAATCTCCAAATACCTTTAAAAAGACATACAATTTAACGCAGACAGAGTGGATCTTTTGTTTAGTGGTAGTGTGAAATTTGGTCCTCACTGGCAGCAGCTGGTCTTCATCCTTTTCAAACTCAGGTTACATTAATAAGTACATTAAGACAATACATAAAAGAAATACTACAGCAAAGAGGAAAAAAGCCCAAACTGACAAACACCTCAAGGAGTCACTAAGTTCTCTTGCACCCTTTGACTTGGTTCTCCCTCTCAGTTTTTCTGTGGGGAGGTGTAAGAACATTTTTCTCATAGATGCTAAACCATGGTATCGAATGGACAAAATGGTTATCAAGGGACTTTAAAAATCTGACCCCAAGGAATCCAGGACACATACAGGTAATTCAGAGGTATACGTCTGATTGGGGGCAAATTCTAGACTAAAGAAATGATCATCTTGGGTAAATGTTATAATAGATGAAACTAAGTCCAGTTTTTGTTTTTGTTTTTTTTTTTTAAATGTTCTACTGCCTTCAGCTATCAATCATCTCTGATAGCTCAAGCAGAAGGTCATCTTCATCTTTCCCAGGATCCAAGTCGATCTCAGCTTCTAATTTGCCTCCTGAAATCTCCCATATTAGTTTCTCAAAATCATCCTCCACAGAAAGCGGGGGCTTTCCTGTTGAGGTGGAGCTGAGTCGGCGAGTTTTCGTGGCCATCTGAGATGAAGAAGGGCCAGATACTTCTGGTGGGGAGGAATCTGAAGAGGACTGGGTTGGAGGCAGCACAAGACTGCAAGGGAAAAAACCCAAAAGATTATTAGAAAACTGCCCTTTGTTAATGGTTGAATGAATGGTCCGACGTTGGTCTCAGGAACACAAAGAGTTATTTCTGATTAACAACATAACACAGAATTATTTTACTGATTTGGCGAGGCATTTTCACCCGTTTAAAGCACAATTCAGACAGATATTGAAAACACTGCAAAAATAATGCAATCAACATATAAACAGTGGCACCAAACGAGAACAGCAACCCTGGATGCATATGTTTTCTTGTAATTAATTGGAAGTTTAGCAGATTTAAGTTCGCTATTAAGTTGGTCTGAGTGGCTAAGTTGGACATGTTTGAAGATTTATTTAGCAGTGTCATTCTCTAGAGTACATAAATAATAATAGTGGCCTAAAGTTTGGTTAAGAAGAATTGCAAGGTTTACCTGTCTCTAGGTTTTTCCATCTCAGGCACAGTGACTGACCTGTCCTCAGAAAGGAGTGGGACAACCGCCTACAAAAGTCAAAGGAAGGTTAACTCAGTGGGAGTCCGGCTTTTTTTATTTGAGCATATTCATTTACTTTGCCACTTTCTTAGAACCATGGTTATCATTCTTTAAGCCTGGGAATCTGAGAATAAATAATCCAAAGGCTGAGTGTAGAAATAAAGTATCTTGCCACCTAAGAATTAGCCTAAAAAAAAAAAATTTCCATTCTGCCACTCCAAAAATGTCTGTGAATGTAGAATACAGTAACAACCTAAACAACTAAAATGCTTCGGAAATGGCAAAAGTAGCACACAGAGCTAGCAGAGTGACTCTTTCCTGCTTTCCTCCCACAGGACCAAAGCACCATTTAGCTGGATCTACTTCTTACCACAGCTGCTTTTTTGGTGGGGCTTTCCTGTAGGACACTGCTTGAGCTGAGTGGCTTCACAGCTGCAATGACAGCAGGGTGGGCCTCCACTGCCTTGCGTTTGGGGGCCAATTTGGGGGATGAGACAACTTTAACCACAGATGGCTTCACATTGACTTTGGGTTTAGCTACAAGGGACAGAAAACATCTGATTAATAGTTAGAATAATTCCTCTTTTACATGGAGAGTAACTTTAGATATCAAAATTCCTTCACAATACTAGAAATATCATACACACCCCCAAAGTGAAAATAACCCATAAACAATGTGCACTACAATGTGGTCATAATGTAGATGTATACTCAATTCCTTTCACTGGCTCTTGAATTCGCTACTGTTCTTCCATTCCCTGGTGTTTTCCTTCTTCAAAACCAGAGGAAAGATGCATCACAGAGAGCTTTTATTCCCCCACTGATATATAACTGACATATAACATTATATTAGTGTTGGGTATACAACATAATGACTTAATATTTGTACATATCGTGACTATATGATTGCCACAGTAAGTCTAGTTAATCCATTACCATACAGTTACAATTGTTTTGTGTGAGCACTTTTAAGATCTACTCTCCTAGCAACTTTCAAATACATAATATAGTACTGTTAACTACAGTCACCGTGCTATGTTACGTCCCCATGACTTAGTTAAAAATATGGAATGCTTCCTAAATTTGTGTGTCATCCTTGCACAGGGGCCATCCTAATCCTCTCTGGAGCATTCCGATTGTAGTATATGTGCTGCCGAAGCAACCTTTAGACAAAGCTTTTTATTTTTTTTACTTTTATTTTTGAAAAATTTTATTTATTTGAGTGAGCAGGGAGGGGGAGAGAGAGAGGGAGAAACAGACTCCCCAGTAAGCAGGGAGCCCGTGACCTGAGCCTAAGGCTTACTTGACTAAGCCACACAGGTGCCCCTAGACAAAGCTTTTTAAATAGCAATTTTAAATTCTGAGAAAGGAGCTTTGTCTTTTTAAGTAGAATTATCACAAATATTACTTTCCACCTGTGTGAAAAGTACACAATACAAATGGAATTTAACTTAATTGTTGCTAGGGAGTTACTGGAAACTTGGTAATTTTCAAATCCTAAAGCAAGATACACTAGAAAAACCACTCACCTTTACCCCTTTTTTCCAAGGTCTGTGCTGCACATTTCACATTCAGTATTGAGTCCCCAATGCCTGAGGTTTCTACCTCTGCCTTTTGGGATGGCTTTGTGGGAAGCCGCTTGGTCAGGTGCCGTGTGAGGCCTGGCACTGTAGTGAGCACCGGCTTCTCTGCTATCTGAGTATTGTAAGAGTCTACGTCTCCCCGGAGGGGTGTCAAAACTGATTTTTCCTTCTGTGAGGTGCCCCTCTCCAGCTGTTTCTGCATGTGCTTCTCTCTCATGGTCTCACACCTCTTGACTTGAATTTTGGTGATGCCAATTCCTGTGGTCTCTTCTGAAGCCTGTGGGCAAATTTAAATGACAGATTTAAAATTTCATACCTCTAACAATCCGTACGATAATTATTATTTGTAAGTTACCAGGCTTTATAGCTCAATTAAAACCACCACCACCACCACCGAGAAAAAACTTGGGGTGCCTGACTGGCTCAGTTGGTAGAGCAAGTGACTCTTGATCTCGAGGTTGTGAGTTCGAGCGCCATGCTGAATGTAGAGGTTACTTAAAAAATAAAATCTTAAAAACAAAACAAAACAAAAACTTGTTTAAAAGAAAAAAGTACACCTGAAACTAATATAAATATATCAAAACTAATATAAATATGTCAATTTCATCTCGATTAAGAAAATCTTGTTTAAGTTACTGGGCTGACATTCATGTCAAGCAGAGTTTAACACGACCCAGAACACCAGAGCTTTTGCTCTTTGATATTAAATAGAAAATACCAAGCTAAAGATGAAAAGTTAAAGATATATGGAACAATGAAAACCCCAATTTTATAGGCTTAGACAATCATGACCCTAAGTCAAATACAAATGCCTCCTAAATAATCAGACACTTGCACAAGATTTATGGACAAGGATGTTCATTACCTTAACTGTGTAAAACAAAATATAAATGTCCAGAAGCAGACTATATTGATGTAATAGAACATTATGTCATGGTCAGTAAAAACAAACATCCTGAAGAATTATGAATATAGTAAAATTAAAGCAGGCTGCAAAATGATACACTATAGAGTTCTCAATTACTTTCTAAACACGAGTTAAACAATGAACAAGTTCACATACATATGTACATAAATAAAAGGCTTGAGAAAAACCCATGAAAAAAGCTAATGGTTGTTATGTCTGGGTTGCAGAATTATAGCGTTTTTAATTCTTAAAAAAAAAAAAAGTCCCCAAGTTTTGTAAATAAGTGCCATTATGCTTAGCTTCAAAAACGTTAAATGGCCAAATTAAAAAAGACAACTTTAAGGGGGCAGAGAACACTATTATAAACAGAAGTACAGAAAATTCTCATAGAATAGTATAAGCATAATGAAAGACTATTTACCTAATTTATTACTGAAGCATTAAAAATTTATTATGCTATAACTAAAAGGCACATTTTATCATTCATCTGGCCTTTGCTTGCCATGAACAAAAGTATGAAATGATCTTAAACTCACCTCTTTAGCCTCTGTTCTAATAACACTGCTCTGGGAAGCAACGTCACTTCCTTCTTGAAGTTTCTTCTCTTCTTTTATACCTATGTTCACATTAAACGCATCATTAATTATTTCATTTAGGCTGCAACTTCAGGAACAGTTTAAGTAAAATTTTTCTTAATGAAAATAAAGATAAGATAGGACAAATAAAATTGTAGATGAAGCCCATTCACCCTCATAAAGTTTCAAAATGCACCTTAAAATATCAAAGGTCTATATAGCACTCCTGTAAAGAAAGAGCTTAACTTCATTTGATCCAGTGGTTTTCAAAGTTATCTGAGTAAAGTTCTCACAGAACTATGAAAATCCTGTGGAATACTGCCCTTTGAAATATGATCTGGGGAAGTGGGTTCCATGGTGTAATGGTTAGCACTCTGGACCCTGAAATATGATCTGGGGAAATGGTACTACAGACCGAACTGTGGTGTTTTTTTGGTTTTGTTTTGTTTTTTAAAATTTATTTATTTGACAGAGGGAGACACAGCGAGAGAGGGAACACAAGCAGGGGGAGTGGAAGACGGAGAAGCAGGCTTCCCACGGAGCTGGAACCCAATGCGGGGCTCGATCCCAGGACCCTGGGATCATGACCTGAGCCGAAGGCAGACGCTCAACGACTGAGCCACCCAGGCTCCCCATTACTTTATTTTTTTTTTAAGATTTTATTTATTTATTTGACAGAGAGAGACAGCGAGAGCAGGAACACAAGCGGGGGAGTGGGAGAGGGAGAAGCAGGCTTCCCACGGAGCAGGGAGCCCGATGTGGGGCTCGATCCCAGGACCCTAGGATCATGACCTGAGCCCAAGGGAGACACTTAACAGCTTAACGACTGAGCCACCCAGGTGCCCCCAGACCAAACTGTGGTGTTACCTGGTTTTTTTGTGATTCGGAGAAGCCGCCTTGCCCCTGGGGCAGCCTCAAGCTGAGGCTGGGAGCTGGTGCTGCTCTCAGAGCTCTGCTGTACCCGCAGTGCCTTCTCCTGTTTAATTTCCTCCAGTGTCTTGATGTGCACCTCCTGCATAGACTTTGTTCTACCTGCGGGCTCCTCTGATTGTCCTTTGCTGGTAACTATAGGTGGCAGAACCACTGTTTTTTTAATTTCACTATCTGTCTTTAGCTTGATGCAAGTTACATCCTTTTTGCTTTTTTGCCTCTCTGCTTCCTGCTGCCGATGTTTCTTTTCAGCCAGGACCTCAGAGAAAGTTTTGATTCGGATAGTGGAGGGGCTTCTTGTTCCTAAAGTAGAATCATCAACTTTTGAAGGTCCTTCTGTCTTGAGTTTAGGTTGCAATTCTCCACGTTTCTGACTAGCTTTTTCAAGAAGAATTTCTTCTAATGTCTTCACATGGATCTCACCAACTTTAGTGACTCTCTCTGTTTGCACGGGAGGGGCGAAAAACAAGTCACTGTATTTAGCATTCACCTCTTAACAACTTATGCTCTCTCTATTCTTGGATCAGGGCAGAGTCCTAATAGAGTGGTATCATGTAGGCAGGTAATTAAAATGATCAATGTATATTAGTTTCAATTTCACTTTTAAAATACTGCACGTTTCAGGTAGTGGCCCTCAATGAAAACTCTTAGGTGGCAAAAATTACTGCTTTGCTGGAGTTCTATTCAGAAGCTTATTCCTGAAGAATCTCAAAGCCATTTATTAGTTGGAGACACCTGTCATTATAAATCTTAACAAAATGGCAATAAGTTAATTCTTCCATTCATTTATAACAGGTGCTGGACACTGTGCTAGAAATATAATGATAAGCAAAACACAATCTCTGCCCACACGTAGTTTACAGTATGGAATAGTAACTTCGTGGGTTTTTTTTTTTTTTTTTAAGTAAGCTCTAAGCCCAATGGGGCTTGAACTCATGATCCTGAGATCAAGAGCTACACTGCATGCCCTACTGAGCCAGCCAGGCACCCCAATAATGATAACTTTGATAAAGAAAGTATAATACTATGTAGGAGGAAGAACCCCAACCTTTGTCTAGAATTGGTTAAGGGAAGCTTTTCAGAGGAAGTAATGTTTAAGTGATATTTGAAGGTTGAATAGGAGGTAAAACAGAGACAGAAGAAAGATGGGAAAGGCCCAAAGATTGGCACGCCACTGAAGTGCTATTTTTAATGATATGTTAGTCATTCTACATCTGTTTAAAGTACAAATTTCACATTTGACAGATATGCTTGTCGTCATTACTGAAAGGCTAAAAGAAATAGTGAAGTAATGTGGGAAAAACAAAAATATGGAGATTATACACATGTGTTTGATAACTGAAGGACAGTTTTGTTTTTTAAGATTTTAGTTATTTGTGAGAGAGAGAGAGAGGGAGAGAGCACGAGCAGGGCGGAGGGGCAGTGGGAGAGGGAGAAGCCGGGAGTCTGTTCCAGGGCTTGATCCCAGGACCCTGAGATCATGACCTGAGCTGAAGGCAGACGCTTAACCGACTGAGCTACCAAGGGGCCCCTGAATGACAGCTTTTAATGAAAGATCCAAAACAAAAAATATCCTTTAACAACCTTAAACACATCATGTTTGGTTTCACCTCATCTTTTGAACATGCTGTCCCTTCTACAGAGAGTATGCCCTACTGGTCTCATTCTCTTGCTGCCTATTTTTTAACTGAGTTCGGTTTAGAACCTGACACCTGCCAATCTAGTTTATTTCTCTGATCACAGCACTGCAACTACCTGCATTTCCAGCCATACTAGATACTTCATGAAAACGGACTATATGTAGTTATCTGAAATATTTTAGTATAGTACCTGTATATAGGAAACACTCAAACAGATACTGAATTACTTGCTTAGGCTTTAAATGGAAATTCTTCCATTTAAAGATGGTAGTCTGATCTCAAAATTTCCACTCCAAGGAAGTGTGTGAATGGTGACATGAAGATCTTGTTTCCCCACTCTACCAAAATTTTATCAAAACAATAGAGAAGACATTAAAAATAGAATAAACCCACAACAGTAGTGGAAAACAAGGCTGCTATTGGCACAGCATAAATCGAGGGATTTCTGAGATAAGACAGCAGCTATCTGAATTTATAGAAAAACAGAAAAAGAACAAATGAAACTGTAGGAGTGAGATCTGTTCTTCCCAGCAGAGCCAAAGAAAACTGCCAAACTCGTAGGAAAAGAACAGTGGGTAGAAATGTAAGGATGGCCTATAGAGCAGCAGGACCAGTCATGACTTTCTCCTGGAACTGCTCCCTGAAAAGAGGAGAATCTGCTGGGGAGGGGAGCAAGTTAGGTTGGGGCTGGAGGGAGAACAACAAATGCTAAGCAGAAAAAGAAGAGGGGAGAAGAGGAAAAAGGAGAGTTAGGGAAGGAAAGAAACTTTCTTACTGTGGCAATGGTATGGGCCCCTAGCCTTCCAGCCTGCAACCCACACAAGCTGACTTTTAGCATGCCCTCCCCGCCTCAGGCAGCCCTCACTCGTGTCTCCCGGTCTGGAGAGAGGACCACTTGGGAATAAGACCTTTAGAACCTCCAAAGGAAGCCCAAGAGCTATGAAAAAAACCACAACATTAAAAGTGGATCAAAACAGGGCGCTTGGGTGGCTCAGTCATTAAGCGTCTGCCTTCGGCTCAGGTCATGATCCCAGGATCCTGGGATCGAGTCCCACATCGGACTCCCTGCTCTGCGGGAAGCCTGCTTCTCCCTCTCCCACTCCCCCTGCTTGTGTTCCTACTCTCACTATGTCTTTCTCTGTCAAATAAATAAATAAAATCTTAAAAAAAAAAAAAAAAAAAAGTGGACCAAAACAAACAGAAGTGATGGAAATGACAAGATAATACACACTTTTTTTTTAAAGATTCCAATTGGAAACTCCAGGGCAGCCTGAAATCAGGCTGTGAAACAGGGAGAAACCAGAGAACAAAAAAAAAGTCTTAGAAGATACAAACACAGGTGCACAAATAAATCCCACCAAAGGAACTAAATACTAAAAAACCAGCCATCTAGAAGAGGCTTGGCAAACTATAGCTGATGGGCCCAATGTGGCCATGGCCGCACAGTGGAGTAGCTGTGGAGACTGCACCACTTAAAATATTTACTATCTGACCTTTCAGAGAAAAAGTCTGTCAATTCCTGACCTAGATAATAAAGCCAAGCAAAGACCATAGAAGGTGAGACAAAAATCAAAACCAAAGAAACAAACAAAAAGCCAAGGAGCGGAGAGCATGAAGGCAAGGTTAGAAGACACGTGAAGCCTATGTCCTGAAATTCCAGCCTCTGTCTGGTATGAAAGCCACAGAGAAACCAAAAGAAGAGTGGGAAGACATACTCAGAGAAATGAGAGGAATGTTTTCTAGAACTAAGTCCTCAGATTTGAAGGGCCCACTGAACACTGGGCTGAATCAACCCAAAGTGCCATGTTTAGACCTACTGTACTAAAGTCCCAGCACAGCAGGGAGGAATAAAGAGAAAATTATAAAAGTTTCTGAAGAATAAACCCAGGTTCTTTACAAAAGAGTAAGAATGTTTAACATCAGACTCTCTTTTTATGATGCTGTTAAAAATCTTAATATAGGACAAAAAAGAAAAGCATAGGCTAACACCATTCATAAACATAGACATAAAAATTAAAAAGCATATATATAAAAATTAAAAAGCATCAAACTGAGGGGTGCAAGGCTGGTTCAATCAAAAGAGTGAGGTACAAAAGAGCAGGATGGCTGGAGTACAGGTTCATTTTACTATTCTTTAAACTGTATACATATATACACTAAGTGGTTAGATCTTGCAACTTAAAAGGTTTAAAAATTAAGAGTACAGGAAGAGTACAGAATATAGAGAAGAAAATTATTTTGGTGTATTTTTTGCAGTGTTTTTCTAAGGCATATATTTTTATCTTTACAAAACTGAAATCATACATACGGATGTTATTTCTGAGAGAAAGTTCTATAATAAGAAAATAAACTTCATCACCCCCACAAAATAAGATTCTTACCCTAAATCTAAAGGTCAAAAGCAATGTGTTCTTTTGTACCTTTTTTCATTCAATATAATGTGAGAAGTTTTTCAAATCATGATTGTTCAAAATATGACTCATGACAATAATTATTTTTGTACATAACCACCTTAGTTGAATTTTTGTTGGGTATTTAGGTAGTTTCTAGCTTCTTACTACTAATGCTATGTTGAACTGATCATTTCGCCATCTTTTAAGAGAATTCATGGGGCGTCTCACTGGCTCAGTCAGTTAAGCGTCTGCCTTCCGCACAGGTCATGATATCCGGGTCCTGGGACTGAGTCCTATGTTAGACTTCCTACTCAGCAGAGAGTCTGCTTCTCTCGCTCTCTCCAGCCCCCCTCTACCCCTCTCCACTACTAGTTCTCTCTCTCAAATCTTAAAAAAAAATTCATACTAGTGAGTCATCAATTACTTAAAAAAAAACCAAAAAAAACCAAATAAAATCACAAAAGACACAAGCCCTAACCTAACTGCAACAGGAAAATAAATCAGAGAAAAGGTAAAGATTGTTAAAGCAAGGAAAAAAATATTAGAAGCTGGTCTTAGGGTTTACCTACCTGCTGCCTCCTCACTGTTGGGACCAGCTGACATGCCTAATCGCTCCTTCAGAGACTTGGAAACATGAACTGTAAAAAATATGTATTTTAAAAACCAAAAGTTGAACAGAGACCTTTTTTTTTTCAAAGTTCACAAATTAGGTTTATGTTTGTCTTCTAATGCAAACACTTAAAGAAGAAATCTCTTAAGGTCTTAAAATTTTTCTTTTCCACAGAACAAGACCTATGTGAATCATGGATTCCCTAGAGCACTTTGGAAGGCTTTAAAAAAATAATCTTTTTTTAGATCTGAAAAGCAGAAACTTGAATTCAGGGAAGTAATTTTGTTATTGTACAAACTTCTATAATCTTAGGCCCCAAGTCTATTTAAAATGTGCTTTTTATTTATGAAAATTTTTAATATGATCAATAGGCAAGGAGAAAAAGGTTATGACTGCAAAGAAAAAGAGTAACTTGTTTGCTCTGAGAGGCCAAGAAAGACCCTAAACAAAAACATCTACTCATTAAAGTCTCTTCAGCTAGAGGAAAAGTGGAAGTTTCTCATCTTCAAAAGAAGTTAAAACTAAACACAATAAAAAGGAAAAAACCCCACCTATTCTTTCAGTAATTAACACCAATGTTTCACTGCCAAGTCATAAAAGGAAAACAAAGTCCAACCTTGACTTCTTTCTATAAATAGAACTTCAACCACGTAATCATTCTAACTCCCAAATATCTCTCAATTTAGTCCACATCTGTCCATACCAACTTTTAGAACACTAAATCTACGCCACTAACTCCTCTCGTTTAGATTATTTTATTAACAGCCTGCTAACTCATATCCTGGACAGCACACTTGTCCCCTTCTAATCTTTCTCCATATTTTAGGCAGGATGATGGTTCTAAAATGCAAATCTGAGCTTTTGATCCTTGTTCATAACCTTCCCATGGTTTGCTACTAAGTCCAAACTCTCTACCATGGCTTAAAAGGCTCCATATGATCCACTTCCTTCCTCCTCTCCAGTCAATATGCTCTTTTACCCCCAATTCTGTTTCAACCATACTCAGTCCCTTGAGTATATCCTGCTTTCTTAGCTCTGTGCTTTCTCTGCCTCAGCATAGCCTCTGGTCCTTCAACTTCACCTGCCTAATTCCTAACTCATGTTTCAGGTCTGCTTCAACATAATTTGCCCTGGGAACCCTTCCCTGACAGATGGTAAAAGAAGTGCCCTTCCTGTGTGCTCCGATAACACTGTGTACTCTTTCCATCACAGAATTTATCACAATATATATAAGTACTCCTATCTGCCATTATACTATAAGCTCCTGAGGACTGTGATGGTATTTATTTTATCCAGTGGCATCTCCCTAAAATCTAGCACTAGAATAAATACTCAAATGTTTGTTGAATAATACAAACACAAGATAATCTAATTTACCTGAACAAAAAAGAATGACGAACCATACCTGTTAACATTACAAGAAACAAGTGTCATGATTACTTACACACACACACACACACACACACACACACACACACAGAGAGTATATTAGAACAAAGGTACCTTTCTTTGGTGCTTTGTCAGTGTTAGTTTCTGTAGCTTCCACTTTCTTCCCCAACCTCTGTGCAAGGCTACGCTTTAATGGAGGATCACTGTCACCACCTACGAACGGAGAGAACTTAGTTCAAGAGTTCAAATCAGTCTTCAACAAGGTTAAGAAATACAAGCAAAACAGACAACGCAGAATGTCAGTTTTCTGCATTTTATATAGTGTGTTCATTCACTAGTGTCCTTACAGAACTCAATGTTAGAGAATAAAAATGTCCCAGAAAGAATAAGGGCCAAAAAGTAGAATGCACAAATCAACATCTATCAAATAATTGACTAAAACTACAAATGGAGAATGATAAGCCCCAAGTAAAGCCAAAATTCAGAATTAGGAATATGTGAAAAAAACTTCATATACAAAAAACATCTTAAATGGCCACTTGCTAAATTCTAGGGGTATCTGTGGTTAAATGCACCCGGAATGTTCCTGGTGGACAGGAAAGGAATCATTATATTTTCCTGTGACATGAAAACTTGGAAGAACAAACAGCCCCCTCTCTTCAATTGTAGATAAGAGATCTAAGGTTATGAAAAATTCTATCTTACTCAAGTCACCAAATTAGTGATAGAGCCAAGACTTTACCAAGTTTCCTGACTGGTCATTATATTATACTGTTCAATAGGAGCTGTTTAAATGTCACAAGTTAAAAACTTTTTCAGATTGCTTGACTAAAGATAATCTTTGCAGCGTCCCATTAAAAATCTGAAAGACCCTACACAGGGCATGATTTTCTCCCTACTCAGTACATTTATAATTTAAATGTGAGACCAAAAATCACAAAGTTTACATGTATGTAGACATCAAAAAGCTGTATTTTTTACCTAAAACTTCTCAGGCAGTGAAAATGGTATCAAAGAAAACACAAAACAGGTAAGATTTCGTATTTGCAAGCACATTTTAAGAAGAGTATGAAGGAATAGCTGAAATCAGAGAAGATTTTCAAAAATCTTTTGAGACAGACACATTAGGGTATGTACATGACAATTCAATAATACGGTAAAACACTTCCCTAAACATAAAATACCATTAATAAACTGAGGGACCAAATTTATATTAACTGGACACTTTTTTCCCTCGAAAAAACTCAAATTTCGGTTTGTCCAAAGAGACAAAGAGGTATCTTCTTTACTGTTTTTTCAATGTAGTACCTTCTAAAAAGCTGGTTACAATCTACTTAAATTGTAACACTATAAATTTCTGTAAATCAGTGAAAGGTATAATGCATGTGAAAAACAAATTTTGTAAGTTCTTTCAGCCAATTCAGAGGGACCAGCAAATAAATCAGTATCAACAGGATATTGTATAAAGTCAGTTTTGGAGGATATTATCATGTTAATGCACAAATAGAAGAAAACAAAAGATCTGCACAAAATTCATCTCACCTACTGAAAATTTTCTTTTTCCCAGTCTCTCAGTGAGACTCAATCTTACCAAGGGTTCTTCTCCTGAAATGGCAAAAACAGAATTTCTCTACTATTACCCAATTTTTCTGTATTCAGTAAATAATAATAGGTACAAAATATGCTCTGATATCATGAGCCCACCCAGAAAGTCTCTTGAAAATCACATCTCAAGACTGTCACATGGGGGGAAAAAAGATTCAGTCTATTAAATAGTAATTTAAACAGCCAAATGCACAGCCCAAAGGGATCACTAATACAGTTCTAATTATTAACAGTAGCCAAGTATATGAAGACAGGTGTGTTCTAATCAATTGCTTAAGAAACCCCAGCTATACTTTTTTGTTTGTGCACTTCGATATGCTAAATGAAATCACACTCTATTGCTAGCTCTCATGTAGAACTTTGAAAACCAGCACAAAGTGCGCTCTCTTTCCCCTTATTCTTTATTCTTTGAACAGCACATTTAAATGTATCTGTATACTACAATTACTTGTGTCATATTTCTTACCAGGTTTAAAACTATTAAGGGAAAAAGCTTACATTTTCTATAATTTAGAGTTTATTATAGTTCTTTGCCCGCAATGGGCAGTCAATAAATTTGCTGAATGGATAAAGAGTAAATGTAAAAATGAAATATACCTAAATGTGAGAGCTGCTTGAGCAAGAATGTCAACCTTTCAAGTAAGAGTCAAATGCACTGAGTTTTCTTTTCATCCTTCTATCTGACCAATATACTCAAGTCTTCCTGCAAATCCATCAAAGGTACACTACACCCAAGGACTTTGCTCTCCCAGTTATTAAAAAGTGGTAGCCTGACAACTCTTAACCTAGACCTACCTATACCTCACCTTGTTTGCTGGAAAGAGTTACTGTCCTCACTACAGTCCGAACATTCTCTTTTTCAGGACCTGGAATGGGCTGAGGTTGGAGTAAAAGACTGGAAACTCCGGAAGAACCTTCTGAATAAAGCAAGTCAAAGAAGAGCAAATAATTTATGGCAAATTAAGCTATTATAAGCCAAGAAATTTTGTTTCTGTGATCAGTTAAGTTCAATACAGACTACTGGATGACTACAAGCCAGTCTTTCTGTTCCTATTTGCCTATAGTGAATTGACTGGGGTGGGGTGGGAGAGAGGAGATAATCCCTATTTCTTATCTGCTTTGGATACAAGGTAAAAATAAAATATAAAATTTTCAGTGACTTAGGCATTCAATCTACTTTTATTTACCAAGGCGGCTAACATTCTAAAGTTAACCTGAAGCACACCAGCTACCAAGTGTGTCAATTCAACCTTTTAAAATCTAATTTAATCGTCTGCAAAACACAACTCCAAGGTTCCTACAGAACAAGCTTTAGCAAGCGAATACTTTAACCATTTGATCCTTTCTAAATAATACTTTTCACACTGTATCTGTAATTTTTAGGGTTGGAAATACAGACTGACCAGGCAGAGGCAAACTCTAGAAGAAATTTCTAGCAGCTCCTAAGAAGAATTCATCTACTACAAAATAAAGTTTTTCCTCTCTCAATATGATTTTTTCTTTTTTAAGATTTTTATTTATTTATTTGACAGAGAGACAGCAAAAGAATGAACACAAGCTGGGGGAGAGCGAGAAGCAGGCTTCCCATGGAGCAGGGAGCCTGATGCGGGGCTCGATCCCAGGACCCCGGGATCATGACCTGAGCTGAAGGCAGACGCTTAACAACTGAGCTACCCAGGCGCCCCTCTATATGATTTTTATATGTTGTTCTTTGGAGCTGTTTTTCTGAAGATAAAGCAGTTCTTTCAAGTACTAAAAAAGCAGCCCTGATTTAAATAAGTCTGTGTTTTACTTCAAACAAGGCACAGAAGTCAAAATCTATGTGCTCATTTTCTATGTGCTCATTTTGGCTGCTGCCAGTGTCCTTATTATTAGAAGTGTCCTTGTTACTCTTCTCCAGCAAAATTCAACCATCCATGTCAAAACTGATGACTTACCACCTTGCTTCTTGGATTTTTCCTTCATTTTCTTTGACTTAATTTCCTCAAGAGTTTTTATTCCAAAATTCAAACATTCACCTGAGAAATCCAAATAGAAATCACATGAAGAACTAACACCTCATGCCCTTTGCATTTTATTTGTGCGGAAGCACTCAAATGTTTTCTGAATGAGTAAGAGAGCATGGGTGTGTGTACAGTGGTGTCAGGGAACAGAGCGGTGGTGGTGATCGCGATCTAAATTTCAATGTATTAAAATAGTTTGGGCACATTCAACAGTGCTTTCAGATTTATGAGCAGAAAGCAGCATCAATATAGCCTCTTCTTACCTTGCTTCAAATTGACCCCAGGTTTCCGGGCAGAGGCTGTACGTAATCCATTATGAACTTCAGGAGGTGGTTGCAGGATGGGTGTTTTGGTTTCATCACCTTCCTCAGAAAACTGATCTATGTATTGACATATGAGGCAAATGTACAATTAACAGGAGGCCTCAAGCTTTAATCCTGATTCCAATTCATTGAGTGACCCTGACCATTTATTTGCCTTAAAGCAAGAGCTAAAGCTTACCATCATCATCTTCATCATCATCTGCAGCATTGATTACAACTGGTGGATGGGTGGGGCTAGGAACATTTTCCGAACTTTCTACTTTCATAACACTTCGCAGCTGAGGGGAGGGATTAGACTGGACAGACAATTTGTTCTGTTGAACTGTGAGCTGGTTAGCCTTCACTTCCTCTTCTGGTGACTCAGGCACAGTGGGCAACACAGCTAAACATACATCAGTCATAAATTAAAAATAGAAGATAAAGTTCCAATTCATCAAAAATCTTCAATCACATATGCTAAGTTTGGTGCTTTTCCTTATGACAACTTATTTCTTTTTACCTGATTTCTCCATTTTCACAATTAGGTTCTAAACTCCCAGGGAGGGTAAAAATGGCTTTTAGCTAATAACTCTTCACTGTACACAAACACGTTCAAAGTAGGTGTTCAAAAGACAGAATGATCTGGAGGCCAGATGCATAAAATTGTTTGCAAATTCTAGACATTTAATTTTAATATTGAAATTTGAGGCTTTTTGCTCAGCAAAAAAGTAGCTGTTAAAAGACATACTAGGTAACACTTCTGAACTAAACCAGAGAGGAGCAAGCCCACTTTTTTCTCTTAAATAGAGGGGAGAATATGTAGCATCAAATTTTAATCACATAAGATGTGGCTTTTAAATGGCTGATCATTCCAGTAGGAAATGTTGAAGGAGATTTTGGAAATAAAAACTAGCTTTTGGGGGAGTGTAAATTTTATTTTAGATTATAGCCTAGAGTCGGGTTGGCAAACTTTTTCTGTGAAGCGCTAGACGTTAAGTACTTTAGGCTTTGTAGACCTCTGTGTCTCAACTCTGCAGAAGGAGCACAAAATCTGGCCAGAGAAAATATGCAAATGAATGGGCATGGCTTCCTTCCAGTAAAACTTTATTTTATAAAAAAGGTGGAGGACCAGATTTGCCAAACCCTGGCCTGGAGAATCCAGTTTCTTTTGGAAAACTCACTGTGTCTGATAAGAAAATGGGAAAAGAAGCTACAGTAATCTAAACTGTCATGCCAAGAAACATTTGGGAGGCAATATGGCTTTTGGTAACAAAGTTTTAATCCCGTGATACTTAACTTGTTTATGACTATGACTATGTATCAGTCATTTAACCTTTAAAATGAAAAGTTCAGTTCCCTCATCTGTAAAGTGGAAATAAAACTACTCTCTCCCAAGACTAAAAGGCAATGTATGTAAAGTACTCTGTACGGTGTACATAGCAGGTGTTCTTAAATTGTAACTATTCTTTTAAAATGAAAAACACAACTCACTTTTGCTTGGAGGTAGGAAAAGGCCATCAACATAACGTCCTCTATTGTGATGGAAAGCGCAGTTTAGTTTCTGACATCCCACTGGCTGATTTTCCCAGTAACAAGGAATCTCACTACGTTTTTTCTATAGGAAGAAAAAACACATTTGTTTTCAAATAAAAAATGAAGTGTGACCAGTATTAATTTGGTCATTTGTTTTCTGAATAAAGTTCATTCAGGCTTCAAAGCTCAGAGGCATGTGAGCTGATTGTGAGCAGGAGGAAGAGGGGTTGCTGAAAGTGACACTCCATGCTTGAGGGAGCGATGAAGGGAGTAGGGAGTAGCTCATGTACTGTGCTGGAACCCCTAAATGGCTATATTTAATTTAGAGAAGCAGGACAATATATCAGTTAAGATTTTAGAACCAAAGATAACATTATGTTACTTACTGGCCATGTGAGGTTGGACAAATAATTTAATGCCTCTCAGCCTTAGTTTCCTCAGCCATAAAATGGCAGTAACAGGAGCTATCTACTTGGTTTCTTATGAGGATTAAATGAAATAATGTATATGAAACACTTAGCACATAGGAAGGACTCAATAAACTGCAGTTTATTTAAAACTGAGAGCTCACAGCTTTGAGGAAAATTTTCCCTTTCGAGACTTCTCAAAGTAAGGCACAAATAACACACTAAGGGTGGTACTCTTCCCTCCCAAGCTACCTCACTCTTATGAAGGGAAATGAGGAAAAAGATACCCTCACACCTAGAATAAACTGCTGGATCATAGGGCATATGTCCAGCAGAAATACATACATTAGTTCTATACATTAGATGGGTATAAAGATGTATAAAGAATAGCTCCAAAATGGAAACCCAAATGTACATCAATACCAGAATGGATAAATACATTGTAGTTTATTCGTACAATAGCATGTTATTCAGTACCGAGAAGGAATAAACCATCCCTACGCTTAACAGGACAGTGCAGAAGAAAGAAGCCAGACACAGAAGAGTGCACACTGTGTGATTCCACTGATGGGGAGATCAAAGCAGGCAAAATTTCTCTATGGTAGAACAGTCAGGATAGTGACTAGCTTGGAGGCAGTGGTTAGTGACAATCAAGGGACAAAGGGCGAAGGCAGATTTGGATCTGTTGGATTATGCTGGATCTCTCATCATAAGCAAGCTGAGGTTTAAAATTCTAGGAAAGCATAGCAGCATTACAAAGAAATCACAAAAAAATCCTCAAATGCATCAAAAAGGGCAAAGATGAAAATCTATTATATTGAGAGATTGAACACTTGATAGTACACCGTGTCAGTAGGGATGTGGAAGAACCAAATGGTCCCATGTACTGATAATGGAAATGTAAATTAGCTCAACATCTCTGAAAGGAGGTTTGGTTAAAAAAAAAAAAAAAGGTATTCACAAAATTTATGTCCTGAGTTTATTGCCACATGTATGATCACCTATTTTTAAAAAGTACAGCAAATTCCTTTACCTTTCAAAGAACTGGATTTATCAGTCTCCTGGCACACCCAAAAGTTTAAATGTAATAATAGCTATCACTGTTTTTTTAGATAAAAATTACAACAATTATTCAATTACTCCTTCCTCAAGGCAGAACTTAATGCCAATCTTTCTTGCTCCTGGGTCTGTCTTTGCTTAAGTTTTTCTTTCTTTCCTGGAAGCAGTTTTCAAATTACTGAATGACTTCTGTAATAGTATCCTCTATATACAGGAGTCATATGATATTTATTGTCAGTGTCATATTTCACTGACAAAATCTCCTAATCTTTCCATATCAATAAAATTTCCCTTTTAAAAATCCACTTACTGGATTTTGTTTCTAAATGAAAAGTAATACACAAATAATGAAAACCACTTGGAAAATGGTAATAAATGCCTGCCATGCTATCACCCAAAGAGAATCACTTGAGTACAGAATTCTTGGACGTAAAAAAAAAATTTATAGGCGTGCCTGGCTGGCTCTATTGGCAGAGCCTGCGACTCTTGTCAGGGTCATGAGTTCAAGCCCCACGTTGGTCACAGAGCTTACTATTTAAAAAAAAAAAAATAAAGAAAGAAAAAAAATTTTAAATGCCTACATGTACACTTAAAAGAAAGGTATTCCAAATAACTGCATATTTTTCACTCGGCAACACATCCTCCATAATAACATTCTCCTATAGAATCATTTCTTTAAATGTTCAAAAGGTTGAATACAGCACATGGTCCAAAGATACATAGCTGATTCTCACTATCTGAAGTCGTTATGTTTATGAGGTCACCATGAATACTAAATTATCCAATACTGAACCACTCTGCTCCTAAGGGAAATACAGAGTTAGAGTCAGGTTCCTGCAAGTTTCTGTCACATTTTCATCAATCAATACATAAACTGGTTATATGTGTGTTTGTGTTTAAAGACACCTCATTTAATATATTCATTAACACTGAACTCTAAGGCCAAGAGCACTGTAATTCACAACTGAATGAAGCTTATCTAATACATGTATTTTCTACATAAGGCACTTATTAAGAGCTTTCTTGCACTTAGGGACATTACATGGCATTTCAGCATCTCACTTGGGGGCCATTTTAATCAGTCACAAAAAAGAATCACCAACAAAAAGGACAAAATGCAAAAAAGATGGCATTAAACAGACCACAAAAAGGACACTTGCTTATAGTATGAGAACTGAAACAAGGCGGCAGGGTGTCACCTTGTCTGATCTCAGCCGGGAGTGTGTAAGTCAGGCGACTCAAATTTCTCAGTGCTCTGTACATGTCTGCAGATGGCCCGTGAAAGCACCGCAAGTACTGATTTGGGGGTTACGGATAAATTTTAGCGAGTAGGCAAATTTGCAAACATGGAACTCATGAATAATGAAAATCAACTGCAAACAGAAGGGGTTACAGTAAAAAGGCTCCTTCCATTCCTGTCCCCACTCCCTGACAGCCACTGTTGTCAAGTTTCTCCTTTATGCTCCCAGAGATTTTAAAAATACACATGCAAATAAAAAACAAATTCTTTTTTTACACAAATGATAGCATATCATGCACCTTATTCTGCCCCTCCCTTCTTCAGACAATATATCCTGATCTTTCCATACCAATAGTTTCCCTTTAAAAAACTTTTAACAGCTACCCAGCACTTTGCTGTATGAATGCCGCAAATGTGTTTTAAATGAAGGTTATTTCACATATCTTACTATTATAAATTATGCTACAATGAGTAATTCTGTCTATATCTGCTTTTGCACGTAAAAGCACACGAGACAAAGGTAGGAAAAGCATATAGTATTCCTGAAAAATGTAGCCAGGTAAGACTGTGCACAAGAGTTACCTGAGCAGCCCTAAGACGGCCACCTTAGATACCCAGCTTGCAAAGTTGGCCCTTGGAATGTTCCTAGTCTGTTAACTGATTAGAGTGCCTGCACTGTGCAAATAATACGTCTTGTGCTGAACACCGGCCATCCTTCTGGGAGTCTGGAGTTTTGGTATATGATAGGTAGAGGTCACTTATGTGACCAGCCCCATTAAAACCCTTGGATGTCTGAGTCTCTATTGGGCTTCCTTAGGCAGAAACATCCCACACATAGTGCTGCATTTTCACTGCTGGGGGAAGTGTGTACTGTGTGTGAACCCTCGTGGGAGGGAGATCATGAAAGCAATCCACACATGGATTCCTCCAGACTCTATATCTTTTTTCCCCTTATGATCAGTGCTATCTCCCCATCACTGTAATAAAATTTTTTAAATATTTATCTATTTATTTTAGGGAGAGGGAGAGTGAGCACAAGTGGGAGAGGGACAGAGAATCTCAAGCAGACGCCCTGCTGAGCTCAAAGCCAGGCATGGGGCTCGATCTTACGACCCTGAGATCACAACCTGAGCCAAAACCAAGAGTCAGATGCTCAACTGACTGTGCCACTCAGGCGCTGCTCACTGTAATAAACCTTAGCCACGAATATAACTATATGCTGAGTCTCAGGAGATTCTAGGGACTCTCTCAATGTAGATGTTCTTAAGAGACCCTGACATACCTTCTAGGGAGTTGTGCCAAATTATACTCTGCCAACAATATAATAATGTGAATTTTCAAAAGCTGCAGAGAATTTCTCTGAATTTATTCAGTGAATTCCCTGCTCTTTGGAAGATAGGCAGCACAGAATGCAGTTAAAAGGCCATTAATTTGCAGCCCACCTGGAGTAGCTCTATGAGCCCAGGCATAACAAACTGCAGTCAGTCCCTTCCTTCCTTCCCCACCTCCCTCAAACAATTGGTCCAAGGGTGTTAGGTGAGGCTGAGAAATGAGAGGCAGGCATTCCTGCTGGGAGAGGGAAGGGCACATGGCCCAGACCAGGGTGTTGGAGCCTGATTGAATGAGGAAGGCACCATGTGACAAGGTGGAACTGGCTTAGGTGTCAGAATTCATGAGGGGTTGGGAGGACATCTGTGTAGGAGCGTGGCCTGGCACAGTGTTGGAGCCTGAGCAGGGTGAGGAAAAGCTTTTGTGAAGAGATCTCAATGTAGAATGAGGAGCGTGTATTTATGGAGGGTCAGCCTAGAATGGGCAACAATGACTAAGCGGGGTAAGGAAGGCAGGGTCTTCCCAAGTGGGGGCCTGGTACAGAGTTGGAATATATTTCAGGGTGAGAAAGAGCTGGAACACATTCCAGGGTGAGAGCAGGGTGAGAAAAGTAAGCATCTCATATGGGAGGGCTGCCGCACACAGAGGAGCAGAGTCCAAAGGTGCAAAAAGGGCATTCATGGGGAGAGGAGGGGTCCAAAGTAGGATGCTGGGGACCAAGTATGGTGAGGACAAGGTCCTCATGGTGGAGCAAGGACAGAAGCCTGGTACAGGGTTGCTGGAACCAAAACAAGGTGAGAAAGACATCCCTGTAGAAGAGCAGCCTCATGTGTGATGTCAGAGCCTGAGGGGAAGGAAGAGGCTGGGAATACAATATTGGCTTACACAACAAGAGGACTGATAGAATCAGTGATACTAAGGACAAGTTTCTCACTTTTGGAGAAGAGAGTTACAAGTATGGAAAGGGAGAAGCCTAGACTAAACCCTACAGTGCCAGTGAACTGAAGGCATCTATGTGAACTCATGATTTTCAATACACAGACATAGAGAATAAATGATGATGTAAATGTTTGTATGTAAATCCATTTATATACTCTTGTTCGGTCCACTGTAGGCCTGGAAGCAGTGAGACTCCAGGAGCTGCCGAAATCTTATTTCTATATATATCATTCTTCGCTAAAAGGATCCAGGGCTCCTTAGAGAAATGACTGATTCCAGGACTGGAGAAGGAAAAATATAGGATGAGCCTTAAAAATCTTGTCAGGCCAGAACGCAAAAAGGTGTTCAAAGGATGATGAAAACATGAAAAGGACACAAAAATCAGCTTGAACAGCTCTTACTGGGCAAATCTGGGTCAATCTGAGGATTAAAAATGATAGTAATGGAGTACAACACACTGAATAAAAGAGGAAACCATGAGTTCGCAAACATAAATAAGTGGAAAAAAACTAAAAATTTGGTGAGAAATGGGGAAATGACAGGATCTCAAAGTACCTCTCCACAAAATGCGTATTAGTTACAAAGAGAAAACCTGTATAGTGAAGTAATTTCGTACAAACCACCTTAATGAAGTGATCAAAGTTACCACCACCAGTAATGGGATAATTAAAATTTTATGTGCCACCTAATGGTGTGCACTGAGAGGAATTATGATATTCCTGCCGGAGGTACATAACTTGAACTTAGTAATGAGGAAACACCAAACCCAATTGAAGGACATCCTACAAAATAACTGTCTAATAACTACCAAAAGTGTCAAGGCAAATGAAAAGTAAAGAAAGACTGAGTAACTGTTTTAGACTGAAGGAGAATGAGAGAGCAATGACAACTATATTCGACACTCCATTCTGCACTCGTTCCTTCTGCGATAGAGGACATAACTGGTAATGAATGGGATCTGAGGATTACACGAAGGTAATCTATCAGCGTTAACTTCCTAATTTCGATGGTTGTATTACAGTTATCTAGGAGAATGTCTTTTTTTTTTTTTTAAGATTTTATTTATTTATTTGACAGAGACAGACACAGCGAGAGAGGAAAACACAAGCAGGAGGAGTGGGAGAGGGAGAAGCAGGCTTCCCGCCACCAAGCAGGGAGCCTGATGCGGGGCTCGATCCCAGGACCCTGGGATCATGACCTGAGCCGAAGGCAAATGCTTAACAACTGAGCCACCCAGGTGCCCCCAAAATGTCCTTTTTTGTAGGAAATATTCATGAATGTATTTGGGAGTGACAGGGAATGTAGCTTACTCCCAAGTGGCTTAGAAAAATATTTTATAATGTACTTGCAGGTTTTCTCTAAGTTTGAGACTATTTAAAATAAACACAGAAATATAAATACTCCCCAATGATACACATATAATTTTTACACTTTAGATACATTACCAAACTGGCTCCCAGAAAATGAAACCAACTCATACTCCAAAATATCAAGATATTGAGCATTACAACAGAAATTTCACTACATTAAAAAATGTAACCTGCACATTATATATAAGATGTCATTTAAGCAGGCTCCATGCCCAGCGCAGAGCCTGACATGGGGATTGATCTCACGACCCTGAGAACATGACCTGAGCCTCAATCAAGAGTCGGATACTTAACCGACTGAGCCACCCAGGCGCCCCTTTCTCCCTATATTTTTTATTGGCCCATCACAATACCAGACTGCTTATTATAGTACAAACTAAAAACTTACATCAATCTCCATGTGCCGAAACCTGCACACCTGCCGAAAGCAGCGCCCCTCTTGCCATAATGTGCAAACAGTTTCATTTCCTAGTGCAGCTTCACAGTGACGGAAGGGACAGCTGTCACCCTGTAAATGAAAAGAATACAGAAAATAACTGTGGTACCAAAATAGATCCTAGGTAAAGTGTGCACTGTAACAGCTTCCTGGCATCCAGACAAACACAAAGGAATAAGGACAGACGGGCAAGGTAGCAAAGTGAGGTGGAAGACAAGAACAATCTGAGGTCAACAAATTTATAATTTCCTATGACCTATTTCCTGACAGTATCCTTCATTTGATTTCACAAGATAAATGACATAAGCAGAAATGGGGCTGAAAAAGGTAAGTGGGAGTATTTAAAGTGGTAGTCTTTAAAAGTGTATTTTATAGTTCTTCAAAACCATTTCATACATCTTGACTTTTGTAACTAGCTTTTGATGGAAAATCACAAATAGATTAGGATTTAGGTATAATTCCATGCTTCGTTATATACCTCTACAATGGCAATATCTGAAACAAAATGCTATAAATGCTCAGAGCTTTGCTCAAAACCAATCGTTTTAAACATGGCACTGAGATGATTTCAGAAGTTTCTCTAACAACATATACATTTATAGAATTAGTCACAAAGGAACGGAAAAGGGGATAGATCTCCCGATGAAGCTGAAGAATCAAGCAGAAAAACAGCAAGTTTTGACACAGAAAAAGCAAAAATGCTACAAAAGCTTATTTAGAAGAATGGCTTTATTACTCAGCAGGAAATCTGAAGAAAAAATCAAATTCAACCCACAACAGTTTCTAAAAGTACGATACAACCCACCTATTCATTTAATACAAAGTAAATAAAACCAAAGTTTACAAGCCAGGCCAAAGTGCTCCTAATTTGAATCAAAGGCACCCTGAACAGGGCTAATTATTAATAGGTAATTATTAACAGATAATTATTATAAGAGAAGTGAATGATGACTATATGCTGTGGACTTTTTCACTTTTGTAGAATGTGAAGAACATACATGAAAAGGAAAAAAGGATAAACAATGAATTCTCCTAGGAGTACTATTCTCTACTAAGAAAATGGTAGCAGATAATAAATGGCTGAGCAAAACAAAACATAAAAACTTAGTATATTGGGAAAATCTTATCAAATCTTATTAGAGAAATTACAGAAAGAACTGATTTTAAAGATGCCAATTCTTACTTTGGTACATGTAGAATAGAAAAAAAAATAGCAGTCTTCTCCTTGATTAGGCATGCTGGGTAGATCCTTAGATCGGAAGTGGCTTCTTGAAAACAAGCCACTGCTTCCTCAAGGCGAGGACCAGCTCCAAGTCCTCTTGAAATGGGTTTAATCTTCCAAAAGACAACTCAATCAGAGAAATCGTCTTTAAAATGCAATCCTAAAATGAGGAGACACGAATTAAAGTACTTCAGATAAATTCTTTCCTCTTCCAAATCACCTCAGAGAGCACACTGTTAAAACCAAATTTTAATTATATTATGTACTTGCCTATTCAGAGCTTTGTGAACCCTGATTAATATTTTATTCTTATGTGAACATTATACATTCTCATTTATAATGGAAAACTTTTGTTAAGGGCAGCCATGCCCTTCTTTCATATTCTCTATGGAGCTTGTTACATGGCTTCAACATGAGATTAAATAAGCACTAACTCCATAAATGATCTACATTTTAGGTCATGAATGGGACTTACATTATTTTACACAGGATATTTGCTAAATCTACATTGCCAACAAACTAGATTTTTTTCATCTGACAAAAGCTCCAATATTTTCACAAGCATTTTTATTTCAAAAGTATGTAATTATAAGTAGGTGGGAAAAACTCTCTCACTAGAATAATTGAAACAATTACCCCTGGATACATCTGTAGAACTAGTTTATGTAATGCAGATGGCCAAGGAATTGCACACCAATTACAAGGAGCAGAAGTCGTCCTTGGGATTCTTCCCATAAAACAGTGCTTACAAAAAAACCACCAACAGCCCCCACCGGCAGCCCTTGCCACACCCAGACCCCCACACTGAAGTGTTCTAGAAAGCTTCTACAGAAGTAACAACACATGACAAGAGCACATGCCAGAATTTGGAAAGGGTTTCTGCAAACTCGTACATCAGAAGACCAGGTTTCAAGAACACTGATCTATAACTTGAAATCAATTAAATCAAATTCAATCATATCTCCCACTAATAATCCTAATCCAAGCAAAGCAGGCCACAATAAAAACCAGCCTTGAAGTCAGCAACCTAGGTTAGGAATTAAGAGTCTGCCACTGAACATATACTAAAACCTTTAAAATTTGCAATACCCTCTGACTCACAATTTCATTTCTAGAATTTATCCTGAGGTAAATATTCAACCAATATGCAAGGTAATAATACACAAGAAAGTTCACTACCACTCTGCTTCTAAATGAAAACACATCCAGACACCTAAATGTTCAGAAACTGGGGTCTGTTTTAAAAAATTATGGTACATCCAAGCAATGTGATAATATGCAGCATATTACAGATTCTGGTACCAGGAAATGGGGTATGGCTGAAAAAATATCTAAAAATGTGGAAGAAGCTTTGGAATCAGGTCACCAGTAGAGGCTAGAAGAGTTTTGAGACACTTGACAGAAAACGCCTAGAAGAAACTGCTACTAGAAAATCCGAATGTGGTTCGGTGAGGTTTCTGTGGAAGCATTATTAAGAGAATGAAAAGACAAGTCCCAGACTGGGAGAAAAATCTTTGCAAAATACATAACTCATAAAGGACTGGTATCCAAAATATACAAAGAACACGTAAAACTCAACAAGAAAACAAATTAAGGAATGGGCAAGAGATCTAAACAGACACTTCATCAAGCAAGACACACAGATGGTAAATAAACATATGAAAAGATACTCAACATCGTATATCATTAGGGAATTGCAAATTCCTTTTAGAATGGCCAAAATACAGAACACTGACACCATTAAATGCTGGTGAAGATGAAGCAACAGAGTTTGGAAGAACAAGACCAAAATGTTAGCAACAGTTACTACTAGAGTGGTTGGTAGGATTATAGATGGCTATTTATTATTTTGTTTTATGCTGAGAATAACATTCAATTTTCTAATACAAGGCAACATATATGTAATAAAAAATTTAAGTCTGCCTTAATGGTTTGTCCATCACTGATCCACTACGGAATGGGACAAGGGCTGGTCCTTTAATAGCACCTCACTGATCCACCAGTAGGATTCCCCTGACCCCAAACACAAGGAATGTATTCTGTAATGGAGGGTACACCAAAAGGTAATTAAAAAAAACTGCCTCAAAAAACAGAAAACCTGCCTGAAACAGGATCAAGTTTCTCAGGGATATTCAAATAATTACAATGACACATATGCAAAAAGGAAAAGTATTAAAGGGGAATGAAAAAGTTTTACAATAGAAAAATATTTTAGAAAGGAGGGGAAAAAAAGGCTTAGGGATCAATTTCATTTTTAAAAACAATATCCCAAAGAACAAATATGAAACTGGTGCTTGTTTCAGGAACCCCCAACCCACTAATTAAACACCAAAATGGTACTTATGAAATAGTAACAAAACAGCATGAATTGCATGTTAGGGTTTTTTGTTGTTGCTTTGCATTTTAAAAAAAATGAGGCTCTGCAAAACTCCCTCAGAGGTAGGCAGAGCATGAAGACTGAATGCTGAGCAGATGGACACAGCCTTGCTAATGTTTCAACAGAACAGTAACTTCATGTATATTCTTTTTAAATTATTTTTATTTTTTATATTTTATTTATTCATTTGAGACACAAATACAGAAAGAAAGAGAGAGAATAAGCAGGGGGAGGGGCAGACAGAGAGGGAGAAGCAGGCTCCCCGCTGAGCCAGGAGCCCGATGTGGGGCTCGATCCCAGGACCCTGGGATCATGACCTGAGCCGAAGGCAGATGCTTAACCATCTGAGCCACCCAGGCGCCCCCATGTATCTGTTTTAAACAATGAACTTCTTTATTTTTCTATGGGGGGGGAATGTAACTGTTATTCAAGAAAATGGCCAAAAAGCCCTTCCCCAGAGATTTAGGAAAAAAAAAATTTGACAGTAATCACTACTACCCCAAGTTTGCAGACTCAAAACCAAGATGCATACTGATAAATTTTTTAAAAAAAGATTTTGAGACAGAGACAGCACACACTGAACTTCTTTATCTTTCTATGGGGGGGGGGGGGAAGAATGTAACTGTTATTCAAGAAAATGGCCAAAAAACCCTTCCCCAGAGATTTAGGAAAAAAAAAAATTGACAGTGATCACTACTACCCCAAGTTTGCAGACTCAAAACCAAGATGCATACCGATAAATTTTTTTAAAAGAGATTTTGAGACAGCACGCGAGGGAGGGGCAGAGGGAGAAGCAGGCTCATGGCTGAGCAGGGAGCCTGACATGGAGCTTGATCGCAGGACCCCGAGATCACAATCTGAGCTCAAGACAGCTAGCTGCTTAACTGACTGAACCACCCAGGTGCTCCCATACTGATAAATTTCTTAAGTTTTAAAAAGGAAAAACGAAAGTATTCATGCCAAGAAAATATGAATATTTTCAATAGCAAAAGTAGGAAGCCAAGATAAGTAATTGGTCCTCTCCCCTCCCACCCCCGAATTAATATAGGAAAAAGGATAAATTCCTTTAAAATTGCCACGTTCTCAGTAAGCTTTAAAGGATACAACCTGAGGGGCTCCTGGGTGGTTCAGTCGGTTAAGCGTCCAACTCTTAATTTCAGCTCAGGTCAGGATCTCCGGGTTGTGAGATCAAGCCTGATGTTGGATACCACAGTGGGTGTGGAGCCTGCTTAAGATTCTCTCTCCCTCTTCCTCTGCCCCTCTCCACCCCAAAAGGATACAGCTTGATACAAATGATTATCTGCTCTGAGAAGAGAGGAAACAAAAGAAAGTTCAAAAAATAAGAAAACTCAAAAGTTCTAGCCTCTTCCCCCAAAGAGATTTTTAAAAAAATTAGAGAGAGTGTGCATGTATGTGCAGAGGGAGGGGCAGAGGAAGAGGGAGAGAGAGAGAAAAGCAGATGCCCTGCTGAGTGAACCCAATGCAGGGATGGATCCCAGGACCCCAAGATTATGACCTGAGCTGAAATCGAGTCGGTTGCTTAACTCACTGAGCCACCCAAAAGAGATTTCAATACAAGTAAAAGAATAAGCTAATGAAAAACACGAAAATTCAATTTTAAGATATTGTCAGGATATCTCTCAGAATGCAAAAAGATGCCAACACAAGAGAAAAGGTATATAAGATGGAAATAATTCCAGGAGATTTAATTTCTATACAATGGAAATTCTAAAAAAAAAGGAATGAAATTGGTAGAGATAAGAATAAAATAATAATACAACAAAATTTCCCTAAACTGAATAAACCTGAGTCTTTAAATTAAAAGGAGTTCATCAGGGACGCTTGGGTGGCTCAGTGGGTTAAGTGTCTGCCTTTGGCTCAGGTCATGATCCCAGGGTCTTGGGACTGAGTGCAGCATCAGGCTCCTTGCTCAGTGGGAAGCCTGCTTCTCCCTTTCCCACTCCCCCTGCTTGTGTTCCCTCTCTCGCTAGGTCTCTGTCAAATAAATAAATAAAATCTTTAAATAAAATAAATAAATAAATAAATAAATAAATAAATAAATAAAGGGAAGACTATGACCTTAGATTTGGCCTTTCAAACTACATTTCAAGATCTCAGGATTTGGAAGAAGTTTCAGATGTAAGGTCTCAAAAAGTATACCATCTATATACTCCACGTATTCTTGAAAAAATTACTTAAGGAAGTATTCTAAGTTGAGAAAAAGAACTTCACTTCCACTATTTCACTGCTTTTTAAAAAAGCTTTAAAACAACTGCTTTGGATATCTTATTTATGATATAGCTGATAAATCCAAAATAAAGCAAATTGAACCACAGTATATTAAAAAAAATAAGATCACATAATCAAAAAACATTTATTCCAGGACTAAGAGTGGTTTAACATTTAAAAAATTCATTACATTAGGGACACCTGGATGGCTCAGTTGGTTGAGCATCTGCCTTTGGCTCAGGTCGTGACCCCAGCATCTTGGGATCGAGCCCCACATCAGGCTCCCTGCTCAGTGGGGAGCCTGCTTCTTCCTCTGCCTGCCGTTCCACCTACTTATGTGCTCTCTCTCACAAAGAAATAAAATCTTTTTAAAAAATTCATTACATTAATGTAATGAGTAAAAAGGGTGGGTAAAAACAAAAACTCTGGTATCTTAAAGTCTCTCTTTTTTTTTTAAGATTTCATTTAGTTATTTGATAGAGACACAGACAGAGAAAGTGAGTATGAGCAGGGGGAGGGGCACAGGGAGAGGGAGAAGCAGACTCCAAGTTGAGCCTGACATGGGGCTCCATCCCAGGACCCCAAGATCATGACCTGAGCTGAAGGCAGACACTGAACCGACTGAGCCACCCAGGCGCCCCAGGTATCTTAAAATTTCAAAAAGGAAAACATGGTTTTAAAAAAGGATTTAAAAATGGTATTTTTTTAGTTAAAATGGCTTTAAAAAAAGGTAAAATGCAGCATTTACTCCTGATAAAAGCTTAGTATGATTATAAGGAACCTCCTTAGCATACATGCTTAGTATGATTACAAGGAACCTCCTTAGCATACATGCACTCAACCATCAGAAACCATCAGCACAAGCAATATGGTAAAACACTGGAAGTGACCTCATTCCAGACAAACAAAAAAGGAGCACTTTGCTGTCTCCACTATCTGTCAATACTGTTTCCGAGTCTAGCACATGAAGTAAGGAAAGGTATAAAGACTAGAAAGGAGGAGGCAAAAAAAATTTAGTACCTACAAATTATATGCTTGCAAACTAGCAAATCTAGCAATAACTAAAACATATTTAATAAGGTATTTTTAAAAAATTGTTAAATTTCCCATGTGCTAGCTTGGTAACAAAGTCCCATTCACAATAAAGCTGTAAAACATACAGGAAGAAAACGAAGAAGTATACAAAACCTACATTAAATTAAAAACCGAGAAACTATGAAGTTACCAAGGCACTGAAGAGCTGGATAATGGAGAGAGAATGCAGTAGAGGCTTAAAGCAGTTTACTTCTCCAAATAATGTATACATCAAATGAATAGTTTATTATTGGAACCTGATGGACTATAAAATCATCTAGAATAACTAAGATAAAGAAAAATTTTAGGAGAGGACCTCACTTTCCTTGATATTATAATGGATGTGAAATACAACATTTAAGTGTAATATTCTCAAATGAGTTTAAGATCAACAGAATTTAAACAAGTCCACAAATGTGATTTGTGAAAAAAGTAGCATTTGAAATTAACAAAAAAATTTGGTCTCCCACTTGAAAAAAAAACATTTCTACTTCATACAAAAAGGTTCTAAGGGAATAAAAACAAAGACGGCGAAGAGGCTTTAGCTAACTAAAGCATTACACTAAGAAAGATTCTGGGAGTGCCTAGGTGACTCAGTTGGTTAAGCATCTCCCTTCGGCTCAGGTCATGATCACAGGGTCCTGGGATCGAGCCCATCAGGCTCCCTGCTCATTGGGGAGTATGCCTCTCCATCTCCCTCTGCTCCTCTACCCTGCTCACGCTCTCTCTCTCTCCCTCACTGTCTCAAAAAAAAAAAAAGATTCTGAATTCGTAACTCTGCTCAGCAAAAAGGAAAGTGATTATTTGACACCTTTATTGACCGTGCTTATGGGAAGGAGAGGCAATGCCATATAACTACAATCCCTAGATTAATTTTTTTTAAGTTTTTATTTAAATTCCAGTTAGTTAACAAACAGTGTCATACAAGTTTCAGGTGTACAATAGTGATTCCACACTCCCATACAACACCCAGTGCTCAACACAAGGGCACTCCTTAATCCCCATCACCTATTTCACCCATCATCCCACCCACCTTCCCTCTGGTAACCATCAGCTTGTTCTCTACAGTTGAGAGTCTGTTTCTTGGTTTGCTTCTCTCTTTCCCTCTGCTCTTTTGTTTCTTAAATTCCACGTATGAGTGAAATTATATGGTATCTGTCTTTCTCTGATGGACTCACTTTGCTTATCATTATACTCTCTAGCTCCATATATACACACACATCTTCTTTATCCATTCATCAACTGAAGGACACTCGGGCTGTTTCCGCTGCAATGAACATGGGGTGCATATAACCCTCTGAATTAGTATTCTTGTGTTCTTTGGATAAATACCTAGTAGTGTGATTGCTGGATCATAGGGTAGTCCTAGATTACATTTTTAATATAAAAAATACAACCATCCAAGTACTGCAAAAAAAAAAAAATGCAGATATATTTTTTATAAGCTCAGATTGAAAAAAAAACCTTTTCCTAGCATGATGCCATAGTTAAAAATCATAATAAAATTGACAGATTTGACTACATAAAATGGAAAAAACTTATATAGCAAAAGATCAGCAACACAACCAAAGATTAGTATTTTTACTAAAAAGGGTATGTCAAGAACTTTTACAAATAAAAAAAGACATCATTAATTACTCAGAAAATTGGTACAACCTCTTTAGAGAATTGTAATAATTCTACAAATTTACATCTGAGAGCTGGTTCTCGGGAAATAGCTCACAAAGGGCTGTTATTGGATGTGGGCTATTTTTATTTTTAATGGCAAAACTCCAAATGTCTATCAATGAGAGATATGTTAAACTACAGCACTTCCATATAAAGGAATACTATCGTGTCATTAAAAAAAAAAAAACAGATGAGGCACAGCTATGTGCATGGAACTATGTCATGGATAAACCACTGACAGTGCTTTCCTAAGAGGAAATGGAATCACAGGGAGATTCCACCTTGGTATATTGTTTTTACCTTTTTTATAAAGCGCATGTGCTATCAAAAAAGGGGGGAGGGGAAGGAAATGTTTCCATCCCCAAACCAAAAGCTTGTAAGTAATTACAAGAAAAAAAATCTTGACAATGGTTTTTTAATTTCTTACTGATCCAGGAAAATTATGCCTTAAATTACAAAAATATTCACTCCTTTAATGAGAAAAAACCCATTCCCACACTTACATTAGCTGGTTGCTCTCAACAGGAACCTCTGTGTCTTCACTGAGTTCCAATCTATTACGCCTGTAGGTCGAACCAACACTCAATCCATGAATTAATAATAATGGGGCAGAAAGAATTTTCCTCCTCACATTGCCAAGGAAACCTCTCAGCCACAATTCAAACACAGGACGTGTTTTTAAAACATCTCCCAACTACTGGGAGATTAAGTCCATTCGAATAACCTTTGTCAGACTGGAGACAGCTAGGCTTAGTTATCTCCTCAAAAACAAAAACAAAAATAAAAACCAACAAAAAAGAGAGTTCATTTAAAGATGAACTTCAGAGTCAAAGGATTATTGGAAAAAAAAAAATCCATCTTCCACAGCCGAACAATATAATTTAAAAAGAAAGAAGAAAAAGAAAAAAGAAAAAGAACACCAAAATTCAATAAGATCCAATTTCTGGTCTTCAAGATTTCTTCACCTATTAAGAAAAAAACAGAAACCTTCCCCCATCTTTATTATCTGTATAATAAAAGCATACTTGTATGAAAAAATATCAAGTGTTTTATGTATGTAATATACATATACATATATACTAACTGGCTTATACACACACACACACATATACACAAATGTGTAGAAATAAAACATTTGGGTAAGTTTTCCCTTTTAAAATACACTACAAAAGCCTTCAGATTTGGGTTCATTATAAAAATAGTGAACTTACTCTTATACCAAAGTATCATGACGTGTATCGCTATGTTACACTAAGTTGTGCCCAGCCCACAGAATAAACATGAAGGGAAATCCTTACACGTGAATCAATGTGTATAATACGGATGTATGTACATATTTCTCATCTTCAGGGAGTGTTTAACCAAAAAAGATAGAAACTTATAGTTACCGAGTAACTACAGAGTGGTGCAGCTAGCTGTGGAAGGCAGAGCAGCATTACAGCCGTCCTGAACTGGCGCTGTCACAATCCAGAAAGCTTCTATCTAATGGAAGACTTTTTCTTCCTTTATAGCAACACCAGTGTCACTGGCATGACATTCAATATTGGCCCTGCAAAGGCTTGCTTAGGCAGCCTGGTTTCGTTTTTTTTTTTTTTCTTCACAAGTGATGGCTACAACCAAAGACTTTATAATTATTCATTTACTCCAGTTAGTAAAAGGGTAAACTTTTGGAGTTGAAATTTCATTTCACAATGGTACATTTACCATTTAAGAATTAAAAAAACAAAAAACAAAAAACCCAAAAAACAAAAACAAAAAACGATTTTGATACATAGAAATGAGTTCTAAATTTTGAAACCAGCCCCGTAACAAAGCAATTTTGATTCTCATGTAATAAATACTACATAATTTCTAGGCTAAATCTTGCCAAATACTATCCAAGACAAAACTAAAATCAAAACTTAAAAAAAAGTGGACACCTTTTACTCACACTTAATACTAGTCAATTTTCCAGGAAATTTTTGGGCAGGGAATATCCCCAAATCTAAAATGAAAAAAAGGAAAAATTGGGATCTTACATTAGTTATTCAGTCTGAAACTTGTAATAGACTTTTACTAAAAGTCATCATTTTCTGGCCTCCCACTCAACCACAGAAACATACTTTAAGAGTGGAAAGGGACTTTAAAGATCACTGAGATCAATTCTCTCATTTTACCAGTGAGGTAATGATTCCTAACACCTGAAAATACTGAGTGCTTATGTTTAGCTAAGATTAGAAGCCAAAAAACCACCTCACAGTTAAGAATACAGTATTATGGATCATTCAGCATATATATTTAAAGACATTTAAGATCACTTAAAATCAGAGAAACATTCTTTGGGAAATGGGACACTGTGTTTGCCAAAAGTGTGCTCCTGGGGCTTTTACTCCAATTCCCATTCAATCTTTTTCAATTTTTGTAAGCTTTTTATTATGTCATTTGCCCATAAATTTGTAAAAAGTACCCATACAATCTTTATTTTATTGTTTTTACACTATTTTCTGAAAGTTAAAAAAGGCTATTCAAAGACTGAAAGTAATTTTTTCCTGATTGTTTTCTAATGTTTCCCTTTTACATAGATCCAATCCTAAATATAAAGGGTAACTCTATCACACTCAGTAAGTTGAAATGATAAAGCTGACCAGTATGAGGAGGCAATTAGAAATTTCCAAATTTCATGAGTTTTGCTTTTGCCAAGCTGTACGGATCAGGGTTTTTAAAAAACTAGAAAAATGGGAGAGAAGGGGAGGAATACCTGCTTAGTATATGTTTTTCCCTCAATTTCATTGGTTTCAGAGCAAACTTCCCATGATGGGGAGAAATTTTTACTTAAAACCAATTACAAGTTCAATCTACCAGCCAGAAATAGCCTAAAGCCTTTCAATGCTGCACTATATTTTTTAAGTTAAAAAATATCTTTTCTCTCTTAATTGGTATAAACAAAATTTTAAGAGACAGCTACACTGAGTTACTACTGTGAAATTTTTAATCTTCACTTTGTCAGCATTATTATTAATCCTCTGAGGAATTTTCAGCACGTTTTTAGGTTTCCCCAGATTTGTGTATAAAGAATAATTAGTATAACTATATATAACAACTATAGCAATTAGGATACAGTAACATAGCAACAAGTTGCCCATTTCAAATGGAAAAAAGGAAAAAGAAATTAAGGTAGTATTTCTTTTTCATTGCTTTGAATAACTTCATTCCCAGGATCCCAGCTCAGAACCAACGTAGAATAATCATAGTTAACATTTTTCAAGTTCATTTTCAAAAACATCAGCTGTTCTATATTGTCAAAGTCCAGGCTCATGATCTGTTTTGGATGAAACTGGCTATTTGCAGTAAAGATACATTCAGACTGCCAACTACACATGGGGCAGCTTAGATATTGAATGGCAACTTGGGTCAAAGCTGGCCATATGCTCACCTTCCTCTGCCAGTAAATCAAAGGGTCACCACCTCCTGAGATCTCTGAATACTTCTCTTTGAAGTACTCATCCACTACTGCTATGGCAGAAGGAAACATGAAGCTTTTGCTTCCAATGGCAACATTATCTACAGCTGAGCTATCAAAAGACCCTGAACTGGAGGTGCTTTCTCTTATAGATGAGGTAAACGAATCAGCTCCTACAATGGCTGAGGGACCAGAAGCATCTGAAGTTGCAATATGGCAGACCTCTGAAGATTCCATATAATTGCAAACTTCTTCTGCAAGGATCTGCTTATAAGTTTCTAAATCAGCACCTTGAGGGAAAAAGTCTTCCAAACTGTTTTTAAAGCAAGGATCTAACAAAGCAGCCAAGATACAGGGCTTAGATTTAAGCATAGCACTCAGTAGGGTATCAGTTTCAAGTTTCAGAGATAAACTGTCCACCAGATTGAGTGCCTGAGTAATACCTCTTATTTGAAAATCTTCTCTGAGTTTCTGCAGAGAAAGGAGCAGATGATGGATTAGGGGGAGCACCTGATTCAATCCCGTGGTCTTGACACTCACTTTCTGGGTGGCCTCCTCAAATGGTTTAAGAATATCACAAACGTAAGTCATTAGAGTCCACTGAAGGGAGGTAAGCACAACTCCACTAGCTCTACCAAGACTATGGTGAACTGAGTAGCAATGCTCCAAGAGCCATTTTAACATATAAAAGGTAGAAATCCAATGGCCAGTTTCATCCTGCTTCAAATTCTTCCATGGAAGTTGGTGATCATTTTGGAACTCCTGTAGAATCTGACGGGCCTTGACTGAATGACTAAAATGATGACAGGTTTTCCTAGCAGCTACTAACATATTCTCAATGCTTTTGTGCTCACAAAAAAAGTCCTGAATGACTATATTTAAACAATGCAGGAAGCACGGCACATGGGTAAAACCGCCATCTTTGATTGCATGTACCACATTAGAGGAATTATCAGAAACAATGAAGCTAGGAATAAGGAAATTAGGAGAAAGCCACAGACCAATCTGGTCATTTAATTCTTGTAAAATGTTGGTTATCAAGCAGTCTTTGGCCAACCCTGTTACACAAAGTACTGCCCACTTTCTGAAATTGGGGATCCTGCCATTACTGGAAGAAGGTGCAGTTTCCAAAGAGACCCAGTGTACAGTCACAATGAAATAGTCAGTGGATGGGTCATGGGTCCATATGTCCACAGTCAGGTGGATCTTTTGGCTTTGAACATTCTCCAAAGTTAAGAAAATTTTTTCTCTGACCCAATCATATAATTGAGGTACAGCCTTTGTGAAAAAGTAAGTCTCAGATGGTAACCTATAGTCAGGGGCCACAATCTGCATGAACCTCTGAAAGGCTGGAGTTGAGAAGTAGTTGTAAGGATGCATATCCTCCACAATCATTTGAATAATTGCCTGACTTATTTGACTTGAGACTGAATTTTCGGAGTATGTTGTTTCTCTCTCCTGTGCATGTGTCAGAGCGTCTTGCTCCGCAATAGGAATAGGACTCTCAGATCTTCTACTATTTTCAACCTCTAACACAGGAGGTTCATCTGAATCAGAGTCACTAAGGTCCTCAGCTGTTAAATCATGGCTGCCTGTAGACTTCTCTCCATGCAGAGGATCGCTTAAGAGATCATTTCTCTCAGTCTCAGCCTCATCTAATCCATTTCCAACCGCACAACTGTCTTTGTTGGCAACAGCCCAATGGATGGGATGTGTGGCCTGCAGGTGTCGTTGAAGAGTTGAAGTTCCTAAGTGAGAACCTGGCCTACCCCGGCTCACACTTCTTTTACATATATTACACACAGCTCTTGAGATGTGCTGAGGATCAGTATAAAAAAAATTCCAAACTGCAGATGTCTTGGCTCTTGTTCCAGGAATTAAGGCATGCTTGACAATATTACTTTTGATGAGAAATCGCCCTCTTTCTGCCCTCAGGGCATCAGATACTGATTTATCACGTTTCTTACCCATTCTGTTTTCATCTAATGGATCAGTAGACATATATTCAAAGCTTCCATTGCTTCCAGCAGAAGAGGGAGATAAAGGCACATCCAAAGTAAAATCCTCCTCCCCACTAGTGACTCCGTATTTGTTGGCCCTGGTCCAGTGAGGTGAATGCCTTGCCTGCAGATGTCGTTGTAGAGTAGATGTCCCCAGATGGCTGCCTGGTTTGCCCCTGCTAACACTTTTTTCACAGAGGTTACAAATAGCTCGCCAGGTATACTGGGGGTCAACATGAAAGAAGTGCCATACAATGGAGGTCTTGGCTCTGGTACTAGGTAGATAGATCTGTTTTTCTATATTGCTCTCAAAAAGACTTTCTTCATCCTGCTCATGGGCACTGGAAGCTAATAAAGCAGGGGCATCTGCAACAGGCCTCCCAGATCCCAAATCCTTAAACTTTTTCGCAAGGATCAGTTTTTTCCTTCGCCTTTTCCCCTTAATCCGTAAACCCTTCTTTCTTTTCTTTTTAGCAGGCAATTTTGCCTCTTTATCCATTCCTTCTGCCACCATCTTTCCCTCTACCACATCTTCTTCATCTGTATTGGAATTAATAGGAACACATCCCAGAATCCCAGCACCACTAAAAGTGCTGCATCGTCTGCCAGGAGAGAGTGAGGAAACTGGTACACTTAAGGTACATATACTCATTCTCTTTATGTCTCCAAAATTCGTACCAGAATCTGTTAGTGGGTTTGTTACTCAAGCAAAAATACAGCTGTTCCTCTCTAATTGCATTACCTTGTCTCCAATTTCTATGGGGAATCAAATTCCCTTTGGAACAATGACTTCCAAGCCAGGTTATTTTTGGAGGAAAAGTGACAGCAATGGAGAACATTCCCAAACTCTTTTCTTAGAGGGCTTTATGATCCCTTCCAACTTCTGAGTTCTGAACCTGCTTTCAAATAGTCCAATCTCTTCATGTTATAGAAAAAAAGAACTTGAGGCCCACTTTTCCAGAGTCATAGAGTTGGTAGCAGCTAGAAGCCAGGTCTTCCAAATCCCAGGCCCATGTCCTTTCTGCTTCATCAAGAACTACATCTCCTTGAAATGCCTTCAGCTTTAAAAATGTGTATTTTAATGATGCGTCATGGTAGTAACATCAATTTCCCTTAATTCTGAAATTAATTATTTTCAGGAAATTTCACTTAAACAAAAACATAGTGCATCATTCAACATTCATCACTTAGGACTGTGATTTGACAATACAACCCAAAAAGTCAATTCTGGAAATATAAAGCAGACTCCACATACTGGTCATTAACAGCAAATGCTAGTTGAGCCCTTTCAGCTTTAAATATAAATAATACAATTTTTTAAAATGTGGATGGCTAAAAAAAGTGTTTTGAGAATAAAAATTTAAAAGGTCACAAGCTGCATTTTCAATTTACTGTTTGTATCAAGAGTTAATCCAAATTTAGTTTTCAGACATTTTTAGACTGGAGAAGCTTTACTGCCTGTAAATGTACTAGTAACTCATGAGTTGAACTCTATATGAACAGCAAACACTGAAATTTAAGCTTTAAACCACTTTCATTCCTTTTCGGGTGATCCCTCCCCTTCCCCCAATACCTACATACATTTACCCTAAAAAGCATCGCTATCACTAGTTCCACAGCCTCCTTCTCAAGGTCCAGAACCAAGGCCTGCAAGATGTCAACAACATGGGCCTTCCCCATAGGAATCCGCACCGATTATGGGGCTTTAGGGGGTGTTCTTCATTACGGTTTCATCAATCCTACAAGGAGAACGGAAGTGTCCCTGTTGTTCTTGACTCCGATGCGGAGGGCTGGGGTGGGAGTTAATTAAAGTAGGGAAGGGGTGTAGGATACCGGATTAAGGTCGGTGGCTTTCAGTATGTGGAGTTTGAGAATATCTCCCAAGTAGTGGGACCCTGGAGAGGAATGAGAGTAGGTAAATTCAGCTCCTGGCACTCAGTTTGATTTAGGCAGTGGGGGTCCGCTAAACTAGGGAAACTGTTGTCGCGAAGAAAGCAAGCTAGTGTCACTTCTCTCTCCGGGAGACGGGGAACAAGCCGGCTTTCCGGGGCTGCTCCGGGCTCCTACGGTTTCGCCAACACCGGATGTGGGGGAGGGGAGGAAGGTTGTTGGGAAGGAGCAGGCGCCGTGGGGGTGGGGTGCAAGGGATGGGGGTGGGGTGAATGGAACTGAGAGCGGGAGCCCGGGGCTCCCAGCTCGCCCCGGCGAGGGCGGAGGGCGGCGGGCGGGAGGTGGGGGAGGGGGGGTCGTTACGGCGGGGCCGAAGGACCCGCTCTGACTTCCCGGGCTAGGCCGCAACCCAGGGGCGAGGGGAGGCCGCGGCCACTCCCCTCGCCCTCTCCCCCACCTCCCCTGCCCCGAGCCACCGGGAATCAAAAAACGGGTCTAGTTACCAGAGAACAGAAACTTTACCGAACCGCCGACACTGTCCCCGACTCCCGCTTGCTGCCACGTCTTTCTTCTTTCTTAGCCGCTGCCGCCCGCCGTCCTCACAGCAGCAGCACCAGCAGAAATCCAAGACTGCCAGCGTCAAAGATGGCGCCTGGCTACAGGCTCAGCTCTAAGACCCGGCCAGTAAAAGTGCCAGCACGACGCAATGCGAGAGGATTCCGGGAGTTGTAGTTTCCTCTACGAGGCGGTGCTTAAGATGGCTTCCCCGGGTCACAGGGTCACGTGAGAGAGGGGAGGCGCTAGGGGTGTCTTAGTTTTGGGGGGGGAACGCGGTTTTGGAAACTTAAGGGTTTCTTGAAACCGTCTTTGATTAAAAAAAATTTTTTTAAATCTTTTAATCAAATGCGGTAACAAGCGAGAAAGCTGCGAGAACTGTGTCTACCAGACAGTAGGCCCTCGTAGAATTTGGTTCATAAATAAGTCGCCTGAACCATGTATAGTTTTCATTTAGAAATAAACTGCTTTCCCCATGCAATGTTGAAGGCTCTGTGCCCTTATTTTTATTTGAAGAGGTGAAATTGGGTTTGGGGGAATTTCTTTTATTTCTTAAAACAAATTTTTGTATTGAAAACATAATTCATGCTCATTACAAGGTTCGTGAGGGTTGGAGTAGGGAAAGGAAAAACCAGTGGTTGCCTGGCCACTTCATTATTAACATTATACTGTACTTTCCAATTTGAATGTGTTTACCTTTTTTTCCCTCTGATTATAAAAGTTATACATATAAGTGGTTTTTAAATTTTTTAAGTAATATACAACTGTAGAACATTTAACTCTCCATTAATTTCATTCCTGCAAAATAATCTCTCACTAATTTAGCATATATTCTTTCTAACGTTTTTGTATGCAAATATACCTAAGTCTATTACTCTGATCGAGGAGGAGCCCAAGATCCCCTCTGGGTTAGTGGCTCAACAGAACTTACTTAGGTGGCAACATTTTACCCAACTTGGATAAAGGATACAGTTCTATTACTAAGAAAGCATACATTCGATGGTAAAGCAGATGGGACTCCAGGCACCTTTTCCTCCCAGGCTTGTTCCGCCAGATACCAGCTTGGTGTGGGAGCCTCAGCCAGTACAGGTCAGAGCAGTCCCGGATCTCCTCACACTTGGGCTTTTATCTCCTTTCAAAGTGAGAAGGCACAACATTAGAATCCTAGCGCCAATCCCTGCCTTACATGACAATACTCTGTGATTGCCATGTCAACCAGGCCTAACAAGCAGGTTCCTGAAAAGCAATTTCTGTCTGTGCCACAACACCTAGGGTGTTTAACTGAAAAGTTTAGCAGAAGGCTGGCCAAACAGCTGAAGGGGTTTTCAGCCCAGGGCTTTAAAGCTGCAGTCCTGTTCTGATTGGTATACTATATATATAGTTATATCGTATTTCATCAAATCTAAAGCAATAAGACGCATCTTATTTTATAGAACTCTTAAGACAAAAAACAAAAAAACAAAAAACACCAAAGACCAAAAACCAGAAAACCCAGCCATTAATCAGAGATGTTAAAAGTTGAAACGATACATGTTTTAGAATGAAAGAAATACAGTATTTTAAAGATATGAACAAGCTAAAACTATCCATACTATCCGTATTGTTTTGCAGTTTGCTTTTTTCCCCACTGAACAATATATCTTGAATATCTTTTAGTGGTCATCAGTGCTTAGAGGCCTACCTTATTCTTTTTAACAGCTCCCATTCCACTGTAAGGCTGTTTTGCAGTAGGTTTCAGCAGGATATGAATAATGTGAGGCAGAGATCACTGGGGCCTATCTTGGATGCTTGCTACCATACCAGGTATTAGTGATAACTGAATCTTCCACTGACAATTTTACAAGTGTGATGATTGAAAGAATTTTCCATAGTCTAGCTTCTGGCTCCATACATTTCTTTCTTTCTTTTTTTTTTTTAAAGATTTTATTTATTTATTTGAGAGAAAGAATGAGAGAGAGAGAGAGAGCACATGAGAGGGGGGAGGGTCAGAGGGAGAAGCAGACTCCCTGCCGAGCAGGGAGCCCGATGCGGGACTAGATCCCGGGACTCCAGGATCATGACCTGAGCCGAAGGCAGTCGCTTAACCAACTGAGCCACCCAGGCGCCCTGGCTCCATACATTTCAAACCTTTTCTCTCCTCCATAATCTACATGCCACTTACATCAAGATCTGACCTCTGGCCCTATGACTTTGGGTCATAATGCCAGATGAGTCCACACAGTGGGTAATAGGGGTATTCTTGAAAGCCATTTCTACACCTACATGTCTCCAACCCAGTGTCCATCACCAGTATCCATCATCCCTCCTCTTTTTCTTCCTGCCTTTGGGGTTCAGCGGTTTGGTATGAGTGAGGAAATAGGGACCAACAGAGCCTTCTAGCAAGAAGCCTTAAACAGAAATCACAAACATCTGCTAACTAACTACAACAAATAAATTTCAGCATCTTGCTCTAGCTGCAAGACCAGAACTGGCTTCACTGAAATCAACCTTCCTAGGACTGCCTTCCCCTCTTCACTCCCAATGCATTCTTAGGTTGTTTTATTTCCTTGTATGGAATTTTTTTTCTTGGTATTTAATTTTGGAATGGGGTCACTGGTTTTATTGGGTGATGGGTTATTTAAGAAAAGACAGATTAGTTTTCATCCTCATCATCCTCAATTACCTTACACTAACTATACTCCTAGGTTTAGCTTGCTGTGCTAGCCTTTGTGGGGGATCCCCAAATGGGCTGAGGGTGTGGAAATGCCCATGTGGAAGTTTTCTGGGAGACATGATAAATATAAAGCTAAACAACTACCAGGTAGTGCACACCAAGTGTCCAGCCATGGTTTAGACTTGGGGTTACAAACTCAAATACTTACATGAGCCAGGCGCATACGGGTACAGTGAGCAACTGCAAGGATAAAATTTGGAGTCTGTGCCCTAGCCAAAGGGCCAGCTGTTACCATGAACTCTAGCCTAACCAAGAGGGGATGCAGACTCACTGTCACCACATCTTCTGATTTTTATTTTATTTTTAAAGTATTTTATTTACTTATTTGACAGAGAGAGAGAGAGAGAGCACAAGTAGGCAGAGTGGCAGGCAGAGGGAGAGGGAGAAGCAGGCTCTCCGCCGAGCAGAGAGCCCAATGCGGAGCTGGATCCCAGGACCTTGGGATCATGACCCGAGCCAAAGGCAGCCACTCAACTGACTGAGACACCCAGGCACCTCTATCTTCTGATTTTTAAAGAGAAGCTGAAAATTCAGAGTTTTATCTGAAAATTTCTGATTTGTCAACTTGGAAGCTAATCCAGATAAAACAACAACAGGAATCACTTTGTGGGCTGGCCAAAGTGTGGGTAGGTCAACCTCTGCTTTAGTTCTAGAAGGGTTAGAAAGGAGAAGGTGGCCATTGAAAAGTGCAGTGTTTCAGGACATGCTTTCTGGAGGGAGAGAGACTTGAGTTGCCCGAACGTGGGCCAGAGGTGAGAGGTAAGTGAAGACAAGGAAAGAAGTTATGTAAAGAAACCTCCTGAAGGGGTGAGGAGAGAAATTCAACTGGAGGGGTCCCCAGGTTAGAGAAAGAGAGAACATTGTAAAAGTAGGTGGGAGCAAGAATCAAGAATTCAAGGTGGAAGACCTTGGATGTTGGGAAGGCGTTTGAATAATATTGTTTAGACAATAGGGATTCCTCGAAGGGTTTGGAACAGGAACAAAATGGTAGAAAGTTTGTACAAAGGTAGAAAGTGTGCAAAGTTGTGTCTCAAAGACTGAAATAGTGGTGATGTTCAGTCCCTTGTATTTTAAACTTGTCTCTCTATAATTGTTCCCCAAAGCCTAGCAACATACAAGATTCCCCCTTCTATTTAAAAAGAAAAATTGGATGGTGAGGAAGTCTTATGCTCAGTTCCTTATTTTTCTCTGGCACACCTAATTTCTCATCTTTATTGCCAAGATCATTGGCTACTTTTTCACCTCACATACACTCTTCAATGTATTTCATTTAGATTTACATCCTCATGGCTTCTCTGAAATTACTATAGTGTGGTCAAGTTTTAAATTGAATGGCTCCTTTTCAGTGCCTATTTTTCTTCTTTTTAGTAACCAGCTTATAGTGACAGTTTATTATGTGCCAGGCACTACACTAACAGTTTTTTTATAAACATTATCCAACTGAATCCTCAAAATAACTGTTAGATTACTACTCTTATCTATTACTATTAGATAAGTAATATTATTAACCTTCTTTTACAAACACTTATAAAGTTCTAGTGATGAGTCCAAGGGGTCATTGCTAGTGAGTAGCAAAGTCAGGCTTCACACCCACGTCTGTCCAACTCCAAATCATTATGCAATCATTTGACACTCATTCACCATTTTTCTTTCTTTTTTTTTTAGAGACACAAAGAGAGAGAGCACATGTGCACATGCCAGAAGGGGAGGGGAGGGGAGGGGAGGGGAAGAGGGAGAGGGAGAGGGAGAGAGAATCCCAAGCATGCTGATTGTGGAGCTGATCTCAAGACCCTGAGATCATGACCTGAGCCAAAACCAGGAGTCAGATGCTTAACAGACTGTGCCACCCAGGCGTCCCCATTTTTTCTTTCTTTAAACTCCCTCCCCCATAGTTTAAAGAACAAAATTCTATCTTGGTTTCCTTCCAAATTCTCTGGCTGCCTGTTCTCTAGTCTCTTTGCATGTTCCCCTTTCTCTATCCCTCACTTAATCATTGGTGTTCCCCAGGATTCAGCCCTCATCCCTCATCTTTTCTCACTTTGCATTCTCTCTCTGGGTTATCCATCCATGTCCCTGGTTTCAACTATGAATTAATTGTATGTGGTGGCTCAGATCTGTATCTTTGACCCAGATCTCCATCCAGCTGCCTACAGGAATCATTCAATTGGATGTTTCAGAGTCACTTTAAATTCAACTTACCAAAACGAAATCATCACCTCGCGTCTCCAACATCTCCTCTTCCTGACGTCTTTGTCTTAGTGGACGGCGCCATCCCCCATCCACCCAGTTACTGAGGTCAGAAATCTGGGAGTGAACGAGGACTCCTCTCTTTTCCTCACCTCCCATGTCCAAATACTTAGCAGCCTTATTGACTTGGCCTCCTAAGTATCTCTTGAATCTGCATTTTTCTTTTCCATTCCCATTGCTTCTGCTTAGTGCAGGCCTTTATCACTTGCTGCTCATTTTCTGGATTGCCGCCATGCCTCTTCACTGGTTTTGCTGCCTCTCCATCTTGCCCTCTCTTCTCTCTCTTCCAAACAACCACAGAATTTCTCTTCTAAAATGCAAGTATAGGGGCTCCTGGTGGGCTCAGTCAGAAGAGCACGCAACTCTTGATCTTGGGCTTGTGAGCTCAGCCCCACGGTGGGTGTAGAGATTACTTCAAATAAATAAAATTTAAAAAATAAAAAATAGGGGCGCCTGGATGGCTCAGTTGGTTAAGCGACTGCCTTCGGCTCGGGTCATGGTCCTGGAGTCCCGGGATCGAGTCCCACATCGGGCTCCCGGCTCAGTGGGGAGCCTGCTTCTCCCTCTGACCCTTTCCCCTCTCATGCTGTTTCTCTCTCTCTCTCTCTCAAATAAATAAATAAAATCTTTAAAAAAAATAAAATGCAAGTATAATCTAAACATCACACACACACTCACTCACCCATACACACACACACGCACACGCACACGCACACACGCACACCCTTATGCAAGGAATACCTTCTGGAGAATCTGTGAAAAGTGATGAACTGAAGAAAGTGGAGCTGGATGTCCGAAGTAGGAAGGAGATTTTTCACTGTACTTTTTGGTACCGGTTCAAATCTTGTCTTACTATATATATGTTACTTTTGTTATAAAAACTAGTAAAAATGGACATCTCTATACTTTGATCCAGCAAGTCTACATCTAGAAGCTTGTCCTGTACTTGTATTCCCACAGGAGCAGAAATGACATATATACATGGCTATGATTTAACCTATAAATATGATAATGGCTACATTTAAAGTAGTACACCCGTGCAATGAGGTTCCATGCTGTCATGAAAAGCAAGGATGTGCTTTGCACCCTGCACCTGTATTAATGTGTATAAACACACAAAAGACCATTATAAAATGTTACCATTTGAATATTATAGAATGGTCTTTGGAAGAATTTATAAGAGTAGTTGCCTCTGGGGTAGGTCAGGGGAGTACGGAACCTGCTAGGTGGCTTGGGATGAAGCTTACTTTTCACTGGCTTTTGGTGTTTGAGTTTTACACTGCGTTTATGTATTAATCTACTCACATTTTTTTAAAAGATTTTATTTATTTGAGAGAGAGAGAATGAGAGATAGAGTGCACGAGAGGGAAGAGGGTCAGAGGGAGAAGCAGACTCTCTGCTGAGCAGGGAGGCTGATGTGGGACTCGATCCCGTGACTCCAGGATCATGACCTGAGCCGAAGGCAGTTGCTCAACCAACTGAGCCACCCAGGCGCCCTACTCACATTTTTTTCAATGCATATCATTTGAATAGGTGATCTAATCCATCTCATGAGAGGAGACAGAGTTCACTTGTACTGTCTTACACTGATTGTAAGCTGTCTTGCTTCTTCAAGCTTGCCTATCACTGTGATGAATGAATTAATACTGATTCTTTGCAGATACACAGTATTATGCAAAATGAAGGGCGATTATACCAGTAATGACTAGTTTTGCATTCCCTGATGAACTGCCTAATTATTGTTTTATATAGGACAGACCCTGATACATGCAGTGTAATTCAAACTATACTGGTCACTCCTCTTAGCTTTCCTTCCGTGTTCACAAATACCAATCTGTTTTTTTTTTTTTTTTTTAAAGATTTTTTAAAATCTTTTTTATTTTTTTAAAGATTTTTAATTTTTTAAAAGATTTTATTTACTTATTTGAGAGAGAGAGAGAGCAAGAGAGAGCACAAGCAGGGGGAGAGGCAGAGGGAGAGGGAGAAGCAGACTGCCTGCTGAACGGGGAGCCTGACACAGGGCTTAATCCCAGGACCCTGGTATCATGACCTGAACTGAAGGCAGATGCTTAACCGACTGAGTCACCCAGGCACCCCCTAAAACACATTTTAAACATGTCCCTTAATTTGGACTTATCTATGAATCAGAATAATTTCAAACTTGTATATTAAGATTAAAATTTACTTCCCTACTGAAAATCCTTCAGCTATTGCCCATTAACCTTAGGATCAATTCTAAGCTTCTGTGGCTATCTACTAATATGCAAAATCTTATTCCTGCCTGCTTCTTCAGCCCCCCAAATTGTCAGTCCATTCTTCTCCGGTTCTTTGCTCCCTCATGTGGAATGACCTGGAGTGACCTGAATGTGTTCTACTCCTCAAGCCCCCATGCTTTTGCACATCTGCTTTCTTCTGCCTCATATGCCTTTTCTTCACCCTCAATCAACCAATTGCCTGGGATCCAGCAGCCTAGGTCTTCTTACGAGGTTTAGGAGTTGGCTTATTGCTCATTTGCTTCTTTCTACACACTGTGAACTCACTGAGAGCAGCAACGTCTTGTTCATCTTTATAATCCCAGTGCCTGAAGGCATTTGATGTGTGTTTGGATGGCTTTGGGGTAATACACGCAAAGACTGGAGAGATAAGGGAGCAGGGTTGGAAGGCCAGGGAGAGGAGTTTAGATGATTACAAACAGGGACTCATTGTTTCTTGTTTAAAGGAAGGGCAGGACAAAATGGACTTGGGGAGAGAAATGCTGGAGGGACAGAGGTTAGGTAGTCAAGTGTTGGCACAGTCCGGGTGGGAGGAAATGAGAGTGGGGATTAGAGTTGTGGCCCTGGGATGGGCAGGAAAAGCCCAAGGGGGAATTGGGCTGGGGAAAAAGATGGGCTTATAGGGCAGAAACAGGCGATAATAGTAAGGGCTATCCTTTCTTGAACATCCATACCATGTATATGTTAATGCTTTACTGGCCTGGGCAGACCTCGTGTTCTTGTGGAGAGGAGTTTAAGGATGCCTTTCCTCCAGGGTATCTGTTTGCTTTGGGGGCTTGTTTGCTGTCATCAGTGAATTGTGGTGGAATCTCTTGTCTCTTTCTGCAGCCACAAATTTATTCAGAAATGAACCCATCCCACAAAACAGAGGGACCAGGAACTCTGACCCGCCCCCCCCGAGATTTAAGGCTACAAAGACATGACTGATGGGTGGGGAAGGCCCAGCCGAAGTTCGACTTCAGGAAAGGAGGGGCAGTTTCTCAAGAGGAAAGTCCCTATGAAGGAAAATGGATCTGGAGCCAGTGACCCGGACTCAAACTTAATGCCCTATGGGGCTACCCCTTTAACGGTGTGTAGTGTGTGCACCGAGGGTGAGTTCAGGTGGAGGTGGAGGGAGGTGACTCTAGAGTAGGGTATGCGTATGAACTGAGTGAGCTCACCACTCAGAAATCAGAAAGTGGGGCAGCCTTGCAGTGGGATGGTTCTGACTGGGTTTGGTAGAGCATGTTCCTTCCCACTGCACTAAAGTTTTACTGCCTGGGGAAACCTACGGATGCCTACATTAAGGCCTTTAGGAGTCAGGAAACTAGAGTTTGATTCCTTCAGGACTTCTGGGATTTAAGCCAAGAAACTGACACCAGTGACATTAACAGGTTTCTAGTTCCACCGAGTGATGGATCTGTGGTTCCATTATTAGAAGTGGCAGCAGGTGCTTGGCTGCCCCGAGCTGGGCAGAGGCCAGCAGGCATGGGTGACTTGGTCAGAGTGGCATTTCCAAGGGGCTGTTAGGGACCGGGGATGGCAGAGCCCAGCTCAAAGGGTGTTCTGGTCTCCTTTTCACCAGGGCGCTGCAGGAGCAAGCAGTGACCCGGGCTATTCATGGACACACAGGCACCATGGGGATTCTCAAAAAAGAGCAGAAGGTAACCCCTGGAAAAGACCTCAGCTTCCCTATTCGTCAGACAGGATGAGGTTCAGCAACACCTGGAATGTTGTTAGGAATGCAAAGTGTCAATCCTAATGAATTAGAAAAGCTGTAGTTTAATAAGCCCACTGGGTGATCCTAATAAACACTGAGGTTTGAGAATGACTAATGGACTATTGCTGCAGAAGGAAAATCATTTGAACTCAGACTAATGATGTCTTGGATACAGACTCTCCATAATCTATACTCCTCAGAAGAACCCACTTTACTAATGGAGGAAGTGAAGTCACTAACTCCTCCATGTGGGCGAATCCAGAGACCCTGTCTGTGCCCCTTCTCACTCAGCCTCCCAGCCTCACTGGCCACAGGGACCGATCCTTCTTGGAAACACTCTCTCCGCATGGCTTCTGTGACCAGAGACTCTCCTGGTCTTCCTCCTGGGGCATATGGGAGGATGGTGAGGAAGGAGGATGGAGACAGGGCCAGGTCATGCGGCACCTTTGAGACCACAAAAAGACATCTGGGTTTATTCTGGTTGCCAAAGGAAGCCGCTTAAGGGCTTTAAGCAAGAGAGTGATGTGATTTCTGCTGTAGAAGCTGCTGTACAGAGAGAATATACCGAGAATGGGCAAAGACTGAAGGAAGCAGGGAGAGCAGTCAGGGGGCTTTTGCTGCCATCTAGGAGAGACATGATGGTGGAGGCAATGGCTGTGGGCAGAAGCAGAGAGTGGGCAGCTTGGAGGCAGAAACAAGCCTTAGAGGATGTCAGGGATGACTCCTGGGTTTGGGGCCCAAGCACATAGATGCTGAGGAGATGGTGTGCCATTTACTGGGATGGGGAAGACTGAGGAGAACCAGATCTAGAAGTGGGGAATTAAGAACTCTGTTTTAGATATACAACTCTTGAGATACTACCAGAGAGCCGGGTAGAGATGTCCAGTAGGTATTAGATGGGACATGTGGAATTTGGGGGGGGGTCATGAACCCATAGACAGACCATTCCTTCCATGGAAGAAGTGGTCACCTAGGGAGAGAATCAGGCCAGAGGAAAGAGATGCAGGTCCCAGCCCTAGGGTGTCAACATGTGAAAGCTGGAGAGGAGAAGAATCAGGAAAAGGAACCAAGTGCTTGATGAATTGCTTGGTGGCCCCAGGCACACAAGACAATGCAACCTAATAGGTGTTAAGACACAGAAAATAGGGGCACCTGGGTGGCTCAGGTCACGATCCTGGGTCCTGGGATGGAGCCCCGGGTCAGGCTCTCTGCTCAGTGGGGAGTCTGCTTCTCCCTCTCTCTATGCCATTCCCCCACCCCTGGCTCATGCTTGTTTTTTCTCTCTCTCTCTCTCAAATAAATAAATAAACAAATAAAATCTCTAAATAAAAAAGACACAGAAAACAGGGGATAGCAGAATTTTATAATTTTCTACTTAATTAAGAGGCTAAGCCTGTTGAGAATAGCATTAAAAAAAAACAACCCAAAACCAACCCTGGCCCAGTGAGGTGGCCAGCTGAATGTGTTTCTGCTTATCCCTGGTTATGGAGTGGCCAGAACTAAAGATAAACTATAGTTTGTCAGATCGGTGGTTCTCAACCTTTCTGTGTAACATCCCAACTATCACATTTTAAAGAATATGCTTTTATCCTGGGAGAAATGATATCTGACGGAAGATACAAGAGTTTCCAACAGGGACCCTGCATCAGGCTGAATGAGCCAGAATATTTTCTTTTTAAACAAATAATTCCACATAAAAATAATAGAAGTGAGGCTTCTGGTTCTGTCCAAGATGGAATAAGCCCACGATACCCACTGTCTCATATGGATTACAACTAAAAACTCTGGACACAACATAAAAAGCAAGTATATGAGGGGACACCCGGGTGGCTCAGTCGGTTAAGCACCTGACTCTTGATTTTGGCTCAGGTCTTGATTTCGGAACCAAATAGAAAAATTTTAGAACTGAAAAAATGTAATATGTGCAATTAAAAAATTCATTTGATGTGCTAACAGCAGAATGGAGATGATAAAAGAGAGAGTCAATGAACCTGAAAATCGATAGAATGTATTCAATCTAAAGAACAAAAAGAAAAACAATCGGGAAGAAAAAAGAACAGAATCCTAGGGATCTGTGGAACAATATCAAAAGTTCTAAATATTGGGGTGCCTGGAGGGCTCTGTCGGTAGTGTGTGCAACTCTTGATCTCGGGGTTGTAAGTTCGAGCCCCACATTTGGTGTAGAGATTACTTAAAAAATAAAAATCTTTAAAAACACGGAAGTTCTAATATTTATGCCATTGGATTTCCAAAGAAGAGAAGAGACAGATTGATGCAGAAAAATGTTAGAAGAAATAATAGGTCACAAAAGACAAGGCAAGAGGGAGGAATCGCCATGGATTGGAGGAGACGAAGAAGTTGTATAAGTACATGTTCTGTGGGATCCTGGAATGGATCCTGGAGCAGAGAAAGGGCATTGGTGAAAAGCTGATAAAATCCCAGTAAAGTGTGTAAGTTGGTTAGTAATATTGTACCAATGTTAGTTGCTCTGTTTTCATCATCATATCAAAGTTATGCAAGGTGTTAACATTAGGGAATGGTTGGTGAGGTGTATGTGGGAAATCTCTGCATTATTTTTTGGAGCTTTTCTATAAGACTAAAATTATTTCAAAATAAAAAGGTTTTAATATTTTTAAGCGAAAGGAAAGAAGGAAGGAAGGGGTAGTGTTTACATTAATGTCAGATGAAGTACGCTTCAGAACAAAGAATATGACCAGCGATAAAGAGGGACGTCATATAGTGATGGAAGTCAATTCACCAAGAAGACTTAACAATCCTAAATGTGCATACAACTAACAACAGAACTTCAAAAACACGTGGAGACAAAATGAGTATGACTGAAAGGATAAAGAGACAAATCAACAATCATATTTGAAGACTTCAACACTTCTCTTTAATTGCTAGAACCCATGGAAGGCACGTAAGGATGTAGATGACCTGAAGAGCCCTATCAACCAATTTGACCTAACTGGCATTTTCAGAGCATTGCACTCAACAGCAGCTGAACACATATTCTTTTCATGTGAGATTCTGCAAAATTAGAATACCCTTGAAGAATTATGTCTTGCTCTCGGATCATCAAGAATGGATTTCCCCTCTTAGAAAGAGTCAGAGTTCTCCAGGACACCTGGGACAAACCTGAGCTTCTGTCAGAGATTCTCAGCATCTGAGTGCCAGTTACCTAGGAATCTTGTCTACATTTAGCCAACTGGAGACGTCCTCTGATGTGTCTGCATGGTATTTCCCAGAGCATTGGTGGCTCTCTGTGGCTGCATGCTGCTTTGATGGTTGCTGTGACTTCCAGGAAAGGAAGCACCTCCCCTAAATTAATGCTATATCGGGTACCTAACCTAAATCAGTTAATCAGGAAATCAGCAAGTGTACCAGGCCTAACAGCATTCTTCTTGCTCGCTCATCTTCTAAAACCTAGGGTGTGTGTGTGTGTGTGTGTGTGTGCGCACCTGTGTGTGCATATCTTTGAGTCTTATAACCCGTTTCAGATATTATCAGGTTCGTGTGTCATCAGAGATACTGATCTGCTATGCAGTTGTGATGGACAAAATGTGTTCATGTCTTAATCCCTGGAACCTGTGAATATGTTACCTTACATGGTAAAAAGGACTTTACGATGTGGTTAAGTTAAGGACTTTGAGATGAGATTATCCTGTGTTATCTGGGTGGGCACCATGTAATCGCAAGGATCCTTATAAGAGGGAGATAGGAGATGACAGTCAGAATCGTTAACTCCACTTCTTGATACGCCCACATTCTACCAACAGTCTCCACCTTCAACTTATTGATGAGGAAGGGAAGACTGAAAGGAAAAAAAAAACAAACTATGGGTACCTTATTTTCCCCTTTCTTGCTGTGCCATTTTCAGCATAAGTGGTTAAAACTAATATAAAGAAGTAAGGGAAGTAAGAAAGGACATGGTGGCTCATTTGTGTTAGAACACTATTGCCTTCTTTCTGTAATCTCTGCTTATCAACTGGTTTAAGAGTCAGAGTTTCCAGAAGTATTCCCACGTCAGTACAGGCCCTCAGCCCACAGGGAAACCAGAAATGATAATAAAGCACCATGACGCTAAGGGGTGCTCAGGGAGGAGGCATGGCAGAGGGACGGCAAAATCTTGTCTTCTGCTCACCATTAAAGGGTGAATTATAAAGAGGGAAGGAGACTTGGCAAACTCTGTATTTCATACTAACCAGTGTTCTGAATCATGTCCAATCAATATAATATGAATTTGAATAATTAATTTACTATATTTAACTAATCAAGGAATCATAATGGATTCCTTATCTTTATATCTACTTCCTCATCCTTACCTTGAAAAAACTACCTCCTACTTCACATTGTCAGGCTCAGGAGATGAGCCAGTTACCGCACTCGGGCATTCCATTTAACTCAAAATTTCCTGGCAACTAATGTGAGAAAAATAAAACTATAAAGGGAAAGAAATTATTATGTCATAAACAGTCTTCCATTCACTCGTTTGTAAAAAAGCTCAGAAAAAGAAATTAACAGAAAGGTTACTATCTCGTTCAGGACGATAGATAGCTTATTACTCATTCTCAATTTGGGAGAACGTATGTAAGTGTAACTGGCTTATTGGGGTATAAAGATGAGCTGGCTTTATTTTTTCCACGGCCTGCCCCCTGACCGTGGTCGGTTGAACTTCCCTTCCTTACTTGGTGATAGCTCTCTTAACCAAGTCTCTTTTTGATTTCTTCATTTTTCATTCTCCTCCTGGCTGCGAGACGTCTCTCATGCCAGTGGGTACGATTCAGTTCTGCTGAGCCTTCATCCTCGCATCTGACCCCCCTCCTGTCTCCTTACTTGGCCAGGTGGGGTTGCCACCCTCCCGGGGCTTGTCTTTGCATCCCTGGAGAGCCCCGACTGGGTGCCTCCTGTGAGGCAGGAATTTCAACGCCGGTTACTTGTGGGGTGAGTCCGACAGCCCTGAAGGAATCTGCCCGCAGTCCCGTCACCCGGTGTGGGAGAATTAGATCCTGGGACCATCTGCCTTTATCCCACAGTCTGAGTCCCTTCTGGTGCTCTAACAAAAAAATACCATAGACCGGGTGGCATAAACAATATTTATTTCTCACAGTTCTGGAGGCTGGGAAGTCCGAGATCAAGGTGCCAGCAGGTTTGGTGCCTGGTGAGGCCTGCTTCCCGGGTCACAGATGGCTGTCTTCTGCCATGTCATGGCAAGGGCTTTTTCTGGGGTCTCTCTTATAAGAGCACTAGTCCCATTCATAAGCGCTCCGCCCTCGTATCTATTCACCTCCCAAAGGCCCCCACCTCCTAGTACCATCACATTGGGGTTTCAAACATACGAACTTGGGGGGCACACACATGTTCAGTCGACAGTACCCACCCAAGTGCTTGTGAGGCCACCCTCAGACGGTCTACACCCAACAGAGGCTTCCTAGAGGCCCCTTACCTGGCACCCAGTTGAGTGGCCCAGGCCCAGTCACTTTCCCCTGGTGATGCTTGTATCGTTGCTGTGCCCAATAGCAGGTGGCCCGCTGCTTCACAGCGTGCCCCCCCCACCCCCCTCAGTTTTGACAACACCGTCTTCTTCCTTTTCCAAGGGCACGAGGCAATCTGCAGAAAGAGGTGCTTACCACCCGCCCAGGGATGGGGACAGTGAAGGAGGACAGAACCCCTCTTCCTGACCAGCATACTCCTCAAAGGCCAGCCTCCAGCACCTCACCCATGGAGCAGGGACGTGGGGTGGTGGAGACTAATTTTCCTGTTCTCAGTAAGCCCTCGGCTGATCCCTAACACTCATGGCATGCTAAATTCAGAATGTGGGGTGTTTTATACCCAGCTTTAGGCCTTAGCCTGGATTCCTGTACCACAGGAAAAAACCTCCCTCAACTTTTTATGGCTTAAGTACATGCACTGAAACAATATCATCGATCATCAATTATCAATTATCAATAACCTGCCTTTATCTTGGGCCTTCTGCTAAGATTCACGGTGGATACAAAGGATTTAAATATATTTTCCTGCAGGCAAAATGATACAGATTAATAGAGAGACTGATCAAATATGTTAACAAAACAATGCAGAAAATAGCCAGAACTATTATACCATCTTATGCTTTAATGTTATACCCATTTTGCAGAAGAAGGAACAAGGCATATTTCTTTAAATGGTATGAAGCTAGAAGTCTTCACTTTATCCATGTTTTAAAATTATTTTATTTGGAAATAATTTACAGAAGAGTTGCAAAAATAGGAGAGAATCTCTATATATCCCTCATCCAGCTTCCCCTAATGCTAACATCTTCCATGACCGTGATACAATGATCAAAGCTAAGAACCTAACATCAATGTAATACTATTTACTAAAATATGGACTTTTTGAATGCTATCATTTTTCCCCCCACTAATGTCCTTTTTCCAATCCAAGTTACCATTATTCTATACTCAGTCATCAGGTCTCCTTGGTGTCCTCTAATCTGTGACAGTTTCTTAGTGTTTCCTTGTATTTTGTGACTTTTAACACTTTTAAGACTTCAAGTCAGGTATTTGTAGAATGTTATGCAATCTGGATTTTCTGATTTTTTTTCTCATGATAAGAACGGGGTTTTGTGGATTTGGGGGAAGAATACTAGAGGTGAAGTACCCTTCTCCTTGATCATATACAACTTGACTTATTACTGGTGAGTTAACCTTGATCACATGGTTAAGATGGCGTCTGCTCTAAATTTGCCTGCCCACTCCCCTCACACCGGGCCCCCCTCCCCCCCCCCCCCCGCCTGCACTCGCCTTTCCATATTCTATTTGTTAGAAAAGAGTCACTAAATCCAACCCACACTCCACACTGAAGGAGAGGGGAATTAAGTTCTGGGGAAAGTATTGACTAATTTGTAGACAGACATGTGTGAGAGTCATCATAGCAATGTATAAATATTTGGGGGGAGATCTTTGAAGCTATGCAACTATCTTATTTCTCTTCAAAGTGTCATCCACTAATTTTAGCATTGATTAGGACTTGCCTATAGCAATTATTCTGTGGTGTTTTTTTAAATTAAGCTTTTATTTTAATTCCGGAATAGTTAACATACAGTTCTGTGGTATCTTAGTAGCGATTTTGTTTTCCCCTCATTTCTTCTATATTTATTACTCAGAATTCATCAGGAAGGAAGATTTCTCCCTCTCCTACATTTTATTCACTTATTGGTATGGACTCGAGAATGTTTATTTTGTTGAGTTACAAATTTATATCATAATTATTTATTTTTATTGCTGAAATTGTTCTAGCTTTGCCCCTGGGAACTCTTTTAAATGGCTCCTTTTGACATACCTTCATATTTTCTTGTGTTTTCTTCCCCTGCCACCCTCCTCTCTTTTTCTTTCTTCCTTTTTTTTTTTTTAAATCTACAAGATGGTTAAGCCCCCCTCCTGTGTTTTCCCTACCCCAGCCCTAGAACTGCCCATTTCTCCAAGGAGCTCTGGTTCCTTCTAGTGAGAACGATATTTAGAAACCAAGACCTGGGTGCTAAGTGTGTTCATTGCTTCTAGGGTGTCAATTCTTCTAGACCCTCTAGTGGACAGAGCTAAGAAATATATGTCTGCTAGCCTATGTATACACATATCTATATTTATTTCTGTATCTATTCGTATATATATTTAAATAAACAAGAGTTCAAACTATACCTCCAAATCTAATCCAGCACCACAGAATTCATTGTAGCCTTTCTGATAATGAGAAACCTGTCCCTCCTTATCTATATTTACTTATTTGTTCAAGCTACAGTTAAAGTACTTTCAGAATTGCTAACCTAGGGTGCCTGGGTGGCTCAGTTGTCAAGCGTCTGCCTTCGGCTCAGGTCATGGTCCCAGGGTCTTGGGACCATGCTCGGCATGGAAGCCTGCTTCTCCCTTTCCCACTCCCCCTGCTTGTGTTCCCTCTCTCGCTCAGTCTCTCTCTGTCAAATAAATAAAATCTTAAAAAAAAAAAAAGAATTGCTAACCTATATTCTTCTGAGATACGAATTTACCAACTAGAGTACAGTGTTTATGTAGTTTTCTTGTGTCTTTCTTATAGTCTCAAGTGAAAACATTGTTTCCTAAAGTTAATTAGGCCAGCTTCTTTTCCCTTCACCCCTTCAGTGAGGCTGTATCATACATCTATAATATAGTTAGGTTTATTTGTCTTAATCTGCATTCCATCCTGGCTTTCCCTGACAGCATGGTTAATTAAAAAATTTACATACAGTAAAAGTCACTGGTTGTGCTATATAGTTTCCTGTGTTTTGACAAATTCAGAGTCCTGTATCCACCACCACAATACCAATACAGAAGAGCCCCACTAACCTAAAAATTCCTTTGTAGTAAACTTCCTTTCCCTAAACCTGGCAACCACTGATCTGTTTTCCATCCCTATAGTTTTGTCTTTTCCAGAAGGTCATATAAATGGAACCATACAATATGTAGATTTTTAGGGCTAGCTTCTTTCACTAAGCAAAGTGCTTTTAAGATTTGTCTAGGTTGTTGCACGAACCAATAGTTCATTCCTTTTTACTGCTGAGTATAGATAACCTTATTACATGGACATACCACAGTTTGTCTATTTACCTGTTGAAGGACACCTGGGTTATTTCTAGTTTTGGCAATTGTGAATAAAGCTGCTATAAATAGTTATATATGGGCTTTTGTATGAACACAAGTTTTCAGTTCTCTTGGATAAACACCCGGGAGTGGAATGGCTGAGCTGTATAGTAAATGTATGTTCGTGAGAAACTGCCAAACACTTCCAAAGTGGATATTGTGCTTTGCGATGAATGACCGTTCTGCTGTCCCACATCTTCTCTAGCATTTGGTTGTCCACGTTCTTTTTCAACTGGAAACTGCTGCCCCACCCCAACTCTGACTTCCTTCTTCTTTTTGGCCTCTGCCTGGATTACAAACTAACCCATATTCTCGCTTTGCATCTTGCTGGTATTCACAAAGGTAATGATTTTAACCCTCCTCATGTTTCCACTGTGCACAAAAGAACTATCGAATTTTTAATCTACTAACCATCCTATAAGGCAGTTTCAGCAAACATTCTTAGGTTAGTATGAGAGATAACAGCACCATGCTTGAGAAGAATTCCTTTCTGGCTTTCTCAGAAGCTGGCTTTTGTTAGTTCCTTAACTTCTGTGTATCTCAGCCTCTTTGTCGTCTACTGGGTTCAGACGAACCCACTGAAATACAAGGATGGTCAGTGGTCTTCACCACACCCTATAGTGGCCAGGGATCCGGCAGAATAGACTACTCCACAGAGCTCTCCAACTGGGTGCCTGGGTCCCAATTCATCAGGAAGGAGCTATGTGTCTGGCCCCTGCTTGGAGTCCCTGTCTCCTGACTTGGCAGCTAGCACATTCTCATAGTCGCTAGAAATGTCGTTTGACATTTCTTCTCCGTGTTTTAGCTGACTAGTCTCACTCTGTGCAGATGGCTGACAGGTCACATGTTCCCCTAGAGCCAGAAACGTCCCTGACTGCATGACAAATTGGAGGTGGGTACCTGGACCATCCGTCCAGCCTTCCACATGGTCCGTGTTTGAGGAGGTCCCTTCTTCCTCCACCTGCTGCTGGTTTCCGTTGGTAGGTGCTGATGGGACATTTTCATAATCTCTGTAGCACTGGAAAGCCATCTGGGGCTGCTTCCCCTGGAGGGTCTCCAGATTCAACCCTGCCATATTGACATAGTCATTTGAGGTCTCAGAAGAGCCATCCCCATCGCTGAGTGGATCATCGCTCTCGGATCTTGGAGGCCAAAAACGGGTGCGGTCACTGGCATTCCCACAGCCCTTGTCTTTTTCCTCAGTAAACTCCAGCTCCTGGGCATGTGGGAGGGCAAAGAGGTTCGCGGGGGTGCTGTTGGTAGAAGCTAGAGCCTTAGCAATCTCCTCTGCTGTGGGGACATTGATGTAATCTCTCGAATCCTCTGAAGAAATGCTCAGGCAGTCTCGGGCTGCTTTGACATTGACATAGTTTGCTGAGGGAGTGAGGTCCCCACACATCTGGAGCCCTGTGGCATTGTCATAGATGCCCACTGCATAACCGTTGGCAGGAGTATGGTCTCTGTGCCGCCAGAGGGCATTGGCTGCTTGGGAGGGCTATAAGCAAGAAGAGAAAGCCGGGGACAGGATGGAAGCAGAAATACAGGCGAAGTCTTTTCTAGTTCCCCACCCAGTACCACTATCTGATCGCTCCTTCACTCGGTTCTTCACCTTGGAGAAAATCTCTAAGTCGGGGGTCTCCAAATGCAAAGCCCTAGATCCTAGGCAGGTATGAGCAAAGTGGTTAAGCTTAAGGAAAGCAACAGTGTAAATGTCATGATCAATTGCTACTGGCTTTTGGCCACAGTGGGTGGGTGGTCAACGGGGAGTCTCTGGGGGGGGGGGGAATATTATAAACTGGAGCGAGCCTGCTGCCTCAGAGCCTGCTGAGAGGCAATATAGCATAGTGGCCAAAGGTAGCGACTCAGCCTTAGACTCAGGGTGCAAATCCCAGCCTTGCCACTCTGTGCAGAGTTTGGGCAAGTTACCGAATCTCTTCGTGCCTTACTTCCCTAGCATATAAAATGGGGACAATCAAAATATCTACATAATATGGTCTCTGTGAGGAGCAGGTGTATGACTAAAGTGTTTGGACTAGTTCCTGGCACATCGAAAGCACGGACACATGCTTTGCCCTTATTATTAAAGGTGCAGCTGACATACAGACTCAGCCCATTAGGGCCATTTGGGGCCGCCAGTCTGCTGTTCCCAGAACTTCTGATTTTTCACGAAAAGCTGGACATCTGGACTTTAATGTGAAATCTTTTTGATTTTTAAATGTTGGCAACTGGTTCGAAGTGTTCTTCATGCACTACAGAGTCCAAGCCAAACATCTTGTGGCCTCATACGGGGTTGGGACCAAGCGCCGGAACTCACTTCGGCAGCGAAGTTCCCTCTTCCCTGCACGTTATCAGCCGTGCGGACTTGCTCCCCTAGGGAGTCCCGGAGGTGAGAGCAGAGCCCAGGCGTGAGACAGGTGGGAGGAGGACCAGGGGCTGGCCTCAGGGTTCCTGAACTCAAAGCTCTGGGTAATGAGAGGCTGGGAAGCAACAGGCTCAGCAGCTGTGCGAGGACTGTGTTTTCTTGAAATGACCACAAACTGAAGGGACTGATTCTTTGAGGAGCAAATGAGAACTTATCTATGGAGATAAGGCCCCTGAGCTTCAACGTCCTCCCTTTGCTGTCTCTGTGGTCTCTGCCCCACAGTGTTGTGGGGCTCCTCCCTGGGGGCTGCCTTCAGAGCCAGATCATAAGACACATAGGGTCATTGTTATTTACCGTAGCACTCCCCTGGTGACCTCCGAAAAATATCCCCCATTTGATCGAACGCTTTCTACACCAGCTACAGTCCTCAATGACTTACAAATATACCTGTTGAGGATAACTGAAACAATTTGCCACAGGCCCCAGAAGGAATTCTCCAGGCAGGGTTTTAAGGATGTCTGGAGCATCCAACAGCATTGTTGGAATATTTGTATACCCTCCTGAGGTGATTACTCGGAAGGAGACAATACTCTATTTGGGTAAGCTGTTACCTGTCTTTGTTAAAACAGTCCATTTCAGTTCTAACATCATGTCCTTGAATATATGTGCCCTGGTGCCTTGCCCCAAATCCCGAACAATTGTTCCTACCTTTCTCACTTTTTCTCCCTGGGCAGTAGGGAGGTCCTGAGGCTAGTCTTCCCAACTTATTAATAGAGCCACAGGGCCACTGCCAGGGGACGTGCTGTTTGCCAGGAAACGAGATCTGCGACCTGAACTCGTTTACCTCAGTTCTGCACCTCAGTTCTGCCAGAGACATGTCATTTCTCCCAAGGGGCTTGTCCCTTCACTTGACTCTTACCACAGGCTCAGAAGGAGGTCTATCAGAATTTCTGGAGAGGAGGCCCTCAGTGCTGAAAATGCGGTTACTCCTTGACTGACGTCTCCCTGAAAGACCAGAGAACAAGTCCTGAAGCTAGTAGGCCAGTCCCGTGAATGCTTCAGCCTCAACAGTCCCTGCAGTGTGGGTGAAGTGGGTTTGTGTGGTGTCTGATGTTAGGGACTGATGTTCTGTGGCGAGAGGGTCAGAGCTAGGGGGAATGATGTGCTCTGAGGTCTGGAACTGTCCTCGGTTTCTAGCAAGGACCGGAGGACACTAACTAGCATAGGGGTTGGTTGCTCCTGGGGCAAAGCTTCACCACCTGTAATGCTGGAGGCCATGTTTTCCTTCTGTATGTCTCCCCGTCCCTAGACACACACACCCATCTATCTTTTGCTAACTTCATATCGAGATAAAACAACCCCCCCCCCTTGTAGACGACCCCACCTCCCTTTTTAGAGCTCTCTGCTTCTGTCTAGATCATCCTCTTCCGTGCTCCCTGAAGGGCAGAAAGGTCCGAGTGTTTAAAGAAAGCTGCCTCTGGGTCGTGAGAGGTACATTCTGGGTACAGAAGTTCGGTGACATCTGTGCTCCGTGGATTAGAAAGAAAAACCTACCCAGCTCTTCTTGCCTCTGGGGAAAGGAGTCATAAATATTTTTGGTTCCTTGTCTGGGTCGAGACAGAGAGGGTAAGGGCATGACGGTAACTCGGAAGTAAGGGACTTGTCCTGCAAGGTAATGAGAGAGACGGGGGTCACGGCAGGGGCCTGTGTTACAGAATGTGGGGGCCCGTGGGGATGAAAACATTCCCCACCCTCACTATGTATCATAAAAAATACATTTGCACACTTACCCAATTCCCTTTGAACTAGAAGACTTGGTACGCAAAAGCAGGAGGAAGAAATGGGGTGTGTGTGCAGGGGGGGTGTGTGGGCATGAATATGTCCCAGGGCAACGATTTTCAAAATGGAACTCCAATCAGCACTGAGCCTTTTGGGGCCACAGCTTAGATCCTCGAGTGAGACAATGACCAGTGTGTCAGGGAAGAACAGAGGATTCCCCAGTACAACAGTTTATCCCTGGAGAATAAACCGGGCTTTGAATGCCAGGCTACAGGATTGATGCTCGAGTGTCTCAACTTGGGACAATCAAGGGACTCACGGTGTTTCTTCCATTTATTCCAGTTCCACAGGCTGTAGAAAATCACAGTGGTCAGGAGGATGGCAAGGAATCCCGCAAACCCAGAAAAGATGGCGCTGTTCTGGTCTTTCTCTCTGTGAGGAAAAACAAGCGCCATGCCCCAGGCTGTAGGAGGCTGAGGAGGTTAGAGGAGAGGCTTCCTGCAGGAATTGGAGCCCGAGGACTTGGAATGGGAGCCAGGTGAAGGAAAGCTGAGGTGGTTGGGCTCTTGGTTGGAGAGAGGGTCTTCTTTGTGGACAGAGGGAAACTGGACAGGAGAAGGGCGCTGTCCCTTTTGAATACCTACTGGATGCCAAGGGTTTGCGTGTGTGTGAAACTCATTTCATCTTTACAACAGTCTCGTCTCTCCTTGTGGCCAGAAACCCGAGATTTAGACCAAGAAAGGCAGAGTAATATGTATCAAAGATCATACAGGTGGGAAGGAGCAAAGATGGAATGTGAGCCTCGGTCTGTTGGGGCCCAAAGATCATGCTCTTCCTGCTGCACCACGCTGTCCTCCAAACTTGCAAAATCGGGTTCATCTGCCCTCATTTCCTACTCCTGGGCATCCTATCTTGGGTGGAAGGAGGGGTTACTCGCCACACAGTGAGGGAGCTCCTCTGTGACAGAGTCTGGCTTGCGGGCACTTGAGCAACCCCCATGTACGGACTTGTGAAGCTGGTCTCCAAGCAACACTTGCTGTTTTGTGGAATGTAACCGATGCAAACGCAAGGCTGAGTTCCTGCTGCTTGTGACTCCCTGACAGGGCTGGGGTTACGGCTCTGCTTTGCCTACTGTAATAAGAAGTAGCCAGGAGAGGTTACAGCAGGAATCATTAGCGGACCTAAATATTAGAAACCAGATCAACTACCAGGGAAGATTTTTGTCCCCCTGAGTCCTAGGCTTGTTTACCCTATTTACACTGGACATTTCCGCTAGGCTGCCCAATGGACATCTCAAACCAGGTAGGTCTGAAACAGAATGGCTGTTCTTCTCCCAGAAGCCTGCTTCTCTTCTGGTGTCTCCCATCACCTAGTGGTTCAGTCAGAAATCTTGGAGCCATCCTTGACTGCTCCTTTTCTTTCACACCTCACTTCCAGTCAACCAGCAGATCCTGTCTACTCAACCCTGGGCGTCTTTCCCAAACCCCTCACTCCTCCACTGCCACCCCCCCCCCCCGCCCCAAGCCACCGTGTGTTCCACGCCGACCTTTGCAATAACATCCTTAATGGTTGCCTTGCTTTCACTCTTGACCCCAACATCCTATCTTCACATAGAAGCCAGCATGATCCTCTTAACAGTAAACCAGATCATGTCTCCTCTCTTCTTGTGACCCGCATGACTTTGATCACACTTGGGATAACAGTGACAGTTCCTACCCAGTAAGGATGTCATGGCACCTTATGTTCTGGCCTCTGTCTACTTTCTTCTTCTTCTCTCTCTCTCTCTCTCTCTTTTTTAAAGATTATTCATTTGAGAGAGAGAGAGAGCACAGGGGAGGAGAGAGAGGGAGAATCCCAAGCAGAGCCCATGCTGAGCATAGAACCGATGCGGGGCTTGATCCCATGACCCTGATCATGACCTGAGCTGAAATCAAAAGCCAGACACTTAACTGCCTGAGCCACCCAGGCACCCCTCTGCCTACCATCTGACCTCATTTCCCGCCACTTTCCTTCCGACTTCAACAGCCAGGACTCCTGGCCGGTCCTTGTCCATGCACAGCACAGTCCTGCCTCTGACCTGCAGCTCCCTCTCCCAGGTGTCTGTGTAACTCAGTCCCTCATTTCCCTCATGTGTCTTCTCAAATGTCACCTGCTCAGACAGGTCTATTACTCTCAGGCCCTTAACTCTGTCCTGGTTTTTCTTCATACACTTGAGACGGATTGACATTATATTATACTTCCATTTGTTTATCTGTTCATAACTGACTTTCCCACTTGACTGTAAGCTCCAGGAAGCCATGGGCTTGTCTATCCTGTTTATCTGGTGCCTGGAACAGTGCCTGACACTTAGCAAGGGCAGGATGAATTATTTGAATGAATGAGTGAATTAATAAACATGAATGAACACAGAAGTAGATATTTTGGGGGGACTTCAGGGTTCTGATAGCTTTATGAATTCATTCCCTATCAATGCTCTGTCCACCTGCAGGGACATATATTTGTTTGTTATGGTAATCACATTTATTTCCCTAAATGACAGCGATTTTAAATTTATTATCGCTGAGTTCCACTCTTACCGCAGCGCTGAGATTCAAACCTACAACTGTTGCCGAAGCTTCCACTGCTGTTGGACTTTTTCTTTTTGTTAGTATGGCCCTGAAGGTTTTAGCGGTAAAATTTATAGCTGCGATTAGTTTTGTGAGATTTTATATCCTAAAGACATATCTTTATCACATCTATGCTTACATTTTCCACTCACGGAAAGTTTTTAGAACCTAGAAACACATCGTTGAAAAAAAACCAGGCCTTTGTTTCCATCATGGTGGGACCTAGTTTTTTTTGGGTGGGAGGAGAGTGGTTGTGGGGACCTGAGACCGGAAAGATTGAGGACAGCAATCGGGGCCTCTGGGAGGTGGGAAATCCAACCAGGCCAGGCAGCGAGGTCTAAGGAAATCCTGTGTTAACACGGCTTTCCCTCTCCCCCTGCAACTCCCATTTCTCTTCAATACCTGTTCCTTTCCTCCCAGCAGTCCTGAGCAAGCTTCTCTAAGCCTAGAATTTGGTGGTCTCAGTGGACTGAGCAGCAGCACTCCCAGCGTGGTTGTGCGGGCCGGGAGTGCTGCTGGGGTAGAAGCCCCTGGGGTCAGTCAGGGCTGTCTGTCTAAATCAGGGGAGGGTGGAGCTCACCACCCCACGTCACTCACCTGTCCAGGCTGCCGGCAGTTACCCGCAGAGTCCTGGCGTCCGAGGTCCTCCCCCTGATTTCTGAAAGGGCTGGGGTGATCGAATCCATTGTCACGGCAACCTCTCTGGCTTCAGCTGCTCCTCCTAAGCCTTCTCTTAATTATCAACAGCTAACACATGTTGCCACTTCTCCTGGCTCTTCCTCCTAAGTTGCCGTCTCCCAGGAGAAAAGGCAAAATTGGTTGGTGTTTTACATACCATCGCAACCAGTTTAAGTAGATAAGACTGATAGGAATCCTCGTCTTCATGTTTTCAATCTTTCTAGAACTTTCTTTCCCCCCAACCTTGCATCTGTCTGGCCTCTCCCCCTGAAATGTCAGGCTGCGTGGCCCCAGACACAAAAATGACAACAGGTTTGGTTCTACCTGGATGTGGCTACCGTGCCCACCGCAGGAGGCGGGAGCTCAGCCGGCTGCGGTGCTCCCCAAGAGAGGTGGCTCAGGGAGACGCTGTGCTCTCAGCCTTCTGGTGGAAGTGTGAGGGGTATAGAGGGGGAAACTGCCAAGAGGCTCGAGAGAGACTCTGTGAGAAGCTCATTCTCCCCCAACCCCCAAAGCGGACAGAAAAGAGCAAACATTTGCCAGAATGGAAACAGAGAGTCGTCACAGGAAACGACACCACCAATGTGCTAATGAAGCATGGGGCACAGGAAATGGTGCTCAGGTATAATAAGGGAGAAGAAAACGTGTCTGCACCACCCCACCCCCCCCCCGTTCCCTGGGTTGGCCGGAGCGCCGTGGTCTGTAGGGAGTGGGACTAAAGACGGGACAAGGTGGTGGGGGGTTCGCGATTGTTTCTCTGGGTTCCTGAGACGGGGGCAGGCTGTTTTCACTGACATTTCCCGGTGATTTTGACAAAGCTGGTCTCTGTTTCACATTTTGAGAATCTCTGGGTGTGACGCTCAGAATGGAGGCGATGCTGGGTCAGCGGGGGCCCCGGAGGCCATTCCTTCCTGAAGCCCTGCCCTTCTTGGCCCCTGGCTGCTGGCTGTCTCTGCAAGACTCTTCTGGAGATCCATCCCAGTCCTGCTTGTTGGGCACCTGTCTCAGAGGCTGGATACCTCATTCCCCGAGTCTACCCAAAGTGTCCCAAACTTAGACAGTTGCTCAAAATTTGTTTCTAGCTCCCTTCTCTTTCCCTTACCCATCTCCCGAAGCTCTTTGCATCTTGGCAGAGTCCAAAGAGAAGGGGTCACTAAGACTTTTATGAGGCTGTGAAGGGCCTCTGACCTGGCTTTCCACAAGGAAATGGACTCCCAGGGGCCTGGCACGGAAGATAGCCAGGGCCTCAGCACCATGCCTCTCTCCCATCTCTTCCCAGTGGACGCCAAGACCCCCGGCTTCCGGGGGCTGTTCACCCCTGCTCTGCACGTCCAGGCTCTCACAGGGCCCCCAGGGGAGAGGGGCTGCAGCTTGCAGGTGACTCCTGGCTGGCTCTGCCCAAAGCTCTGCCTTCCAAGCCCTTGCTGCTCTCCCTCTGCGTGGCCTTACCTGGCAGGAAGCAGAGGTGGTTTAGAGGCAGCTGGTTCAAGAGCTGGAACCTGGGTCTCCGCCCGCTTGTCCTTCGGAATGGGTCTGAGTAGAACTAGGACTCCTCAGGAGAAGAAGATCCCTCGCTCCATGGCCCCGGTGGCCGGGACCAGTGGGCGAGAGAGCAGGGCTCCTCGGCCTCTCCTGAGCCACTGGTTCCAGCAGAAGGCTGTGTGTCAACTGGGAACTTGGAAGGTGGTACAAAGAAAAGGGCCAATAGAACCAAACCTTAGAACCCTGACTGCTACTTTAAAAAAAAAAAAAAATTTTTTTTTTTTTTTAAAGAAATTCTCCTGCGTGATCATCTTAAGACCTTGCTTCTCTTATCTACCCAGAGTGCTTGAGTCACACTAATCAATCTTCCCTCTGGTCTCCGGACTCCCTCCTCCCCCCACACTTGAGGGAAACTGCCTTCTGAGAGGAGGCTCTGCAGAGTGAGCTCCAGGTTTCCAGATGGGGCTGAGCCCTGCCACCTGCTCTCCTTTCCCTTGCGGGCTTGTGACGGCACATCAAACCAACAAACCCAAAATTGGTGTGTGAAATTATTCATCATGATAATGGAAGAAAACTACTCATTCCTGGGAAATAGGGCATATGCTTTATACCTGACTGCTCTGGTGTTTCCCTTTAACCACTTTTAATGATTTCAGGGTTGAATGTAACATGTGATCCTAAAGTATTAAGATTGGGGGCGCCTGGGCGGCTCAGTTGGTTACGCATCTGACTCTTGATATTGGCTCAGGTCTTGATCTCAGCGTCATGAGTTCAAATCTGGCACTGAGCCTACTTTAAAAAAAAAAAAAGTATCAAGATTGGTTTTAAACCCACGGAACTTATGCATCCAAGTCAGCAAAACCCCTTGAAGAGGAGGGGCTCTGCCCTAACTCAGTGATGTTAATACTAAAAACCTTTCGGAATCCTCCGGAAAGACAGAAGCACTGTGTTAAGAGCATCCACACAAATTCAGATCCTAAATGACTGCTTGGGTTATCTTGCACAGGTCCTCTAATCTTTTGGGGTGTTTCCTTGGGTGTAAAATAGCAATACTACAACTTAGGTAATGCTGTTGTGAAAATTAATTGGGCTAACAATGAAAAATGCTCAGCTGAGGACTTGGCATATGCAAGCTCATTAAGTGGGGGCTGTTATTATGTGATTATCTCATTATGCATTGGGCTCAGTTCTTTATACTTAATGGACTGCCCCCTGCCTTTCCCTCTTCCTCTCTTGATGCTCAGCCTGCCTTCCTGCCATGTATCACCTTATTCCTTAAGTGCGGATTTATGGGAAGTCTCCCACCGCTCGGCACCAGGCATCCTGGCTTTTGCATACGCAGTGGGCCTGGCCTGCATACCGTGCTGAGCCTCAGCCTGCACCCCGTTCCCGGCACTCTGTACCCCACGCACACCCGGCTCATCACTTCCATGCTCTGGGCCTTTGCACTGGTTCCTTCACTGTGAGAGCAGTTCCTCTCTCTCTCTCTCTCGTAAAATTCCAATAAAACCCATTTGAAGAGTTTATACTGGTTATTTCTGGGTTGTGGGGCTTGAGGTATTTTGTTATTTTCTTCTTTGGACTTCTATTGCTTAAGTTATTATAAAGATTAGGTGTCATTTTATAAAAAAATCAAATTGTGATTAAAAAACACATTGTGTCACCACCTCTGTGAAGACCTCCCCTTCTGGAACTGGTTTTATGCCCTTCTGGGTCCCCACGGCACCAGGCATGATACCTTTCAGTTGCTGGGGTCAGTTGTTTAAACGCCTGTCTCCTCAGGTAGCCTTTGAACCCCCTTCGGGGCAGTGACTTTGTTTTATTTATCGCATCTCTATGGGCGCCTGGGTGGCTCAGTCAGTTAGGCGTCTGCCTCCCACTCGGGTCATGATCCCGGGGTCCTGGGATTGGGTCCCGCGTCAGGCTCTCTACTCAGTGGGGAGTCTGTTTCTCCCTCTCACTCTCCCTCTGTGCTCTCTCTCTCTCTCTCAAATAAAAAATAAAATAAAATCTTTATTTATTGCATCTCTGGCATCTGGCACAGTGCCTGACCGTCAGAATTAAGTGGGCCTTCTGAGAAGTTCTCTTAGGAGCTTATTGCTGCTGTGAATTTATGACCTGAGTGTATAACAGGATGAGCTACTGAGAAAGAAATGGGCGTCTAGTATTGTTTCCTGCTGTGTGCTCAGCTGTGAAGGGAAGAGACAAGTCTTGCACGGCCCTCGCTGCCCCTTGTAGGAAGGGCAACCTGGCTCCTGTGTTGGGTCTCCTTTGCCCCAGGGAGGCATGAACGGTGGCTTTTGTATCTCTGGGCCCAAACATGCCGAAGTTGCCCTGTGTGAAAGCCAACTCCAGGCTGGGCTTTGTTCCTGAAGGTTTGGGGGCTGAGCCAACCCTTGGCAGGTGACGGCTGGAGCCTTAATGGTGGCAATCCTCCGCCCTCCGTGTTTGCTTGCTTCTGGGCTGGAGGCCTTCTCCAGTCCAGGCAAGTCTGAAACCAAGAACAAAGGCAGCAAATACTTTCCTTTTAAGTTAAAGTTGAGAGAGAGCAGGGTTAGAACAAAAAGATTTAGAAAGTATGGAAAGATTCTCTGCTCCCCGCCCCCATTCTGCCCAAGGCCCTTGAGGAGAGAGAGAGGAGAATCTGAAAGCAAGGGGTGTGAGCGGCCTAGGGGATTGTTTGTCTCCCACTTCAGGCTAGGCCTTGGTGGAGGAGGTGGGTTGGCATTGCTGACAGGCAAGAGAACCCTCTCCTTAAGTCTGGTGTCCTGAGAGCAGGGCAGACCTCTGCCCCCTCGGTCCTTCTGGAGTTCTGGATTTGGCAGCCCCCCCTTGAGTCCTAGGGGTGACAGAGCTGCGGAGCTGAGCAAGCTGTGAGGCGCGTCTGGAGGAGCAAATGTCTGCTGACAGCCCCAAGTCTCCGCTCAGCCCCAGGGCTGTGAGCACGCTGGTTCCCCTCAGCCAGCCCCCACACGCAGAGAAGTTCTGAGCCTGGGGCTCTGGGCGGGAAGGAGGCAACTCCTCAGCAACCCCGGGGGTGGGCGGGCAGTCACATTAGGGATCAGATGAGGTACAGCCTATCTCAGAGGAGGCCTGGGGGCAGAGGGCCCGCCTGGGGGCAGAGGGCCCGCCTGGGGATGAGAGAGCCAGTGTGGCAATAGGAGTGGGGGGCGGGAACAGGAAGGGTGCAGGTCAAAAGGGTTTTCTTTGTTCCCTTCTTGGGTGAGTGAGTAGAATGTCATTTCGATCACTTCATTAACCAGGGCGTTCCTGAACTCGGGTGGCAAGCAATAGATCTGAATTTTTTGGAACACGCGTTTTCTTTTCACTGTTCTGTGTGTCATAGGACACCAGCGTGACAGAGGGCTCGGATTTACCCGTGTCCTTCAGGTTTAAGGTGGGCCCACATGTGCATGGCACACGTGCTCGTCCAATCTACATCGTCCTTCCGTTTTCCCTGAGATGGCAGCCACACGATAGGCCCTCTACTGCAGGACAGATCACTGCAGTCCTCAGTTAACACCTTCCGATGGTTTCCCACTTCATGAAAGCCAGCCTTACGAGGGCTTGCAGGCTCTGCCCGGCTCCCAGCTCCGTGCCTGCACTTCCCCACTTAGTCACTCCGTTCCGACTCCTGTCTTCCCTGTATGTCCTCAAACACATCACGGTCTCCTGCGTCAGCACCTTTGTACTTGCTGGGCCCTTTGCCTGGAATCTCTTTCCTCCACATATTTACCTAGCTCACTCTCTGACTCCCTTCACATATCTTCACAAATGTCTGTTCATCAGAGATCTTCTCTACAAAAGAGCAACCCTTGGGGCACCCGGGTGGCTCAGTCAGTTGAGCGTCTGACTCTTGGTTTCAGCTCAGGTCATGATCTCGGGGGTCCTGGGATTGAACCCTGAGTCGAGCTCCGTGCTCTGCAGTGAGTCTGCTTGGGATTCTCCCCCCGACAAATAAATAAAATCGACAAAAGAGCAACCCTCATGCCCCATGCTCCCTGTTTCCCTTACACTTTACATGCTATGTATTTACTTCTTTGTCTCTCTTCCATGAGACTCAATTCAAAGAGGGCAGGGACTTTGTTTCGTTCCCTGCTGCATCCCCGATGCCTACAACAGTGCTTGGCACAGCACACGCTTGTTGAATGATGAGTGGACCAATACCTGAGGGGAGGTGATGAGAACAAACAACTGAGAGAGGCCTCTTGCAGATCTTGGTGAGTGGTAGCTAGTTTGGGGTTAGATTTTAATAGATTTAGAGAAGAAACAGATTTCTTGTGCTCTAAGGGCTGTGGAGCAATTTGTCTTTGTTGCAGGTATAAGTGGCCGAGCCTGCCTGCGCATGTCCCGGTATGTGCTCTTGTCCAAAGCACACACGATAATGCCACATTCCAGGGGAGATAAAGCAATGAAAGAGAACTGCCACTTAGGCATTCTCCAGTGGTTATTAACAGCAATTTTAGACACTAGACTGAGAATGGAAAGAGCGTCAGAGTTGGGGAGACCCTTGGTAGCAGGGTCAGAATTATAACCTAGGCCTTCCAATCCCCAGGCCAGTGCTCTCCACCATGGCTTAAAGAAGCCAACTTGCTTCCGCTCTGTAATTTTATGCCATCCCGCTGGGCGAGATCTCTGGTTCTCCAGACCTCTGCTCTTTTCACAACAAATTCCAAAGATGAATCAGCTAGATAACAATCTTAGCAGGATGGATGGACTACAATCACTAAGTCTTACTCTATTGTGTTTGTGCTTACATTGGTAATTATAATGGGAAACCATCAAGACAGGATCCAAGTTAGGCTTGCTTGTGTATTTAATCACACAACTCTTGCTGTTATGGTATCACCTCAGAGAGGACGAATTCACCTTTAAGGCATTTTTTTCAATGCTACCGCTGACCTACAAGCCAAATACATTTTTTTTTTTAAAGCTACTTTTGTTGAACACCTGTGGGCTCTGAATCATCTCTAAGGAATCCCTTTCGGATCTTCAAAGTGTAATCTGAAAATCATTGATGTACTTCAACTATCTCCTTGTCTAGATGGAAAATCAAGCCACACAAGAGGCACGGGTCAGGATGAGGGTCTCCTGCCTCCTGGGCGGCCACACTTCATGATCTTATTCCAGCTCCCCGACATCTCTGTTTTAGGTCCTCCACCACGGGGTGAGCCGCAAAGATTTGAACCCCTTCTCTCTCCTACTTGATCGGCAGCAGTTTCAGTTCCTAAGGTTAAGTGGGGAAGACGTGGGGATTCTTGACTCACATGAAGGGTTCTGGATTACCACGGGTGGATTTGTTCTCCTTCTTACGGATGCTGAAGGCCATTGCTAGTCCCTGGCCCTGATGTCCTCAGCTTTACTTCCTCTTTCAAGTAAGTTTTTTTTTTTTTTGAAGATTTTATTTATTTATTTGTGAGAGAGCGAGCACAAGCAGGGGGAGCGGCAGACAGAGGAAGAGGGAGAAGCAGACTCCCCACTGAGCAAGCAGCCCGACACGGGACTCGATCCCAGGACCCTGGGATCATGACCTGAGCCGAAGGCAGACGCTTAACCGACCGAGCCACCCAGGCGTCTCTCAACTAAGTTTTCACAAGTATTTACTGTCAGTAAGGCCAAGCCACGGGGATCTGGAGTTCTAAAACACACATCACAGTCCTTCAACATAGTGTTCCTGGGTCCAGTATGATGCAGAAAACCTTGTAAGCTAACCAGTGGTGCTGCATCTGGAGGATGGTCCAGGTGGCCTCTATTACAGGGGACAGGGGAGAAACCGAGTGTTGGCTGAGCCTGAATGCAGGGACCAGGTCTATCCAAGAGCAGAGATGGAGGTACCCGGCTCAGAGTGTGAGGGCTCTGGCTACTCAGATGGTTCAGGTCACCCCCTTGCTCAGACTTCATGAGCAGAAGCCAAGCTTCTGATGGTAACTTGGCTTTTCTCATAGGTGGGTCTCATTGTCAGGGTGAAGTGGCCTTCTTGTTTTGACACTGGCCTCTGAGGAGATGGCAGAGGGAGGCCATTCCAAAGAGACTGCTCCCTTCCATGTGTGTGTTTTCTGAGGACAGGGAAGTATGCTTTGACATAAGTTTCGGGGAAGTGAAGACATATGATTAGTTCCGCATCAGGATATGGCCAAGCCCAGAACCCGAAGCCACTCCCTTTCAAGGCTGAAAGTAGGACAGTCTATGGATCCAGCAGCTTGTTATCGTTATCGCTCATGGCTTAGGTTCATGTTGGGGACAACTGAATGTTCATGACACCACCAACATGGTAACATGTTTACATGTTTTATTTACAACAGGGTTTCCAAAGTATTTGCCAGTAAAGGACGTGCCATTTCTACCTTCCTTCATGCTTGCAGTGACATGAAGGCCATGTCTTAAGAGACCCAGGTCAGGGGCTGGTAACTAGTTCACAGGTACCCAATGACTAATCTTTGGATGTGCCACAGATTAAGCCAGCAGGGAGTTGCCTGGCTGTGGGTGTACTTGGGAGGGAACCAGTGAGTTTTGGTGAAGAGCTTCAAACAAACCCAGTGACCACAGGGAGAGAATATGGTGGCTGAGAAAGGTTTGCAAACCATTATTAAAGAAGGAGGGCAGAGCAATTATGCTTTTCTAGAACTGGGGGTGGGGCAAAAGATGGAAGAAAAGAGCATGCACTTTTCTGTATCATCACTCAGGCCAAGGAGCTGAGCTGGTTTTAGACGCCATTAAAACAATACCTGAGGATCCATGGGTCGCAGTCAGAGAGCTACTTTGAAGCTCATCCTCCACACCTTACCGCACACTGGAGTTAGGCGGTGTAGATGCTTAAGATCCAGTTTGGCCTCATAGAGAGGCACAGATCTTGGGTCCAACCAAGACAAGGCGAGAGTAAGGGGCAATTCAGGGCCAAACTTTAGAAAGGACTCTAGCCCTGTGTGTGTGTGTGTGTGTGTGTGTGTGTGTGTGTGTCTGTGTGCGCATGCCTGTGTGCTTTGCATCCCATTCTAGCAAGGGTAATTGGGAGGGAACCTATAATGTGAAAAAGACTAGTTCTGTTTTGCAAATGACTTCTGTTATCAAACAAGACCTAGCCCCTGTTATGAATTATTCATTTTTTCTGCCCTAGTCCAAGTTTTAAAGAAATGAAGTAGGCAGTGTGCCTGTGCCCATGGAGCGTGAGCTGGGGCGGGCAGGGGACGTGGGGATGAGACTTCATACTCCAGAAGATTTTTCCTCCAGGGCTGACTCCACCTTCAGAAGCCGCCTGTTCAAACAGCCGGCAGAGTTTGGGCTGTCCTTCTCCCGCATACTTTTCCTAACAGACCAGGGGGAGCCCACAAAGTCCTTTCCTCCTTTTGATGTGTTCAGAGAGAGCAGGGAACTTGATCGAGCGCCGGGATGAAAGGGGCAGGGAGTTCTGAGTTCTGAGATACAAAAGCTCAGAACCCAAATGACCTGCCAGGAAGCGGTTTTGGCCCAAACCTGGGGCCTCATAGGTCCTGCCAGAGACTTGGTGAATGGGACAATTAACAGAATGGAATAGAACAAAAACTTGGAGAAAGGAGACAGGGAGAGCCCCAGAGGCAAGGTAGGAAAAAAAGGTGCTAATATCAGGGGAATGAATTTTTCCAGAATGTATTTCATTAAAAAAAAAAAAAAAAGGCAAAGAGCATAAGAAAGGACTGCCACTCTGACTCTCATCCTTCCCAGTTCATCCTTTCTCAAAAGCTTTGGCTTCACTGTGCCCCGACTGTTCCGGGGTTCCGCCCGAAGCGAGCCGAGCAAAGCTTGTCCCACCAGCGCGTGGACCTGGCAAGTGGGGCCGCGAGTGGCCAGAGGGCTGTGTTGGCAGAGAAGTGTGGCAGGGGCCAGTGACAAGCTGAGTTCCGGGCTGGCACGGACGGGGGTCTCGATGCGGCTGCGGCGGGTCCCTCCTCAAACTCCAGCAGAGCCTCAGTGACAATGACCCACAAGTGGAGACACATTGAGGACAGCACAGGTACTAGTGGGCATGGGGTTTTTATTCTCAGTGCACGGCAGTACTGGTTTCTGCTCATCAGCAACAAGCTTTATTGGTTCCAAAAAAAAAAAACTATCCCTTTTTTCCCCATCTTTTCAAACTCCTCTTCTTCCCGTCTCAGTGGACAACATATTTGAATTTCAGATTTGCCAGTTTACAGCATTTTTTTTCCCTACGAACCATATAAATACATGCAAAACATTGTACAGAGAGCTTAAATAATATCAGAATGCAAATACAGATTGGGTGCACCGTTAAGCCGAACAGCAAATTATGGCAACACACACTGGGGTACACGTTGCTTGGATATCACCATGTTTGTTTATGTCATGCAGACCACAACAGTCAATCTTTTGTTTTGTTTTTCTTTTTTATACAAAAATACCAGTGCTTGTTATACTAGTTACTGAAAAAAAAAAAAAAGAAAGAAACTCCAAATTCCTACCTGCGTGCTGATTTTGAAAAGGACAACGTAGATAGATCTGTTGGCACATATAGATACGGCATATTCACATATGGCCTATATACAGATGGGGAGCAAACACGAACCAAAGGCCAGTTCGGTCACGGGGAGCTCACTTGCCTCCGTCTCTCTTCAGCAAGAGGAAAGGGGACAGCAGGCCTGACAGCAGGGCTTGGGAGGCAAAGCACTGGCACTGAGCTACATGGAAGGGCATCTGGTCTATTCTGAGGAAAAGGCTAGAATGGCTTCAGAATAGCAGCCATTTACAAGTGCTTGTCCCCACCACTGCTGTAGGTGGTCCCTAGATATGGAGAGTGAGGAAGTGTGCACTTTGTGATGGTATTACGGGATGCTTCGATCGATCGTGAGGCAAAGAAAGCAGGAGAGAAAGGAGGTGAGGCATTTCGAGGTTGCATGCGGACTTGCCCCTACCCCCGCCAGGTTTTCGGTTTTCGGCAGTGAGGTAATCGCTCAGATAGAACTGTGCGAACTCTCCCCTCTGAAGCTCGAGTGGAAGAAGAAACCCAGACCCTACAGAACCCACAAGTGTCAGAAGCATTGCGAGGTGGTCTCTCTGACACCTTTAGGGATGGGGGAGTCATCACTTCAGAGAGCAGAGGGCACCTCTGGGAAGGACCTAGCCCCAAGGCGGTCACCCCGGGTTAGGACCGGCCTTTGTGACTTCCACTTAGAACTCTCTCCCCCATCTCATATATCGCACACAACCTTTCTAGGAGAGGGGAAGTCCCAAATCAGAGCTTCGCACAAAAGCTCACTAATGGAAAACTCCCAGGGTGAAGAACCCATAAAACATGGGTGAAAGAACCATAAAATAGGCAAAGCCCCAATCAGAGTACCCTTGCAGCCCGAGAGATATTCATGCCTTGGGTACTACTCTACCAGCTACTCCTCAAAAAACAACATCCAGCCAAGGCCCCTGACCCTGAACACTAGTTACTAAAAGGCCTGGCACCCACCTCCATGGGCGATGCACACTCCTTTCTCACTGGCTGCTTTCCTTCCCATCCACAGGCCACTGCCCACTTTCCTAGGTTTCTCTAGGAGAATTATTTCCCCTTCTCCCCATCAGACCCTTTTCAGATCGAAAGCACCATATGGGGGGAAAGCTTTATTACCTTACGCCATATTTACTCACTGCCAGTTGGATCACTAAAACTGAATAGAAAAAAACTTATATAAAAAACATATGCACATAAACACTTAAACTTACTCAATTCCATATCAACAAAATTTATATTAAAAAAGTCTAGAACCCAACACATTTTTTTTCCCCCTAAGTATAAAGATGGCTGTTTGGAGAAAGGAAGTACGGTGCATTGGTTTTACAACCAGTCACAAATACGCTAAGTTGCCTGTCACGTACAACAGCTGGTTATATGCTCCTTCCACAGGGTAACACGACAGCACTTTATTTCAAAACCTTTAAACAAAATACATATGGCTGACTCAAAAATATCTGTTTCTGAGCTAAAGAAAACTATATATTTTTGCATAATATTCTCTATTTTCTCTCCTACCATGGAAACTAAAAGACACACAAAAGCCATTGACTTTAAACAAGTAGACACAAGCCCTCAAGAGTAACCTGTCTGGCACCACGAGAGTCTTTTGGGAACAGGAATGGTGCGATAGCCTCCGAAGTTTGTTATTGGCTTGTTTTTTAAACTGATCTGAGGTAATAAAAGACTTGACAGAACGAAATCTTCCAATGTACTTAATAAATATATATGTGCACACCTAACACCTTGGGTGAGCTGTTTTATTCCCACATGAGGATTTAAGACAGAGAAAAGATTGCTGAAGCATGTGACCTTTACAAAGCCCAAGTCAAATCTGGCGGGTTGTGCAACAGTGGGGATGTGGTGGGGGTGTTGTGTCTTTGCTCTTCCTACCTCAGGACAGCTCAGGAGGAAGGGGGCAGTGAGGAGGGAGCCCCAAGAGAGGACCGGAGAGCATAGGTTCCGGCCACCTTACGCTCACAAGTGGAAGTCTGGCAGGTTCAGAAGAGCCTCAAGCCCCACCCCCACACTGCCATCACTCTTGAAACAGGGGGACGGGCTTCATTTCTTTCATGGGAATTGGTAGACGTGAGTTAACGAGCCCCTGCACGGAAGAGCTTATGTCAACACCAGCAGGGATAAAAATGGAGCTCCTGCAAACGTGGCTCCACCTTGTCCCATTAAGGAACACTTAAAAAAAATCTCCTAGTGAGGTCCCTACCTCCTGAGAGGCAGGTGGGAGGGGGATGCTTTGGGCAGCGTTCAGGGAAGGAAGGCACAGGGCTTCATGTGCAGCAGTTGAACACGTTCTGGAGAGGGCCTCGAGGGGGGCGCGTGGGAGCAAAGGAAGAGAGGAAGGAGAACTTTCCAGGGTGGGTCTTTTGCTCCTTTAAGTCAGCAAAATGTCACTGGACCCCACTTTGGGATGGGTACTTTCAAATGTGGAATATGCGAGAGAGGTTGGGGCCTGTTGAGACCAGACGATAGGGGCCACGACAGAGCAGAATGAGAAAGCTGAGGGGTATGTCAAAGCTGGTACCTGGGCGCCTAAGCTCAAGGTGTCTGGTTTCTCAGAACCTGCTAGAACGGCCCTTCTGCCTCTCCCGTCTTCTCAGTACGCACTCCCGCACCAAGCAGGTCCGGTTCTAGAAGCGCTGTGGCGGAAGGCTTTAAAAGCAGGAGTGGTCAACCCAGGGAAGATGGTACAAGAGTTGGCTCTGATGGTCTGTCTTGTCGTGGACCTGCCAGCTGCGGGTCCTCAATATCCCAGTCCAGTTAGGAGGCAGGGCCGTTCTCAATCCCTTCTTTTGCCACCACTTTAGGAATAGGAGAAAGCTCAGGCTTATGGGAAAAACTATTTAACAAACATATGCGAGCTTCACGGTCAAAGCTGATCTCCCTGGCACTTAGAAAGGACACACACCTGACAAGATGGCAGTTCAGAAGGGGAAGGTAACCTGGCAACAACAGAAATACATTCTTACCAGCTCTCAATTGCTTCAAGAGGATCCCATTAGCTAAGAAACCTATCTGCCTCTAGGACTAAGCCAAGGATTCCGTTGGGGCCAGAAGGGGGAATGGCCAAAGTTGACTCAATTCAGCCATGTCCATTCCACTTTCTTAATCATCACAACTTAAAAAAAAAAAAAAAAAAGAACAAAGAAAAAAGAACAAGAAAGAGTGAAGGTAAGGGAGACAGTGGTCACAAAAGACCAAAAGAACCTTAGGGAGGTTTGACTAGAAGGGCAGAAAGAGCTAGAGGGCTTTAGGTGTAAGTTTTGAAAATGGGGAAGTCATTTTAAAAACACTCACTCTATGGGGCTGATTCTATACATTCCATTCCTACCTCAACACATTGCATTTGGGGACATTTGTCTCTCGGAACCCTCGACTTAGCTTATAAATGGCACAGACTCATAGGGTAAAATTCAGAGGTCAGGAGATGGTGACATACGTATGTACACTGAGGAGAGTCTGGGTTGGGGTAGATGCCAAGAGGATTGTCATCATTTCTTTAAAAATGACAACTGATACACCCAAGGAGTAGATCCTACCATTCATTACCTGCCTGGGGTTTGACTGGGTCCTGCTACAAACCCCAGCTCAAGTTTAAGTCGACATCCTCGTAGGTCTGTGCTCTTGCCTCTTCATGGTCAGATGGGGGTTCACACGTACTTGGGAGCAGCTGACATGACAGTGAAAAGTCCCCATCGTCACCTTACTGATGGGACAGATGAAAAAGGACATGGGGAAAGCGGGATGGGAGTCAGAGAATGAAGTTCAAACGGATGTCTCCAGGCTGTGCAGAGGGCTCTCTGAACAGGAGGCAACAATTTGCACTTGGCTGCAGTCCACCGCGTTGTTGTTTTTGTTGGCGTATGGCGTGACCTCACCATCCAACAGGAGCACCCCAGTCCCAGCCTTAGGACTGTCAAGATTTTCCTCCTTATGCTCATCCAGGAGTGGTGTTCGTGGCACCTCCTCATCTATGGCGAATTCAGGGTGGGTCATGAAGTTGTGGATGGAGTTTTGGTTCTTGGGTTTCTGAATGCTTTCGTGGAGGGAACTATGGAATGCTTTGACCACTTTGATCTATACCGGGGGGAAGGAAAGGGAGGATGAGAAAACACGAAGGTGAGAATGGACCAGTAGAACAAAGAACTGGTGGTTTGAGGAGAGAAACAAAACTCCAACTACGAAACACTACCGCGCAACAACCGAAACCAAACACATAAGAAGAGATTATGGAACACCAGAAACATCAAATTTCAAGCATGGGGGTGGGGTGGGGTGAGTAATGGCAAACAACTGAATATTTCAAAGCTGCATTAAAAAAAAAAAAAAGGTAGAAAACCCAAAGCAAAGTTAGCATTCCCAAACAATCCATTCTTAAAATGAAACAGAAAACAAGGATTCATTAGTTCTTTTGGATGAGGGCAAGAACATTGGAACCAGGTGCAAATTAATAGCCGAACTTAAAAGATGATTCAGACATGTGGCTTTCTGTGTCGAGGCCAAACATTTTGTGAACGTGGAATGGAAAAGTTACACATTGAAGTTTAGTTATCTGCTTAAAACCCTTAAAGAGTCAACCTCATACCAGTCCGTACATAATACACTTTGGGTGATAAGTGGCTATGGATACCGTGCAGCAAGGCAGACAAAGCACTCTTCATTTGTGTCAGCAGCATGCAAGAAATTAAAATTCTTATACTCTCCAGTTGAATAATTGCTCTTTCAGTCAGGAAACATGCACACATTTCTATCCCACAACCTCTGCCATGTCCCCTGCCCCCCCAAGAAAGTGGAACTCCACTCCTTCCGTCCCTCCCCTGGCAGATGGGGCTGAAACATGGGTATGAGAAGATGCCTTCCTCCTGACCACGGAGAGAAGAGCTGGCTCTCCCAGTTCAAGTGCATGTCCATGCCTCTGGTGCATAATACCTGTGCCCCAGCCTGCGGCTTTCTCCAGCTGTTTCTTGGGTTTTGGGGGGCATGACCTTATGTGGAGAAGGGAAGGGATGGGACCAGGAGAGAAACCACCCGGTTGGAGGCCGTGCTATAGACAAGTGGCTTTTCTGATGAGGCGGATGAAGAAGATGGAGGAATGGAAACACGACGTGGCTTTAGTGGGCAGAGGGAAACGCACTGCCCCGTAAGTGTCAAAGTCTCTTTCTACCACACAAAAAAGGAAGGGATTCAGTCAACTGGGAGAAAAGGAAAAAAATAAACAACAACTGATTCCTGTGGTCAGCCTTTGCCTCATCCATGGGTCCCCGCTCTCTTGGCAGCCTGCTTTTCTGAACGGTAGGCCTCTCTGAAGTATGGTTTAGAACCTGGGTTGGCAGAATTGGGGTTGGGGCAGTAGGTTGGATCCCGAGACGGTGGGAGAGAGAGGCCAAGGGAGAGGAATGTGGCTGGAGGATGGTTTTGGTGGTGGGGAGGTGGCTGAGCCTAGTCTTGTCCAAAAATCATTCCCTCAGGAAAGAAATGAGGCTACTGCCGGAGAGACTGGTATGGTAGGAGGGGCAAGGGAAGGAGGCTGAGTGGTGGCCTAGGGCCCCTCTTCCGTGCCTCTGTTGTTTCAGCAAAGAATAGGTCCCTAGAGAAGAGGCAAGAATGTGCAGACAAAGGAGACATAAAGAGTCAGGCAATGCTATTCCTAGATAGACCCGTCAAGACTAACACATGAGGAGGATTCACTGAAGCTGTGTCTTCGCTGGCTACGGCTTTCCTTACCTTGCCTCACGCCCCAACAGCTTGCCCACCCAGGACTGTGGGTGCCCAGAGCTTAGAAGGCAAAGGACTCTCTGCTGCTCGGTAGAATCGGCTCCACACTTCAGCCAAGAAGAAGCAAGGAACCTGGGCGCACATTCGCCATGCTGAACAGAAGGTAAGGACCTACGTTTCCATCCTTCTCTGACTGCTGTTGACAATCTGATGGGTGAATTTTACCTGTCATGTTCTCTTTGCTCCAGACCTAGGTGAGATCAGATGGAACAGAGGCTCCATTTGGTCTTCCAGAGGCCCCCAAGCTTTAACTGATCTCCGTCAAATCTGAGAGCAAGGCACCTTGGATGAAGTGAGTCCAAACCCAGTGCCTCCTCCCTGGTCAAGAGATGGGTTCAAAGCCATACCACCCCCTGTAAGGAGGGATGACATAGCCCACACTTTTCACCTGCTCTTGAGATTTCCAAGTTTTTAACAAGTGCTGCAGAAGAAGAGGTACCTTTTTACACCACCAGTTGGTTATCTTCAATATCAGTGATTTTCAAACTTCTTGCTTCTATTTATTTTTGAAGCAACTGAATACTTAATGAAAATAATTATATGTGAAATCCAATAGAAAACAGATTTTTAAAAATTGGGGTTAGAGCCAGGGTCTGGAGCCCTGTTTTCTGGCTTTTCCTCTCACCTGTTGGGGTGATCAATAACACTGTTACAGGCAAACAATAAGGGAGATAAAAGTGAATTGGAATGGGTAGATGGAAACAATAGGGAAAATATCTTCTTTGGGGGAGCAAGGAACAGTCATCCGGCTAGACTGCAGGGCTTCTAGAATCTAAAGGGAAACCAGCATCCTGCAAGGGAAGCTTGAAGGAAGAGGAGTCAGGGAACTAGGCGGCACCTCTAGTGGCCTGGTGGGGGAGAGAAGGGTGGGGGGTGGAGGGCTTGGGGCTGTGCCAGAATGCTCCTCAGCTCCAACAGAGAATATATAACACATGCTGATGAACAATCACACAGATACATCACCACCAGTCTACCCCAAGCAAAGGTGGCATCCTCCTTCCCCGATGCCTGGTGCGTGAGCAGAGTACGGGGAACAAGACACAGCTAGTGAAGTGGTCACTGTGAAAGCTGTAGGCATTCTCCATTCAGCCAATCAGCCCGTCCTTCCCCAGTTACTGTCCCCCAAAACCTCTGGGACATGGCTCTTCTGTGGCCCCTGTCCTACACATAGAAGTGGCTGATTGAAGGGCGACTGTTTCTCGTGTCTCAGGAGTCCTTACCAGGCTGGACCTTTCGATTAGGTATGAGGGCTAAGGACCACTCTCTGGAGCTCAGTGAATGGGCAGATGAAGACTCCATTTCTTCAGCTAGATTCTATAGTCTTCTGTTCTCTTTTCAGAAACCAGGGGAAGAGAAGGAATTAAGGGTTTTCCTATAGAGGGAAATCTTAAAGATTTATCTACCGAAGGTTAGACAAATAACTGAATTCACTTGGAGATCTGGAATGGGGACGGAGGTCCTGAAATGCGTGACTATTTCTTCTGGGACATCTGGGTAAGTAGGAGCAGCTGGAGAGAGCGCGGGTGTGGCTGTCTCCTGACTCAATTTCTGCCTTTGAGGGTCAGCAGCTTACCCTCTTTTCCATAAGAGCAATTCCATAAGAACCCGATGGGCTCTGTCTTCTGCTTAGTCTCTTTCCACCTTCAAATCATTGGGACAGCTGACACTAGCCCTTCCTCACAGAAAGGCATGATTAAAAAAGAACAGATACTACTTAGAAGGACAGGGAAAAGCTAGAAGAAAAAAGGAAATAAGAAAGGAATGTGGAAGGACTAGAGGGAGAAGCTCTTAGATTTTTGCAGGGTAAGACTTACTTAGTTCTTTGACTGCTTTAGGGCCTAAAGAAATATGTATCTATAGAAAACCCCACCCCTCATATCTCACACCAGAATACTTACATTTGGCCACAAAGACAACAAATAATCTGATTCTGGTTAACCTGCACAGCTCACAATCACGTGAACCACAGATAATGCAACTGTTCTTTCTTTACCGTGCCCTCCCTTCTGGGGTTTTGGGGGGATGGGGGAAGAAGAGATAAATAAAACAGTCAAATATCTGAAGCTCACAATAGACTTAATACACGGAGACTTCTTCCCCACCAAATACCTTAATAGCACTATCAGCAAAGAGCCTTCTCTCCTCTCTGTGTCCCATTTGGGGAAGGTGAAATGACCCGGAATTGTAAGGCATAAGCATTAGCAAGAATCCAACCATCTCCTGATGGGAGCACCAGATCTTAGGTTAAACACTGACAATGTTCCAGCTGATAGGCTGGCCCAGAAAGAGGCACCTAAAACTTCATGTGCAAAATAAGGCGTGAAGGGCTGGCTATGGGTGAGACAGTCAAACTAGAGGAAAGGGGAAGCAAAAGACCAAAACAAAACAAAAGTTGCTCTTCAGAAATTCCTAAAAAGGAAAAAGCTGGAGTGAAGAAAATTAAGTTATTTGGACCTTTGCATATACATTTCTCCTGCCCAGATGTGAATACATTGATTCTTAGACCAGAGCTTGGTTTGCCGTCCCTGAAAAGTGAAACCTCGGGGACACGCAGCCCTGTGCAACTGAACTGAGCTCCTTCTTTTCTTCACGCTCAGCTGCAGCTTCTACGCCAATGTTGCCAGCTCACGACAGGGCGGTAGCCCAGAAGGACTGTTATTATCGGCCAAGTTCAATGTCGGCTCAATGATGAGGGATCTCCTGGTAGAAAAGCCCATGGGAAGGGTAGCTCTCTTCATATTCTCTTTCAGGAGATCTGAAACTTGTCCCCCTTCCCTCCCAGGAAGAGAGGGCTGGGTTTTCATTGGCCCAACCTCGCCTCTAACCTCAGGAGATCAAGTTTAGACTCAAAGGAGCAGGAGAGGAGAGGAGCAACAACATATCCAAACAAAGCAAAACCAACCAACCAACAAACAACTCAAAGTAAAACCAAACAAACAAAAAACTCAAGGAAGAAACAGGCAATGCAGAGGAACGATCAGAAAGCAGGATTATTGTCATTAAAATGATTATGGTTTAATAGTTTTTCAACATTAAAAAATAAAATAAAATAAAAGGGCACACAGCCTGCTTTGGGATTGGGATTTCTGTCCCATTTTTCTTCCCTTAAGTCAGAGGTCAAAGGGAAAAACCAAAAGGAAAAGATAACCACAGTTGGTTAAAGTGGATGCCACGGTTTGTTAAAGTGGATGCCACGTGCTCTCTTGTGGTCATTCTAGCAAATCATGCATCATAATAGACTCTCACTCACTGCCCAGAGTAGGAGATGAGACAGCAGCAGGAACAGAAGTGGTGGGGGGAGATGTGACTGGCGCAACTGTTACATAGGATGAGCTAGGAACATGTTTAACATCAAGGTGCTGCCCCATGGTCTGTCGCTTTAGGACTCCCTTAAAAGAGGCTCCCGTCTGGAATGTGTTAATTACGTCGATCTGCAAAGAATCAGAGAGTGAGACAGCTTTGCTGCACAGTCCAGAGAGAGGGGAAGAAACAGGTGGGGGCGGGGATCCTGGAGGGTTAGGGCAGGGGGACGGAAAGTGCTGGGAAAAGGGGATAGGAGCAGGAGCAAGAGAGAAGTTTCCCTCATACACAAAGCAACGGTGAGGAGAAGGGGAAAACCATTAATTGCACAGCCCACTTCCTTTCAAGAACAATTTGCCATGGAGTCCAAATACCCAGCCAGAATCCGGTCTTCTCTTCCCTTGCAGCCTACGAAGGACATTTTAGGTGTGCGGGTGTCCAAAAGTATCTACAATTTAAAGGGACTTCTCTACCCCGTGACCCCTAACAGAGAGTGACAGCTTATTCATTGTGTTGACCTGTAGTCTTAAAAAATAAGGCATGCCATTTAAGATAGAAGGTGGAGTATAATATAGTAACTGAATTTTGAGCCTCAGGAACCTCTGAACCAATTAAGTTGACTATCGATTTTTGCAGATTTTGCAGGAAAAGAACTCCTGCGTTTTTAAAGAAAAAAAGCGAGGCAGGTAGGAGGCCACACACAGGCGGCTGGGGTGGAAAGGCTCCTAGACCCCAACTGCCGGGCTCACCTGCTTCTGGGTGTCCTGAGACCCTGCTCCTTGGGCTGAAGCAGACAGGGCCCCTGAGAAGGGAGCTCAGGAACCCAGCAGCCAGACTCCTTAGCGAGAATGCCACCGGCACCGGGGCTCCTGAAACGTCTGGCAACGTCTGACAATAACTCGGTAGCTAGACCGAGGGCGGGGGAGCAAGACGTGCTGGTTGGCGGCGATGGTGGTCAGCGGCTACAGTCTAGCAAGTGGTCTCTGGTTCTCTGTGTCCTACTTCTCAGACACAGAGGTGATTCGTGCCGTTTGGTTACCAACCACGGCCTTGGTCTGGGGTCTGGGACAAACCTACTGTCCTGATCCCTGACCCCTAAGTGACAAGGAACAAATCAAAAGGAATTCCTCTATCCTTCAGGATCTGGTAGCACCATCTTAAAAAACGCCCACAGGCTTAATAGCAGGGGCTGACTCCATCCATTTCGCTTTGCTTCCCCAGGTGAGAAGGTGACAAAACAGGCACCTTAGGAGACAGACAGTTGTTCTTATTTATAAAGCTTCCTGAGAAGCCACGGAATGTTGAGGGTTGGTTTCCGGATTCAGACCAAAGTCTGAGCTAAACTACCATCCCTTCATCACGTTATATAGTTTTTAGTTCCGGGATACGGAGCGGCCTGATCCCGTGGGAGGGAAGGGGCTGCACATGGGGAGGGGGGACCGCTACGGGGAAGGTACTTTCCTGAGCTTGCTAACGTCACAAGGCCCCCACTTCCACAGTGAAAACTGTGCAGGTCGTGCATCCGAACCCAGAGGTATAGAGTCAAGGGAGTGGGAATTGGGAGTAGAGGGGAAGGGAGATCCATGAAGCTCAGCCCCCCGCGATGGAAGACTGGCGAGGGGCCAAGGAGATGCCGGAACGAGGGAATCCTGGGCTAGGGAAAAAACAATATCACATAGGAGAAGAGGAGGCAGTGACCCTGAAGGGAGAAAAGCAGACAGGTTATTTTGAAAGGAGCAGACCTGAAGGAAAGCACCGGGGCTTTAGAGACAAGAGCCAGTGGCCTGGAGGGGGGTGAGGGTGGGGTTTGCAGGCCCTGGGGAGTTTCCCTCTCTGCGGGGAGGAACCCGAGGGAGCAGAAAGGAACCCCAGTGCTTCTCTAACGAGCCCTGCCTTCCCACTTCCGTCACCGTCTTGCCTATGGGGGACAAGTTCCCGGCAGGTATGCAGTGGTGAGGATTCATTTGATCTCTCTTCCCTATGACCGAACGAGGTGGGCTTGACTAGGGAACTTTCTACGCCATCGGCAGCTAATTTCTGAGAGTGGAACTTGTTTCTGGGATCTCCAGCCAACCAGCAGAGAGGAATAGGCCTGCTCTCTGGAGATGGGAAATCTCAGGACTCATAGAACAGAGGCATATAGGGCAAGAACAGGGAACCTGATAGAATGACCAGGGCCTAGACCAGCCCGCCCACCCAGGAGCAGGTGGTTACAGTTGCTGCATGGAAAGTGGGAGGAAAAAACGTTACTGTAGGGCTCCATAGGCAGGGCGCTTAAGAGCAGCCATCTATGCTCTTTCAGAAATTGCGAGAAGGGAAAAGGTTTGAGGAAATTATAGCTTCTTCCTTTTGGGGAAGCAAATCTGAATCCTGCAAAAGATACTCAGGCATTGAGAGACTTTTGTCATTTATACACACTGAGCCGTCAGATTCCCCACCATGGCCTTAAAGTGTGAGTGGGGAAGATATGAGAGGGTGAGTTTCTTTTACAAAGACCCCTCCAGATAACGGCTGTGTTACCCTCACAGCAGCTTGGGGATGCATACAAAGTGTATGCTGGCGATGCTGCCTTAGGGATATTGTCTAACTCCTTCCTTCTGAAGGGTAGGGATAGACTCCGAACATCTCCCACCCTGACGTCAGGTCTGGTGCTTGCAAGAGACCTTACACAGGAAGCTTGCTGGCCCCAGGGAGGGTGGCAAAATGAGCTTTAGAACCGACTGGAAGCTAAAGCACGATGCTACCAGTTTGCGTCCGGTGCTCTGGGCCCTATGACTCCTCTCCTCTCAGAGAGGCCCGGGCAGCTCGGCCCTGGAGCTAGGGAGCTCGGGCTGCCCACCGGCAGTGAGCCTTAGGGAGGGAAGAGATGTTGGCTGCCAAGAGCGGCTGCCCCTCCCACACTTCCCAACATGGAGAGATGTCTTCTCCCGGCAGGGGGACAGGCCACTATCAGAGTACCTGAGTCTGGATACGGTTCAGGCCCCGGAACCAGAGGATCTGGCCTCGGCGCAGCTCCATCTCTGCGTGGTCAATTTCGTCCAGCCCCTCTGCGTCCTTGGTGATCTCCTCTTTGGTGGTGCCGTGCCCAGCCTCCTTCAGGAACTTCAGGGATTGGGTAGGTATCGTGGAGATGATCTGAGAACAGGTGCAGCAAAAGGGGAGACACCAGAATCAGGGTGAGAGGGCGGTCCCTCAGCTCACGGGAGGTCAGGCCCTCGCGTAGGTCACTCTTTGCCCCATCACCCGTTGCGGGGGCCAGTGGGAGAGGTGCCAACCTAGCCAGGCAAGCACTCCTCAGGGCCTACCAAATGGCAGGCCCTCAGGAAGGTTTTCTGTATTTGTGGACACACGAAGGAGAACTGACATTCGCACATGCGGCCAGCCATCTGCCTAGTTGGTTATATACTTGATTCTCCTTTTGTCTCGGTTCTTCATTTCTATTTTGCCATGTGTCTCTTAAGGGAAGTAGAACTATAATGCATGACACATGGTAAGAAGGGACAGGGACCAGAGCCTGGGGGGAAACAAGTCTGGGGATAGGAGAGGATGATCCCATTGCGAGTGTATGGGCAAAGGGAAGGGAAGCGTCGGAAGGGAAGGGCCCTCTTCTAGTTACCGTGTGCAAAGTAATTCCTGTGCTATAAAACAAGGGTGGAAGGGTACTAGAGGTTTTCTTGGGCTTGGGGCGAGGAAGTGGGTGGGGCAGGCTGGGGAAGAGGGGATATACAAGTGTCATCAGACATGGGCAGTAGGTCGGGCTTGCAATTCAAAATAAGTCACTCCAGAAGCTCAGTTAATCAGTTCTCCCCGACACACAGACGAGGAGTAGACAGGGCTGGGATGAGAGAGGGACTGTATGAGCAGTCCAACACGGAGTCAAGGACTTTGAAATGGGCAGAATGTCTGCTTTTGGATGATTGGAAGGAGCTGCTGTGATGCAGAAGGAAGGCTGGTCTCTAGCCTCAAGACTGTGTGGTCATGTGTGAGACCAGACCCAGACGGGAGTTTCAGACAGTTGGTGAAACAACCAAACTTCACCCAGGTGTAAAAGGGACCGATGGTAAAGAAACGCCACCAAACAGAACAGGGTGGAGGGACTCATGGTAGGAACTGGGACAGCAACTGATCAGGGAGGCATCTGGGATGTAGGAAAGAAACAACTAGCAGGTCTATGGGGGAAGGTCTGCAGTCCCAGGGAAGGACCTCTGGGGCCACTTAGAGCAAAGCCATTACCCAGGTGGCTAGGTGCCCATCGGTAGAGACTGGAGGTCTGTAAAGCAGAGCTTGGTCTGGCTCAGAGCTGAGGATGAGGGGGATGTGCAAAGTGGTATCTGGGAAGGAACAAAACTTACCAGACCTGATCTTATTATCATGTTCATAGCTAACTTTTACTGTGTACTTAGAGGGCACTAGACATTGTTCTAAGTCATTTCTGTGTTGTAACTGATTGGCTGATTAACAACGATGAACAATGATCCTGTTCTCCTAACTTGAGGAGACTGAGGAGGCACAGAGTGGTTAAGGCACTTGCTCAAAGTGATTCAACTTGTAGAAAGGAGATGTGGGATTCAAACCCGGGTAGCCAGTCCCAGAGTCCATGCTCTGAACTGGGTGCTACATTGCTTCTCTGGAGACCTGGTGGGTCTAGATTTATCTAAGGTGAGAGTCAGCCATTCAACCCAGTCAACTCAGTAAGGCCGTGGTGAACATGACGGGCAGGGGAGCCCTAAACTAGGTCAGATCAGCAGCTCACAGCCAGACTGTGGCTTCATTAAAATAAAGACTTCTGCTCTGTAAACTTCTACTTCTAAGACCCTTACTTTTGGATCTGCCTGCCTCTGGGCATGGTTAGAGAAGAGATCCAAAGACTCGGAAATGGTGGGCACTGATCATGCTACTCCAGGATCCTGCAAGACGGGAAAACCTCGAAAAGAGGGGGGAGGAAGGGGGGGGAAGGAGAAGATGCTGGCGAGGAGCCGGGAGGTGCCGCCGTTGCATGTCCTATCTCCTCCAGAGGAGAGAGCGTGTGCCCGCCGCGCATGGGGCAAGCCTGCCGGTACTCACCTGGCCCCACAGCAGTTCGCCGATGCCGATGAAGAGACACCAAAACCACTGAGAAAGGGTGAGCTTCGTACAACTGAAGGGTTTGCCCCCAAACTCCACAATGAGAATCTAGAACAGACAAAGAGGCAGCCCACCATCAGGGAGGCGAGTCATGGGCAGCTAGCCCTCTAGCCGAGGCCACCAAAGTGACGTCAGAGCCCTGGCCCAGGATCCCTGTGGTGCCAGTCCTGATCTGCTTGTCGGAGGAGGAGAAAGAAGAAATCTGGAAGGGGAGAAGAGAAGACAGACACAGTCTTTCTAGAGACTCTGAGGGGGAGACAGAGCTACTTACTATGGATATTATTAAGGTAAGAGGGGCAGATCCAGGGGGGCTGAAGGCTTCTCGTGACTGCAGCCAGTGGGTGAGGTGCCAAGAGAAGGCACAGAGAGGAGGAATCGAAGAGCAGGGCCAATGAGGGGGACCCCGGCTGCGGAGGGCAGAAGCCCTTAGTATAGGGCGAGCTCACAGTCTCCTGTATCTGCAGGTGTTCAGTGTACCTGGGACTAGGGCAAGGAGGAAGGGACCCAATCATTTCACCACCAGGGCAGCCATGCCCTTGACCTCAGTTCTACAAGAGGCTTATCTGTCCATTTGCCTGTGCGCCATGCCACACTCCTCTCTGTCTGCGAACTGCGCAGCGTTTTCTACCAGGGCCCCTCAGGAGCGAAGGGGCAGAGACAAGGACAGAGCCCTACGGCACGTACCCGCACGTCTCACGTACGCTGGCAGGAGGCATGCAAAGGACGGCGGGGAGTGACCCTCTTCTTGGCCACTCTGTGAAATTTCTGTTCTTTAGAAAGACAAGGAAAGGATCCCACCAATCATATTTTATTTGCCACCAACGTGTTGCCTTGCACCGCAGCACTTGACCCAGCAGGCTCCAGTTCCAGAGCGATGGGCAAATGGAGGCCAACTGGGAATCCAAAAGCGTTCGATCTGCAGCCCGAGTCCCCATCCTTCCCTCCCTGCTTCTCCTGGGTACCTAGGGAACCCTGTTCCCTGCTTCTGACCTCTGCCATCCCAGCCCTCCTGCCCCGACTCCAGCCAGAGGCTCACCTGGCTGATGAAGGTGCCCAGGACCACGGCGCAGAAGATGAGGTTGCGGAAGATGCCTGCGAAGACGTTCCTCTCTCCATGGATCTTGCGGGAATTGATCTCGTTGAAGAGCTGCATCAGCACAAAGGTGTTGAAAATAATAGTGTAGTGCTGGCTGGGGGGCGAGTGTAGAGGCGCCTTCCTCCCGCTATCAATGTCAAAGAATTTCTCACCTAGTGGGGACAAAGGAAGCATTAGCGGGTTAAGTATGGTGTCCGAGAGGGCTCAGGTTGAGTCAGAACAGCACGTTGGTATGGCCAAGCTGGTGGCTTACGGCTGGTGTCCATTCTAATGGGTCAGTATCTGAGCTACACTAGTTATCAAACACTTTAAGTGTCAGCTCTGGTCTCAGCATATCTGACTCTCTCTCTGCGTCCGCTCCAGTGACTTTGACTTCTTAAGGTGCAGCGTGGGGGGAAAGCTGCATGAGGGTCAGGCAGACAACAGGCTCCATCTTAGTGACACTATTTACTCACCACGTGACCCGAGCTTTAGTTTTATAATCTTTAAAAAATAAAAGAACTACAGAAAGCCACCCAGTGAAATTCTCAAGAGGAGCATGTCAAATAGTATGATGTGCCACATAGCGGGGCAAGGGACACCCCCAGTGGGTGCAGCTGCTGTCATCCCCTGTCCCGTGCTCAGCTTGCTCCCTTGGGCCGTTCTCTGTCCCCATCTCTGCTTTGCACTCCGACCCCTGTCCCCAGCCCCAGCCCCAACCTTGGCTCACCGGCAAAGACGAGGAAGAAGATGACGGTGAGCTGATAGACAGCGTGGCCCAAGATGTTCTTCATCATAGTACGTGAGATCAGAGGCTTATTTCGGCCATAGGGGCGACGCTTCAACAGAGACTCTGTAGGAGGCTCCGTGGCCAGGGCCAGTGAGGCAAAAGTGTCCATGATTAGGTTAACCCACAACATCTGCACGGCTTTCAGTGGGGAATCCTGGTGGAAAGAAGCACCAGTTCTTTTAGCTTTCCTCGAAAACCAGCCCCTACCTCACTCATCAGCCTCAGCTTTGCCCCTGCAACGGCCTAGCTCCCGCTATCCACCTAGACTTTGGATCTGGCCATTTATTAGCTGAGTGCCCTTGAGAAAGTTACTTAACCTCTTTAAGCCTTGGGTTCCTCGCCTGTAAAATGGGGAGAATACCCACTTTGCAAGGTTGTTTCTGAAGACCATAGAAGTACTCATCATAGTGGCTAACATGCATGGGCTAAATTAGCGGTAGATAACTTCTCATTTTTCCCCTGCATGGGCAGATGGAGACCTAGGAGAGCTAACTCCTGCCCCAACCCCCCTGGGGGAACTCTTGTCCTTAATCCTCAGTAGCCAGGAGCCCACTCCCCACGTTCCCTAGCCCCCGCCTCAACCCTCTCCTCCCGGCCCACCCCGCACTCCCTTCACCTGAGTGATACAGGCTCCGGTGAAGGCCACGATCACCGCTACCACGTTGACAGTGAGTTGGAACTGCAGAAACTTAGAGATGCTGTCATAGACGTTTCGCCCCCACATCACTGCCTTCACAATGCTGGTGAAGTTGTCATCTGTTAGGATGATGTCTGATGCCTCCTTTGCTACATCCGTGCCTGCAATACCCTGAGTAAGAGAGGGAAGGAGAGCAATGAGGATCTAGATAAAGCAGAGTTTATCTACGTTCTGAACCCAGACTGCGTTTCCAGACCTCCAAGAAGCTTCCGAACCGGCCATAAACACTAGAGGGCGCACTCCCCACGCTAATGCCAATGACCGAACCACTGTATTTTGAGTTCTCCTCTCCTCCAGAGAAAATGTGTTGCTGTCAGTCCGCAGAAAGCAGGGCTAGGGCCTGATGCCACCGTCTTACTCCTGAGCCCAAACTGGAAATGACAGTTATCTTTGATATTCCTTTCTCCCTTCTTCGCTACTCCCCCACCTTGGATTTCTTTTTTTCTTTCTTTCTTACTTTCTCCTTCCTTCCTTCCTTCCTTCCTTCTCTCTCTCTCTTTCTCTCTCTTTGTTTATTTCAAGATTTTATTTTGAAGTAATCTCTACACCGACATAGGGCTCAAACTCACAACCCCAAAATCAAGAGTCACACACTCCACCGACTGAGCCAGTCAGGAGCCCCTAAATTCTTTTTTTGCCCCCTAAGTTCTTATATTTCTTTTGCCACGGCCAATGTCTCACTTAAGTCCTGGTCTCCCCCACACCGCTAAGTCACCTTACACTTTTTTCTGGCAGGAGTAGTCTGGCAGTGAAGTTCAGATGTCCTATTGCTTGTTCAAATTCCTGTTCCTGGGGAACCACTAGAGGTTTCTCAATAGACAATGGTTGAAAGCTGTGCTTATAGAAACAGTAAAATTTCTAGACTGGTAGTCAGAGCCCTCAACAGGTGAACTCAGATTCATTTTCCAGTCTGCTCCTATATAATCTTTCTGCTCAAAACCCACTGGTTTATTCACAGCTCCCTGAATCTGTCCTTTACTTCTAGAGTCTAGACTTCTACTTACACCATTTCCCTAAACCTGAAACATCCTCCTTCCTCATCTATTTAAACCTTGTCTATCTTTAATGGTCTATGGGACGCAAAACCATCCCTAAGAACCCCAGCCCCTACTTCTAGTCCATGTCTTGGAAAGCCTATAGCCCACAGAGGAGCTTATTCATTGATGTGGCTTGCAGTAGTAGATGATTTGTTCTCTTTACCTGGTAGTAATATTTTCCTATCCAGATTACAATAAACAAATATGTTATATAGATTATACAACTCAGTTTCCCCATCAAAAAGTTCTCTAACACATCCACACAATGTGTCACATGCACTGGAAAAAGAAAGGAGGGGGAAAAAAAAAAGAAAGGAGGACTATATATACTTTCTACTATGGAATGTGAAAAAAAAGAGTGCATGGTATGTGTGTAGGGAAGTATACATGGCAGTATAGATAAGTATCACTTACCTAAGAGAATAGGATACAAATATATCATACATTTGATTGTATTTTAAAGAAGCAAACAGAAGGATACACCAAAAACAAAAGAAATGTTACTTAGGGTTAAGAGGGGAGGCAATAGGGTGGAGGTGATTGGCGTAGAAGCTGGATTTCTAGGAATAGACTTTGTTTTGTATATTTGACTTTAGAACTATATAACTACTTTATATGAGTATAAATCAAAATTAGGTTTATTTATTTATTTTTTTTAAAAGATTTTATTTATTTATTTGACAGAGAGAGACACAGCGAGAGAGGGAACACCAGCAGGGGGAGTGGGAGAGGGAGAAGCAGGCTTCCCGCCGAGCAGGGAGCCCGATGCGGGGCTCGATGCCAGGACCCCGGGATCATGACCCGAGCCGAAGGCAGACGCTTAACGACTGAGCCACCCAGGCGCCCCAAAATTAAGTTTAAAAAGCAATGTCTAGGGGCGCCTGGGCGGCTTGGTCAGTTAAGTGTCTGACTCTTGATCTCAGCACAGGTCTTGATCTCAGGGTCAGGAGTTCGAGCCCCACGTTGGGGCCTAGTGTGGAGCCTACTTAAAAAAAAGAAGCAATCTCTAAAATGGAAAGCAACATGGTATAAATGAACTGGTATAACCAGTGGGTAGCACAATCACACAAAGGAAAAATATTCCAAATGACTTTTAAAAAAAACATAGTACCTTGGTGGTAGAACCTAGCAGAGTATACCTGTAGGATAAAAAGAACTACAAGAAAAATCTTGAACTGTTTTTGGTAGAGTAATTGTATTATTATTGCTATTTTGCGACTGTTACTTATATTTTAGGGTAAAACAAGGATTATGTTAATGCCATTAGGAATCAAAATTTTCAGCTTAAGAGATATAAACATAAAATTAGGGAAGTTAAATAAAAGTAGTAAGTTAGAGTTCTATAATTCTAAATTTGAATTAAAAATGCCAATATGGTTTTTCGCAACGGGTTTTGTTACTGGAGTGGTTGGGGGTGGGAGGGATGGGGTGGCTGGGTGATAGACATTGGGGAGGGTATGTGCTACGGTGAGCGCTGTGAATTGTGCAAGACTGTTGAATCACAGTTCTGTACTTCTGAAACAAATAACGCAACATATTTTAAGAAAAAAGAAAAAGAAGAAGATAACAGGAGAGGAAGAAAAGGGAAGTATGTCAGAGGGGGAGACGAACCATGAGAGATGATGGACTCTGAAAAACAAACTGAGGGTTCTAGAGGGGAGGGGGGTAGGGGGATGGGTTAGCCTGGTGATGGGTATTGAGGAGGGCACGTTCTGCATGGAGCACTGGGTGTTATGAACAAACAATGAATCATGGAACACTACATCAAGAACTAATGATGTAATATATGGTGATTAACATAACAATAAAAAATTTAAAAAAATGCCAATATGGACTCATGAAGTATTTTATCTTTAAAATAAAGAAATGCAAAGACAAAAAAGAGACATTAAAGATTTATTTCCTAGCTTTGACCAAAACCACTGAAAAGATCTAGAAACAATGATTTACGTGGTAGTAAGGAACATCCTGACATTCAGATGTGTTCTCTAAGTACCATTTCTTACTAAAAAGCAGGACTCTTTGAGAAATGGATGATTCCAGATCTAGGATGAGAAATATGTATGATGATTCTGGAACATCTTATCATGCCAGAAGCCAAGGAAGGTATTAAGGACAACTGGGGTTGTATCTAAAGGACCCAGCAGTATTCATGAGGCTATTGACAAGTCAATGTGAACGTCAAAATAATAACAAAGGCAATGGATTGAAACGCATCAAATATACTTAAATCTGTGAGTTCATAATGATATTAAAAAAATAAACAATGAACGGTTTTTAGTAGAGTAACTTAGTAGAGTTAATTTAAAAAATATAATTCATGGGTGCCTGGCTGCCTTACTCAGTAGAATGTGCAACTCTTGATCTTGGGGTTATGAGTTCAAGCCCCGTTTGGACATGGAGCCTACTTAAAAAATAAAATTTAAAAACATATATATATAATTCATCGGTCATCTTTGGGGTATCCTAAAAAGTCAACTCATTTTGAAAACTAGTAAATAAAGAAAAAGGATCAGGCATTTAGCTGCCTTTCATATAGGAACCTGAGCCTCAACCTCAGAGTAACCAAATAATCCTTGAGGGCAAGTTTCTTTCTATAGAAGTCTTCAAGTTAATAAATAGAGAAAATCTGGACATTATTTTGCAGCCCCTAATGAAAGATGGGATCTAGAATCTGATTGCATATGACAGGAATACAATCAACAAAATCTACACTATGCATTATTCTGTGTATTCAACCAGCCTGGTTCCTTCAAAATTAAATAGCTAGGAAAAAAGATGGAGGGGATTGGGCAGGAGAGCTGACATAGTGTGCTGTTATCTTTAGAAAGGGCTATTTGTGAGGTTGGCCCTGAGTTAGCATCTGGGACCTTGGCTCTCAGAACGCTCCCAGTCAACAATTAACCGAAAATTAATTAGTGGTTCATTGTGCCTAGACTGTGCCTGAATAATATGTTTTCTCTTTCCTTCTAGGAGTCTGGAATCTCTCTTAAAAAAAAAAAAGATTTAATTATTTATTTATTTGAGAGAGAGTGAGAGCAAGTGTGAATGGGGGGAGGGGCAGAGGGAGAAAGAATCTCAAGCAGACTCCCTGCTGAGTGTGGAGCTCAATGCAGAGCTCGATCTCATGATCCCGAGATCATGACCCAAGCCAAAGCCAAGAGTTGGATGCTCAACTGACTGAGCCACCCAGGCACCCCTAGGAATCTGGAATCTTAGCACGTATTAGGCAAAAAGTGACTATATGACCAACCCCAATAAAAACTTTGGGCACTGGGTCTCTGATGGGCTTCCCCGGGTAGAAACATCACACGTGTGTTGCCAGGGGAAGAGTGTGCTCTGTGTGAGCCCTCATTGAAGGAGAGAGCACAAAGCCTGCATGTGGATTCCTCCAGACTTCTCCCTTACTATACCCATGGAATAAGTCTTAGACATGAGTACAAACCCTATGCCGAGTCTCATGAGCCCATCCAGTGAATCCACAAAAGGTAAAGGCTGGTCTTGGGGACATCTGACACAAGGATCCTATAGGACCAGTGGTTCGCAACCCTTTAGGGTGTGACAGAAATGTCAAGAGCTTGTGAAAGCCCAGATTGCTGGGCCCCCACACTGAGCTGTCAGATCCAGAAAAGCTGCGATGGGCCTGGGAATCTGCATTTCTATAGGTTTCCAGGCCCAGCTGGGAGGAGGAGCACGCTTCAAAAACTCCTGCTATAGATTAAGAGCTCTAAGAGACACAGCAAGTGATTGCAGCGTATGGCTCTTATTTAGATCTGATTTGGACAAAAAAAGAGAATTTATGAAGCACTTGGGCCAACGGGGGGATGGACTAGATGACTGATGATAGTAAGGGCTCAAACTGTTGTGAGACAATGGTGCTATGATTCTTCTAGATGTATGTCCTCGATGCACGCTTATCAGAGGCGTATACTAACACTCAAATGAAATGACGTGATGTCCTTTATTTGCTTCAGAACAGTCCAGCTGGAGATGGGAGAAGTTGGGGAGGTGGGACATTCAGTGAAACAAGTTGGGCCAGGTATTGATAATTAATGCTGGGTGACAGGTACATGGGGATTCATTAAACTATTCTCTCTACTTCTGTGTCTTCTTGAAACTTCCTAGAATCGATGTTGTTGTTGTTGTTGTTGTTAAAGGGAGCACCGTAAAGACAGGTTACTTCTTGAATCTCTTTCCACTGCTTAAAAATCACCAATAGTTCAATATACACGGGAGGCTTACAATCACAAGCCACTTGAGTGTGAGGACGTCCTTGGCCATCTGGGGGCTTCCACATTTGCTGCAACCCTCAGAATCAACAAGCGTGGCTATTAGGAAATGCCAAACATCTCTGGGACCTACCCAGATGCTACTGAATCAAGATATCCACTTGTGGAACCTTGTAATACATGATTTTAAATGAACTTTCCAAGTGATTCTGATGCTCCTGGCCTCACAAGTGAAAAGCAGAGTGATGAACAGAGCTGGCCACGGCATACATGCTTCATAGGGAACCTGGATTTTCTATGGTCTGCCTAGGCAGACAACATGACCACGTTCACGGTAATGAGGCGTCATGATTTCCCTGCCTGGGTCATCTAGTCTTCATACCTGATGGGTCTCCCATTACACAAACTTTTACCGGCCAGGTCAGCAGGAGAGATGGTGTCAGAGAAAAGAGCACAAGGAGGGGGTGAAGGTACAGGAAGCGGCAGGCTGCAAGAGGCCCGTCCTGGCTTCTGGGTGGATAAGGCAGCTTGCAGGCAGGGACAGTGCGCCGAGCTGCTTACCATGGCAAAACCAACGTCTGCTTTCTTCAGAGCCGGCCCATCATTTGTGCCATCACCGGTGACAGCCACCACCTGCCGCTGCTCCCCAACAGTGCTGTCGATGATGCCTGGGAAAACAGTACGATGATGCCTGGGAAGCCCAGTCCACATGCGCTACCCGCAGGCCGTGTGGAAGCCCTCTGCTCCCCACCGAGGCCCTTTGTGGGTCTTCTTCCCTGGTCCCTGCTACCACCTCCCTTCCTTTTCTTTTCTTTTCTTGTGGGTGACAAGCTCACTTTATAGCATGTTGAAAGTGTAACCCCCCCCCCTTCTGAGCGCCGACAGATCTGTCAGCTCCTGAGAAGCTGCTACTGCTCTGCCTTGTTCTGCTCAGCCATCTGAGGGTTAGAGGGAGGGCTGGAGGAGCACCTCATCCAGCCTTCACCCTGGCAGCGGGCAAGAAACACAGGCCATTTATACATCGAAGTCCAGCTACTAGCTGAAAACAACCACAAGAAGGGGTAGACCAGGCCCCACAGGGCTGAGGTTGGCTGACTGGGCACTGGGCGGACGGTGCTCTCCTGCCCCCTGGTGGTGGCGGGAGATGTGAGAAGATGTGAGAAGCCAAGGGTCCAGTAACAGGCAGCCGGAAGCCACAGGCATGATACAATCAGAGGCCTGGAGGGGATCCAGAGAGATCCATGCTCTGAGCAACTCCTATCACCTTACAGATGAGAAAACTGAAACCCAGAGAGGGGAAAGGCCTTGCAGGGTCCCATAGCCAGCAGGTGAAGCCCAGCCATCATTCCATCCTATCTCAGCCAACGAGGCCATGTGCTACCTGAGCGGGAGCAGGAAGCAAACAACTGGAGGGAAGAGTGAAAGCGGAAAATTACACTTGCCAGGAGGCTGGCTGCTTCCAGCCAAGGAGAGGACAGGAGATCAGGGTGTCAGAGCTGGACACCAAAAGGTACACACATGCACGTGTGCACACATCTACACACACACACATGAAACCTGGATGCCCTTTCTCTGGAGTCCAGGCTGGTGCCATAGAAGTGTGTGCGTGTGTGAGTGTGAGTGTGAGTGTGTGTGTGTGTGTGTGTGTGTGTGTGTGGACCACCTCCCTTTCTACTTTGTTCTTTCCTTCTTTCTTTCTGATGATGGAGGCTCTATAGCATCACCCAAAGGCTGTCAATTGTTTCCCGGTGGCGCTCTGAGCTCTGAGTCTGTCCTCGTCAGGTTAGCCTAGCAGGGGCCTGAAGGCAGCCAGTATGTGCTGGAGAAAGCGCCGGGTGATTTGAAGACAGACACCTGGGGGTTGAACCGTACCACTTCCGCTCACCAGCAGGGCAATCTGGGTAAGTTGTCTTCTCAGCCTCAAACTTCCTCAATGGCAAAATGGGAACAATTTAACCTGCTCTGACTAGTACACAGTAATATTGGCAAACAAGATACGATGTTTGAAGACAACTTTATTACAGGTCTTCTATGCAGATGTTTGCTAAATTGTCTGCTTCCCCTCCCCCGCCCTGCCATGAGCTGGACAGCTCTCCTGGGACCTTCCTATTCAAGACAAGAGAGTTGCTTTGGCCAGTGGTTCTTGTTTTCTGTCTTGTTGCCCAGCCTGCCATCATCTGCCCCAGGCACCCGGTCAGGAGCCGAGCTCACCTTTTACCAATGTGTGTTTGTCCGTGGGGGATGATCGCGCCAGGACTCGAAGCTTCGGCCAGATCTTGTCCAGCTTTTCTTGCTCCACCTGCCAACACCAGACCACACCGGGTCAGTCAAGCTCGGAACAGCCATCCGGGCGAAGTTTACATCTCCCTGCGCTCTGAGATTCTGGGAGAGCTGGCCTGCCACAGCCCATGGTGGGTGTTACCACGGCCTCCAGGGGAGACGGAAACAGCCAGCTCAGTCCCCCAGGGCAGATTTATTGATGGTGACCATTCAGGCCCTGCGTGTCTTCACTTCCCTCCCAGTTCCCTACTGGGGAGCCAATGCCCTATTTCCTGGACCCTTGACAGGAGGTGGGCCAGGGCCCGCTGTTGGCTAAGGTGCTTCTGAGGTCTCCAGTTTGGTTTCTGTGCAGACCAGGAAGCTCTGGTCTGCTCCACACCCAGACCACATCCTCTCGCAGACCCGTGCCACCCACCACTAGTCACAGGGCAGTGACACAGGAGGGTGAGGTGGAGGGGAATCGGTACGAAAGCATCCCGTGGCTGAACACAATCGGGAAGATGTGAGAAGTCAGTGACACTGTCTCAAAAGACAGCTTAGGACGGAGGATGAAGAGAAGAAAGAAAACCCCCAGTTTTCCCACCTGAGCAGCCCCGGTAGAAGGTTTGCTCTAAATAGATTTTAGTTAACAAACCACGCACTTGCAGTCCAACTCCTCACAGCTTCCCCTACTTGCTATATGGGATGCTGCCCAATTCATGAAACCATTTAATAAAGCCAATTAGATCTTCAAAACAAACAAACAAACAAACAAGAACAAAACCCAGCCACTTTCTCCCGTGTCCCAGACGTGAGAGCCGTGCCCCCCACCCCCCCAACGACCAGGTGCCAAATGAGGCCTTGGGTCTTCCCAGCCGGGACCCACCTCTCCCTTCTCATTGCGGATAAGTCGGTTGAATTCTTTGCCTTCTAAGCACAAGAAGTCATCCCCAGGTGTCACAATACCACATTTGGTGGCGATGGCCCGGGCTGTGTTGATGTTGTCACCTGTCACCATTCTGACAGTAATCCCAGCTCGCTTGCATTTGGCAATAGCTTCGGGTACCTGTGGAGAGTAAGGAGGAGGAGGTGGGGGCGGTGAGGCCTGCTGAGCTGCCCCTGTCCGGGGTCCCTTCATTGTGGACAGGAGACAGGCACCCTAGGAGTGGCACCATGGGGACAGGCCACGTCTAGTCATTGTTATATTGTTTGGTGCCACCTCACTTCTGTCCTACCCATAATACTACCCTTGAATTTGCCTTCCTGTACCATGAGTTGAAGAGGAAATCTGCTTCAGGAGCCAGGCGTGAAAGCTTCCTCTCCTTACAGTCTAGACTCCTTAGCAGGGCATATACTTTGGGATTTGGCCACTGTCTTCCTTTCTAGGAGAAGATTTTACCATTCTCCACCTCCCTGGCCCATACTCCAGCCAGTTAATTCTTTATAGTTTCCCATGCCCTTGGGCCTTGACCAACTCATAGTCCATCTGTCTGAACTTCTTATAAGCAGAGACTTTTTCAAGGCCTTGGTGTTTGGAATACGGTTCAGCGGTTCTACGGGCACTCGGCAAGAATGTACTGATTGAAAGAAGGTGGCTGGAGGCAAAGTTGGTGTCCTGGTTAACTCCGCCTCCTGACTGTTCTCAGGCACCAGATCATAAGCTCAATTAAACCTATGCCTCTCACCCCTCAGACAGCATTAACTGTCAGAATGCCAGCTTCTACCAGCTCAGCACTCTACAGCAGTTTTGTGAAGCAGGAGGCACAGAAACCTCTATCCCTGTAAGTGAGAAGCTGTTAGGTAACTTGCCTGGGGTCACAGCTAGAAATGGAACGAGTCCCCCCAATTCCCGTGACTTTGGGCTGGCTTCCCATTATGTCGCGCTTGCCTTGCTCATGGGCCAGAGGCTGTTGGAAGGCTTCCCTTCATGTTTTCTTTTTTAAAGATTTTATTTATTCATTTTAGAGAGAGAGAACGAGAGATAGCACGAGAGGGAAGAGGGCCAGGGGGAGAAGCAGACTCCCCGCTGAGCAGGGAGCCCGATGTGGGACTCGATCCCGGGACTCCAGGATCATGACCTGAGCCAAAGGCAGTCGCTTAACCAACTGAGCCACCCAGGTGCCCCTCCCTTCATGGCTTCTTACCCTTTGGCCAAAGCCAAAGCCTCACCTCCGGGCGCACAGGGTCCTCAATGCCCACCACTGCGATACACGTGAGTTCAGTGAGGATTTCGTTCTCATTGTCCCATGTGGGCTCTCCGTCGTTGAAATCCCGGTAAGCTATGCAGATGGTTCGGAGGCCCTCGGAGGCCATGGGCTCGATGACAGCGCGGACCATCTCGTCTCGGTCCTTATTCTTGAAAGGCATCACTTCCCCTTTCTTGTCCAGGACTCGGTTACACCTGGGGAGGCACACAATGAGGAGGTGGCACCCCCTTCCCACCCAATATGTCTCTACACTCATTTGAAGACATTCGGGTGCCTCTGCATTACTCGTACAGACACTGTCCCAAGGCCAGAAATCTATCCATTGTCCAGCTGAGTCCCTTTTGGCTGGGGTGAGGTGGTCTGGAGGTGGATGAGGTCTAGGTAAGTGGAGGGTGTGACTCTCCCATGTCGTCTGGTCCTATTCATCTGCTCATCTGTGAATGTGACGCCAAGGGTCATTTGTGGATGGATCACCTGTCTTCTGAACTTCTCAAAGGTGGAGAGACATTTTTAATTCCCGGTTCTAGCATAGTACTAGAACGGTACTTGGTGCGTAGGGCCTGCTCCACAGGTATGGGCTGATTGAAAGAAGGTGGCTAGAGCCGAACAGAGACACCGGTTAATTCAGCTACTGGCCCTGGATCGACACAGGTCAGCTTTAATGACCTGTGAACGGTCTAGCCACTTGATGAAGTTATGCAACTTCCTATAATCAGAACTGAGCATGAGAAGGAGAAGGAGACATACAACTACCATTTCTAGTACTTGCTATGTGCCCGGCATTTTACGTGCAGGTATACCTCGTTTCATTGCACTTTGCTTTACTGCACTTCGCAGATACTGTTTTTGTTTTCTTCTTTTTTACACATTGAAGTTTTGTGGCCACCCTGCATCGAGCAAGTCTGTTGGCACCAATTTTCTAACAGCATTTGCTCACTTCATGTCTCTGTGCTACTTTTTGGTAAGTTTTGCAGTATTTTAAACTTTTTCATCATTATTTTATTTGTTACGGCGATCTGTGATCAGTGATCTTTGATGCTACTATTGTAATTGTTTGGGGACATCAACAGTCACCTGCATTTAGGTGGCAAACTTAATTGATAATGTTGCGTGTGTTCTGACTTCTCCACTGCCTGGCTCTTTCCCCTTCTCTTTTCCTCTCCCCGGGCCTCCCTCTCCCCTAAGAGACGACACTATTGAAATTAGGCCATGGATACCCCTGCGGTGGCCTCTAAGTGCTCAAGTGAATGGAAGAGTCGCATGTGTCTCACTTTAAATCAAAAGCTAGAAATGATTGAGCTTGGTGAGGAAGGCAAGTCGAAAGCTGAGAGAGGCTGAAAGCTAGGCCTTTTGTGCCCAGCAGCCAAGCTGTGAATGCAAAGGAAAGGTTCTCAAAGGAAATGAAAAACGCTGTTCCTAGGAAACCAAAACAGCCTTATTGCTGATCTGGAACAAGTTTGAGTGGTCTGGATAGAAGACGAAACCAGCCACGACATTCCCTTCAGGCCAAAGCCTAATCCAGAGCCAGGCCCTAACTCTCCACAATTCTCTGAAGGCTGGGAGAGATCAAGAAGCTGCAGAAGAAGTCTGAAGCAGCAGAGGTTAGAGAGGTTGGGTCCTGAGGTTTAAGGAAAGAAGCCATCTCTGGGACATAAAAGTGCAAGCTGAAGCAGCAAGTGGTGATGTAGAAGCTACAGCAAGTGATCCAGAAGGTCTAGCTAAGATCATTCATGAAGGTGGCTACACTAAACAACAGATTGTCAATGTGGATAAAACAGCCTCATACTGGAAGATGGCATCTAGGACTCTCACATCTAAAGAGAAGTCAGTGCCTGGCTTCAAAGTTCCACAGGACAGGCTGACTTGCTTGTTAGGAGCGCATGTAGCCGGTGACTTTAAATTGAAGCCAGTGCTCATTTACCATTCTGAAAATCCCAGGGCCCTTAGAATGATGCTGAACCCACTCTGACTGTGCTCTGTAAATGGAACAACAAAGCCTGGATGACAGCACATCTGTTTATAACATGGTTTATGGAATGTTTTTAAGCCCACCATTGAGAGCTACTGCTCAGAAAAAGATTCTTTTCAAAATATGACCGCTCACTGACAATGCACCTGGTCACCCAGGAGCTCTGATGGAGATGCCCAATGAGATTAATGTTGTTTTCATGCCCGCTAACACGACATCCATTCTGCAGTCTGTGCATTAAGGAGTAATTTCAACTTTTAAGACTTATTATTTAAGAAACACATTTTGTAAGGCTATAGCTGCCAGAGATAAGAGATTCCTCTGATGGATCTGGGCAAAGTAAATCGAAAACCTTTTGGAAAAGATTCACCAGCCTAAATGCCATAAAGAACATCCGTGATTTAGGCCAAAATATCAACACTAACAGCAGTTTGGAAGAAGTTGATTCCAACCCTCATGGATGACTTTGACCCTCACGGTTCAAGAGTTCAGGGGAGACAGTAGGTGCAGATGTGGTGGAAACAGCGAGAGAACTAGAATTAGCAGTGGAGCCTGAAGATGGGACTGAATGGCTGCAATATCATGATCAAACTTGAACAGATGAGGTGTTGCTTCTTGCAGATGAGCAAAGAAAATGGTATCTTGAGATGGAATCTACTCTTGATGAAGATGCTGTGGAGACCGTTGAAATGACAAGAGAGGATTTAGAATCGTGCATAAACTTAGTTGATAAAGCAGCAGCAGGGTTTGAGGCGAAATGACTCCAATTTTGAAAGAAGTTTTACTGTGGATAAAATGCTCTCAAATAGCATCTCATGCTACAGAGAAATCATTCACAAAAAGAGTCAATCAATGCGGCACATGTCATTGTCTTATTTTAAGAACCTGCCACAGCTGCCCGGTCCTTCAGCACCCACCGCCTTGATCAGCCAGCAGCCAGCAACACGGGGGCAAGACCCTCCACCAGCAAGAAGCTGATGATCGCTAAAGCTCAGATGATGGCGAGCATTTTTTAGCAATAAAGTATTTCTAAAATAAGGTATATACGTTGTTTTTTTATACAAAAGGCTACTGCACACTTAACAGACTACAATCTAGTGTAACTATGAGTTTTGTATGCACTGGGGAACCAGAAAGACTCATTTGCCTCTTTTCATTGCGGCAATTCTAGAACCGAACTCACAACATGTCCTAGGCGCACCAGTGCGCATGGACCCATCTACTCATAGTAACCCGTGGGTACTCCTCGGGTTTCACATGAGAAGATGAAAGCTCGGATTGTTGAGGTCTGAATCCTGGCTGCGCCACTCTTAGCTGTTTCACCCTGAGCAAGTTACTTTACTTCCCGTACCCCTGCGTTCTCGTGTGTAAAACAGGGATGAAAATAGCATCTACTGCACTGGGTTGTGAAGATTAAGCAGAAGGGGACACCCGAGGCACTTGAAAATAAGCCTCGGCCTGAATAAGTGCTCAGCTATTAGTGATGGTGTCACCACCTGGAAGGGGGGCTCACGTGTCACCCAGACCTTCCAGCGGGGAGGATCTGGAACGGAAGGAAAAGTGGGGGCAGGGGTGCTCACTTGCGCAAGATGATCTCAGAGGCGCCCTTGCTGTACATGCGGTAGCCCCCGCTGGGCTTCTCAATGACCGTGCTCATGGACTTGCGCACAGAGTTGAAGGTGTACACCTTGTAGAGCTTCTCCTCGGGCACCTCGTTGCGCACGGCGTGGTAATCCTGCTTCAGGTCAGTGACAAAGCCCAGAAGGGCACACTCGGTCTTGTTGCCCACCTGCCGTGGGAGGCCTCCCTCCTTCTCCGGAGGCTGAGGGAAAAATTGGATACGCTGTTGAGTAACATGCCCTGACTAGGGAGAGACCTTAGGAAGGAAAGAACTCCCCGATGAAACATTCATGTATGTGCCCGGAGCCCATGCGGGGAGACCGCATTTGTCTTTTTTCCAAGGGTAAGCAGACAGCGGTCAGTGGTAACTGTGGTCCCCGAGCCATTCTGGGCTTAGCGATGTTCTAGTCTGCCCTAGGGGTGGTGCTGGTCTTTCGCTCTGTGTGGGTTTTCATTTGAACACCATCTCTTAGTTTCTAGAAAGTATGTAATTTACCCCTGACAAACCTATCTCTTCTAGAGATACTGCCATGATATGGTGATTGGTGGGCATTTCAGACACCCGGATTTCTACCTGCCTCCCACCCCCAACTCAGATACTCCCACGAATCAACCCCTCATCACCGCAAACATGTTCATTGAGGAGTAGGGAGTGGGAATGTGGGGTGGCAACTCAGGCAGAATAGACAAGAGAAAATTCCTCTGTCCAGAGAAAATTAATGGTCCCCTCCAACCACCCACTCTAACTGTCCAGGTAAAGAAAGAGCTTACCAGAATCTTGGAGGTATAGGCACTGTTGATGGAAATGCCATTGACAATAAGGTCCAGGACCTTGGGCATGAGGGCGTCAGGGCTTGGGATCTGATGGTAATGAGTGTCTCCAATGTAAGCCTGTACCACAGTCATGCGGTTCATGGTCAGCGTGCCGGTCTTATCAGAGCAGATGGCCGTGGCGTTGCCCATTGTCTCACAAGCATCCAGGTGACGCACCAAGTTATTGTCTTTCATCATTTTCTACAAAGAAGATGAGAACAGACTTGAGAGGAGACTGATGGAGCTCTGCCAAATATAGGTCAAAGGCCATTTTTTAGTGAACATGTCTCCACGTCTCATGCTTTTGTCTGCACAAAAATGCAGGAGACAATTTTTGTGACTCTTCTTCAGATGCTCCTGGGTTACCTCAACCTGGATGCAACCCATCAAGATGGTCGTTGCATCTGGCAAGTCTGGCACCTTGTGCGGTGCCAGAGGCTTCTGCTCTTGTGAGGCGCCCCCCAGAGGTTGCGGAGATAGGATGGCCCATCCTGTCACTGGAGGCCATGGCACCCTCCCCTCCCACCTCTACCCCAAAAGAAGAGGCGGCCCCGTTGCAGCCTTACCTTCACAGAGTAGGCCAGCGAGATGGTGACGGCCAGTGGCAGCCCCTCTGGCACGGCCACCACCAGTACGGTGATGCCGATGATGAAGAATTTGACAAAGTACTGGATGTAGATGGGAGTGCACTCTGATAGCCACGGTCTGCGGCGGATCACGAAGTTGTCGATCACAAAGTACAGGATCAGGATGAGAACCGTGATGGCAGACATGATGAGGCCTGTTCCGGAAACAAGACACGAGAGCCCAGGCTCGGGGGTGTCCCCAGGCGCCCCTGCCAGAAGGGGGCTGGCATAGGGGGGAGCCTTTGCTACCAAGGTTTAAATCCCCTATTTCTGGGGAGTCAGACCCAAGTCCCCTATCCGTTCTCGGCGGCGTGCACATTATCGTGTGGGGGAGAAGACGCTGGTTTTGTCCCCCACAGACACAGGTTCTAGTTTCAGCACGGCACCGACTCGACTCGTGGCTTCGGACTAGTCGTTGTCTCTCTCTGGGCCTGTTTCCTCGCTCATAAATAAGGAATTGGTTTAGTTTTCTAAAACAGCACTTTATGATTCTAACTCAGACCTACCCTCTTTCTACAGTTCATAATGTAGTGACTGTATTTGCCTATTTCCTAGGAATTTATCAGTTTGGGCTTCTCCCCTAGCAGCTGAGGAACGTCGGGTAATTCACCCGACTTGTTTACAGCGATGCCCCTAGGGGGTTAGCCCGTCACCCACATGGTTAACCTTTAGAACAGTGCTTCTTGACCTTTCTCTTGACATGGCATAGACAGAATATGACAGTAACTTATGTTTATAATAAGCAAATATTTCTGTAGTGCTTACTATATAGGCCAGGCAAGCATTTCACGAACACTAACTCATTTAATCCTCACAAAACCCCTGTGAGATAGTTAGTATCATCATCCCCTTTCATGAGGAAATTGAGGCACAAAGAGTTTTTTTTTAAAGAAGATCACGAAACAACTATGATTTAAAAAAATTTTAATCTTATTTATTTATTTATTTATTTATTTTCATCATGGTAAGTGTCATCTTTAATCCCCATCACCTATTTCACCCAACCCTACACCCACTTCCCCACAGAGGGTTTTTTGTAAATGGCACACTGGTTGCGGGACCAACTATTCTGGCTTGCCTGAGACTGAGCCGATTCCTGGGACGTGAGACTCTCAGTGGTAAAATCAAGAGAGTCCCAAGTAAGCTGGGACAGGTTGGTCGTCCGACACACTGATGTGAATGGAAGAATTTTTTTTCGAGGTCAGAAAGCAACTGGCTTAGGGGCTCCAACCACCCTGGGGACTGCCTGGCCACCCTGAAGGCGGAGGGGATCAGTATTTGGGCACACTGTACCGATCTGTGGCTCAATATCTGGGAAGAGCTCTGCTTCCAACCATAGTAAGTGTGGGTCTTTGCTTTTCCTGAGGGCCTAATGATGCAAGAGGATCAGAGCAAGGCTAGAGGTGATTATTATCAATAAAAGCATATTCTTCTGAATTTTGCTTCAGCAGGGTCAGGACTAAGGTGAGGCAAACAAGGTGCCTAGGGTCCAAAATTCAAGGAAGCACTCCCTCCCAGGGTGGTACAAAGCACCAGACTTGCCCCACCTCCTACTGGCCCAGCTTGAAACATAAACTGAAACAAGAGAGGAGACTAGAGGCCAGCCATCAGGTAAGCCTGTACTCCCTAAAGGACAAGGCAGGGGTTCAGAGGACCATAGGAGGGGTTGGGTGGGGTCTGTTTAATGTTTCACACCCGTGTGCCAGGCTCAGTAACTTGACTCCACACCTGCAATTCATGTCCCCCATGTACACTTGATATGCAAGAGTTTTCACGGTGGTCACCATCAGTTGGGGACCAGAACTGAATGAATACGCTGGATGAATGCTGTCCAGTTGAACTCTCCGTGATGCTGCAAACATCCCCCGTTTGCACTGTCCAATAAGGTAGCCGCTAGCTACGTGTGGTTATTGACCAACTGAAACAAGGCTGATGTGATGGAGGAACTGAATGTTTACTCATACTTAATTGTAATTCATTTAAGGGGAAACAGCGTGGTTAGTGGCTACAGTAGTGCCCCGCATAGATTCTTGCCACTCGACGTGTGGTTAGCGGATCAGTGGCATTGGCACCACCTGGGGGCTTGTTAGAAATGCAGAATCTCGGGCCCCGCCCCCGGACCTCCTGAATCAGAATCTGCACTTTAACAAGATCCCAGGTGAACTGTCCCCGCAGAATGTACCGGACTAGACGGATTGTGGTCCACAGAAGGGCGGGGTCAGGAGCAAATGAAACAGTGGTACAAGGTGGTCCCTTGAGACGTGTGTCCACGGAAGAGGCAATCTTCCTTCAGTTTCTTCCTCCAAACCCCCCGCCTCGCCCCACCCCGCCAGAAGGTGGAGAGAGAATGTAGAGGCAGGGGCTAGAGAAGCCACTTCCTCTCACGATACACAAGAGTGACCCCTCCTCTGGAAAGACCCCTCTAAATCACGGTCTTCCCGTGTCTTCTAGTCCTCATTTTGCATTTATCGCGCTCTGCCAGGCCAGGTGCTAGTCCTGTACTAGGGGTTCTCTTCCTGAAGGAATTTACTAGCCAACACATGGAACAGGTGAGTGGTTGTCCATGTCCTCCTTTTGCTAACGTAAATCTCCCCCGTGTGACAGAAGTCCTTTATTTCCCTTCTGTTGGGAAGGAAGAGACCAAGCGTGGGGTCTTTAACCCTCGCACACAGGAGCACACTTCTCTCCGAAGAGGCCCAGGGAGTGGCCAGAGGGGGGCAGAGAGAGGGGCACAGCCACCTCGGCTGCATGAGCCCCTGGGAAGGTTCGGCTTCTTTCTGCCGGCCTGGCTGGGACAGAAGGAAGACAGCCAAAGTGGCGAGCATCCAGAGTAGCCCCAATACCAAGGAGGCGCTGCCCTACTCACCGGCTTTCCCAATCTGAACAGCCAAGCGCGTCAGCTTGCCCTGCAGCACCGACTTCTCCTTTTTGGGCAGCTTGGCTGCCTTTTTCTCCTTTTCCTCATTGTCGATCCCCTCCTGGCTGTTGAGTGGCTGGATTTCCAGGGCCACTCCATCCTGAGTCTTTGCTAGGGTGTGCACACAAATAGGAGAGGTGAGTGCGCGAGGTGGTAGCGCCGAGGAGCAAGCATGTGGGAACCAAAACTCCTCTGTCTCCTTCCTGGAATCCACCTTGGACCCCCAGCGTCAGCTCTGGCCCACTCTCACCCCATGCCAGGCAAGGAACATGCCTTCCACCCTCTGCTAGGGCCTTTAGAATGATACTCTGACAACGGGAGATGAAACAGGAGTGCTTTTAGGGTATGGATTTCCTCTTCAGTGGCAGCTTCCTGGCACCACCTCAGAGCCCCAAGCCAGGTTTATTCCAGCAAGAGGATTAGTCATGCCACTAAGTGCTATTACCAACAACCATCCTTCCTGGAATTCAGTGCTTAAAATAGTGAATCTTTAGTGCAGAAAGGGGCTGACTGATGGGGAAGGCTGGTAGATGTTTCCAGAGCCTGAGGGTCCTAGTCTGCTCTGTTAAAAGGTTCATCTCTTTCTCCCTATAGACTGTCAGGGAAGAAACACAGACCCCCAAACAGGGTATTTTCCAGCTCCTTCTTATGTCAGTTGAATAACTGGGGAAGGAAATGCCCTTTCTCCCCTGACGAAGGTGGGGAGGTACAGAGTGGGGAGGGTTAAGTCTTTTGGGGGAGAGGGAAGAAACTGGTAGGAGGGACCCTCTGGAATAAAGAGGGATAAAGATAGACACATAAATCCATTTTGCTTTCCAAAGAAGCGTTAAAGAGACCTGAAATTAAAGAATTATTTCTGTGGAGCCCTGCTTCTCCGATGTGATGACTTTACTCCTAAAGACTACTATGACGTGGGTACAGAGGAAAAAAAATCTCCAGTAGCTGTCTCAAGAGAACCATTCTCGCCGGTTCCCACCCCCCACCCCCGGCTTCACCCCTGTGGAGCTCGGCCCTTTTGCTTAGGATGCCCTTCCTGAGATACTGTCTCTGTTGTCAGACTCACAAAAAAGACAGAGACGGGATGTAAACACAGCCACCAAAAAAGAAACACACACCAGATCGGGAGGAAGAAGACAGACGGCGAGAACAAAGAAGGAAGTGGGGAGAGGTACGGAGAACGGGCTCTGTCCAAGCACCCCAAGAAGCCTAGCAGAGAAGAACTCCAGACCAGAAGAGGACATCGATGAGGAAGCTAGCAAGAGGAGGGTGCAGGGACTGCCCACCCCGACTCCCTTCACCGTGGGGACCCTGAAGTCTTCTAGCCCAGAAATGGATGACCGTGGGTGTTTAAATCTGGCCTAGGGCGGTGAAGCAGGGAGCTCAGCGTCCCGGGGAAGAGCAGATCAATCCCACGCGCTCCCCCAGAGAAGCCTTGATGGGGAGGGTCCGTGAGACAACAGCAGGGGGTGCTGTTGTCCCATCTTAGATGGGGCTCGGGACCTGGAGCCCACCCCCAAATCTCTGCACCTTCCTCAGGATGAGGCATTGGGGGGCCCCCAGCAGCAGATAACAGATTTATGGAGAGGAAAAGGGAGAAGGCAGATGGCCTGGAAAGGTCTGGATTGAGTGTGGGCAGGTAGAGATGGTAAATGAGTGGGTGGAGAGGTTACCTTTGTTGCGATTTTCAGGGACTCCTTGTTTTTTACCTGTTTGAACAAGAAAGAAAAAAGTGGGGTGGAGACCCAAAGTGACTATTAAGAGATCAGGTATCCAATCTGTCGGTCCTGCTCAGAGCCCAAAAGGGCCACAGCAAAAAGGGGTGGGGTGGCAGGGAAGGGGATGTAAAGGAAGTTCACGTCTCTGCTCACATCCGCGCCTACTTGGGGTCGCAGGACTCCCCGGGATGTGGACCAGACCTCTCCCTCAGGTGAGCGCACAGCCACACCTGGGCTGCTCTCTCCCAGAGCACAGCGGCTGCTGGGAGGCTGCTCCCGGCTGAGTCCCATCACTTGCAGAAGTGGGGTAGGGGTTAGAAAGTGAGAGGTTGGAACCGGTCCTGCCTGAAGGCAAAGGCTCTGAAAGGTGTCTCTGTGGCCGGGTCCCTCCTTACTCATCTGCAGGTAGCTGCAAAAATCTAGTCTAGTTCCCAAGGGAATGGGTTTTGTTTCCTGATACACTGCCGTCCACGAAACAGCCTGAGATGGTCCTCCAGCCAAGCGACAGAAATCCTTCTCTTCTCCAAGGAAAGAAGGAACGCTGAGGGGAAAGGTGTCGATCTCTTTAGTATCTTTCTCTTGTTCACCTTCCTTCCTTGTTTGTCCTTCCTCTAGGAGCAAGCGAATGGCAAGGACGGGGCTAACTCTGGGGCTAGACATTACCTCTGTGTTCCCACTCTCCTGGCCACGTCTCTTCCACTGACAGCCCAGGCTTTCAGCAGTCTTCCCTCAGCCTGGATGGTTTGCTTACTCCCTCTTGTTTGAGCGCTGGGGGGCTACACAGAGGACTGCCGGGGCCACAGCACCTGGCCAGCTCATCTGGGGCAAGCTTTACATCTCACGCCTTTACAACCCGCAAACAGACACAGGAGTCGAGACTCAAAGGCGGCCTGATTTGGTTTTCATCAGAGCACCCTGGGGAGCCAGGCTCCACATCTTTATCTCCGCAAGAAGTCTGGACATCTGCATTCTTCATCCAGCAGATTCTTCCCACCAGGCATTCCGTCCAGATCTGGTCCCTTGCTTCCTAGTCTGTCCATGGGGATGGGAGGGGACACAATCCCATCCCAGATGCCCTTTACCTTTTTTCTTCTTCTCCTCCTCTTCTCCCTCACTGGCTCCCAAAAGGGTAAAGATGATTCCAGTCTGGGAGTTGATACCCACGGCAGTTACTACCATCCGGCCAGAACCTTCCATGACATGGGTCCCTATATGAGAAAGGAAAAGATGGAAGGAGGGCTGTTTTTTTATACCTGGCCATGCTTTGGTGTGGAATACAAACTTAGAAAAAAACAGTCCCTCTTCCTTCTTCCCCCATGGATAATGATATACTCAGCAGATAGCAGGAAAAGGTCAAGAGCTGGGCCCATTTAAAATAGACGGACAAATTGGGGGGTAAGGAGAAAAATGTGTCTAACTGCCTGCTTTAGGGCAGAGCTCCTTCCCCCACTCCCACCGCTAACCAGCAGAGCCCTGTCAAGGCCCCTACAGCACTTGCTTCATAGAGAACCTCTTTTCGGTTGACTGATAACCTTGTACTCAGCCCACTAGTATGCTCCTGCCCCAAAAGAGCCCAGGAGGAGGAGATGGGGCAGGGCCAGAATAGAGGGCAAGGCCTGGAGCAGCCAGACACCATACCTGAGAGCAGCATTGGGTCTCTTTCCAGGGATTTCTTGACATGGTCTGATTCCCCAGTCAGAGAGCTCTCGTCGATCTTGAGGTCATTGCCCTGGATCAGGATCCCATCCGCAGGCAGCAGGTCACCTAGTGTGCAGAGGGAAGGGGCAACAGGGGAAGAGGGCAGGGAAGAGCTTGTCAGAGGGCGGGAACCAGCCAACCGCATCTCAGGGCGGCTCCCGCGGGCCCTACCTATAGGGCAATGGCCCAGGGGGTACCTGGAGAACCTCTGAAAGACGCCTTCATCTCTGACAAGACTCCTTATAAATTCAAACAATGATCCCTAAACGCCTTCCCATGGCCTCAACATTATGTATTTTTAACCCTGAGATACACAGCGTACAGGTGTGACATTCTTTGGGGAGACTTTCTTCTTTCTTTGAATCCTTCTTAACAACCTCTTTCAGGGCGCCTGGGTGGCTCAGTTGGTTAAGCGACTGCTTAACCTGTTCGGCTCAGGTCATGATCCTGGAGTCCAGGGATCGAGTCCCGCATCGGGCTCCCTGCTCGGCGGGGAGCCTGCTTCTCCCTCTGACCCTCGTCCCTCTCGTGGTCTCTGTCTCTCATTCTCTCCCTCTCAAATAAATAAATAAAATCTTTAAAAAAAAAAAAAAAACAAACCTCTTTCAACGAACCTAGAAGCTAATGCCATTTGGGGTCTTTCTGGGTCCTCAGTGACTCCCAGCCCCCCTGTGCCAAAGGACCCAGCCCTCAGATAGGGAGGACGACAGGGTACAAGAAGCACGAGCTCTCACCGTATTTGATTTGGGCGATGTCACCCACCACGATCTCAGCCACGGGCAGCTGGATGATGTGGCCGTTTCGGATCACGGAGAACTTCTGTTCCTTTTCAATGCGGTTCTGCAGCCCCCGGAATTGCTTCTCCTTGCTCCAGTCGTTGAAGGCAGTCACCAGCACCACGATGATCACGGAGAAGAGGATGGCTGCCCCCTCAATCCAGCCGGCTTCCGCCTCTCCTTCGTCTTCTGGGCTACTTACAGGTAGACCACACTCTAGCCCAGGGAAAGGACAGAACGTAAGGGTCACCCGGGGGCATCGGGGAACACTAAAAATGGGAGGAGTGCTTCCACAGCCCCCCAGGATGGAAAGTCAGGGAAAGAGAATCATAGAAAATACAACCCTTGGGCAGAGGAGCTATCCTCTGAGGATCCTGGAGGACAGCTGGGTTGGGCATCGTGTCATCACCAATGTAAGTATTTACGTTAGCCCCAAAGAAGTTAATGAGTAAGTAGCACAAAGCATGTCGGTGCAAATTACTGGCCAGTCGCATGTATAGAACTTAGGATTCCCAACAAGGCCAGGCCCCCTGCTCCGGGCTCTAGGTCACTGCTATTTCCCATAATGCCAGATAATTGATGGGGGGCACTCTGAGAAGCAGGTTTTGGTGGCTGGGTGAGGGTAGGGAACTTCTGATATCCTGCATAAGGATGTGCTGGGAGAAGGGGAAGAAGACCCTGGAATCAGGATGAGCTGAAGAATGGCTGACTAGCTGCTTGTCGGTTTTCTTTGGAGAACCAACCCTGGAGAGTGGGGTCAACTTTTAAGATACAAACCTGTCCCCCACGAATACTGGTGCTTTGGGGTGGGGGTCAGAGTCACGCCGGGCTGCCCTAGACACTCACGTTTATTTTCCTCCCCAGGGGGACGGTAGAAGGACAAGACGAGGGAGATGATGGCCGCGATCTCCAGGATGATGAGGGTGACATCTTGGAGGGCTTCCCACACTAGTTCCAAGAAGGTCTTGGGCTTTTTGGGGGGGATGAAGTTCTGTCCAAACACTTGCTTACGTTTCTCCAGGTCCGCAGGGTTCCCAGACAGACCTGAAAAGGAGATACGAGCGGGAGGAGCAGGTAAGAAAAACAAGGAGGAGAAATGATGATGGGAGAAGGTGGTCCAAAGACACCTTTAAATAAAGACCCCCGTGCTTCCTGTTCTGCCCAAGTAGGAGATCTAGTTAGGGCCAGAGGACTTCTTCACACTCGAGTCCGTGGGAGGGGCTCTTCCACCGGAGGGGCCCGGGGCGTGGCGTGCGGGCACACCTCTACTCTCCATCTCCACTCAACAGGACCCGAGGGTACTACCTTACGTGGCAAAGGGAGAGATTCGGGTCAGACCTAAGGAAGACATTTGGACAGAACAAGACTTTGAAAATGGGGAAGATGGGTCCCCAACGGGGTATTGCTTGCAGGGTCTGAGATGGCCTCCCTTTCTCCACCCAAAAAACAAAACCATCAGGGGAGGTCCTCAAGACCCTCACCTGTCTAGGAGGGTAGACGCAGGACCCGGCGTGGAGGGAAAGTGTGGGACGGTGAACCTGCATCCACACTTACACAGTCGAAGAAGGGGGACCCCTTTGGCCGGCCAGTGCTTCGGAGAGGGAGAACAGGAAGCCAGGCAGGGGAGCGGGGCTGATGTTCTTATCCAGGGCCTCCTGCCTCCTGGTGCCCACATGCACCACCCTGGCCTCTGGCTGAGCGGTACAGCCAAGCTCTGTGGGGGAGCGGGTTTGGCCAAAGAACTGGAAGCAAACTGGGCTGCTTCCCAGAGGCTCCCTGTCTCCAGCACTCTGGGAAATCAGGTTCCCAGTGGGAAGGGAGAGCAAGGGCCTGGGAAAGGGCATCTTGACCCCCGGGCGGGCAGAGGCAGAGGAGCCAGGGGGTCCTGGCTGGGTCCTTCTCCCTGAGGACCCGAGAGCTCGAGGCTGTGCCAGTTTGGGGTTGCTGTCCTGGAGGCCAGGTTGGCCTGTGGGAAATAGGAGTTCTGATCATTTGTTCATCTCCCTGGGATGTTTCTCAAGGAAGCAGCGAGGAGGCGCCATTCCCCCCCTGCCCCCCGCAGCAAGGTGGGTAGATGACTATGAGGGCAGAGCAGACAGCAGATATAATAGAGATCATCTTAAGGGACATCCCAAGAGCCCAACGGAGGCCAAAACCAGAGCAGCTACGACAACGGTCTGACTAAAAGCCCCCATCCGAGGTCATCCTGCCCTCCCTCCCTGGTCTCAGACTAATAACCTGTGACCACTCTCGCCTCCTCTCTCTCTCCCTCTCCTCACTCTATCCAATCAGCCAGCACATCCTGGCAGCTTTATCTTCAAAGAATACCCAAGGTCCACTCAGGTCTCACTTTCCACCGCCACCGTCCTGGTCGGAGCGGGCATTCTCTCTCACCCGGGTGATGACAAGTGTCCTCTAACTGGTAACCTTGCTCCCACCCTTGCTGTCCTGTGCCCAGTCTCCTCCCAACACAGTAGCCAGAATGATCTTTTTCCAAACCCCACCCCTGCCACTCACCGACTCAGAATCCTCTGCTGGCTTTTACTGGGAGTAAAACTGGGCCCCAAAGCCTTTATGGTGGTCTATAAGGCCCCCTAAGAGCCCCCCGCCCCCCCCACTCCTTAACTCCTACTGTTTGCTCCTTGTTCGCTGAGCTCCAGCCCAGTGAGCCTTCCTGTCATTCCCTGAACGCGTTAGATAAGCTTCTATTTCAGGGCCCTGCACGAGCTCTTCCCTTGGCTCAGCTGGCTCCCCACTGGCTCGGGCTTATTCTCCTCCGTCCTTGGGCTCTCTGCACACACATCACCTTCTCAGTGAGGCCGACGCTGACCATCCTATTTAGTAATGTGGCTTCTCTGCTCCAGGACCCTCGATCCCCTTGCCCTGTGTCATTGGTCCCCTCCACAGGCCTTCTCCCTAACACATTACATGATGTATTCACTTAAGATGTTTGTCTATCGCCCTCCACAAGGGCAGGACTTTTGTCTTTGTTCCTTAGGTCTACAGCAGGGCCAGGCACATTGTACGCATACAAATGTGGTGAATGAACTGAATGGATGAGTAATAAATCAGGTTGCTAACATTTAAGCGATTACTATGTGCCAGATGCTTCAGCAGGAACACTCGTGTCTTCTCATTCAGACACCGCCAAACCCTATGTGGCGGCTACTGTGAACCCCACGTTTCATCGGGGCAGACTAAGGCCCAGAGAGGTTCGGCAACCACCTGGCTAGTCTGCGGCCGAGGCGACACCACTCCTCGGGAAGCAACGGGACACCAGGCTACACCCGAGGGGGCCGGGGTGTGGCATTGGCTGCACTCCACTGAGGCTTCCCTGTAGGGTGACTAACCAGTCCCAGTGTGCCTGGGACTTCCCGGGTTTGGGCACTGAGGCTCCTGCCCGCCCCCTCCCCCCCCCCCGGAAACTGTAACCCCCCTGGGTCCCAGGCCAACAGGATGGTCGGTCACCCTGCTTCCTTCAGGGCAGGGCAGCCCACGTGCTGCTTCTGTCTGTGCCTCGAAGCCCATCCGCCCTGTTCCCACTGTTCACACCTGGGCTGAATTAGTCCTGCCTTTTTCCCCGTCCTCAGAGGTGGTGACACCAGGCCCGTCAGAGTCCAGCCTATGGATCTGGTGCTCAATAAAAGGTCCAGGATGGCCTTTTCGGACCCAAGCAAGCCAAATAAGACCCATTAAGGAAAGCGAAAAAGGTCAGGCTTTGCTCCGGCCTAGATGCTCTCAGAGTCACACACTTAACTTCCCTTTTGCCATTTTCTCTCATCTGTCTGCTCCACCTTAAGCGACCCTCAGCTCTTGCAGGGGCTGCCTTAAGACGGGCAAGTGGCTGTCCCAGTTCCCAGTGTGCCCTGGGGCAGGGAGGGGCTGGTGGGGGCTGTGAGCCTAGTAGCCTTGGGAATCCTCTCTGGACCCGTGGTTAGGGGGCACGGGAAAGCCATGCGGGACCCGGAGCTCAGCCAATCCCCAATTTTGGGCTTTCCATTCCAGTCTTCCTGCCCCCAGAGGCTCTCAGGCCTTGCTCCCTGCAGCCGTGATACCACAGAAATACCCGTCTAGCCAAGGAGAGGGCATTAGTCCCCGATCTCCGCAGTTGCTTCGCAAATACTCACACAGCTTCCCGGAGGGGGGAAGGAACACTTGGCAGGGAGAGAATGCTGGAAACGCAGGAAAAGGATTTCCCTTAGAAACACATTAAAAAAAAAGGAGAGAGGAATCTTTGTCCCCAAGAACATGAGCGAGAAAGCCCCACCCAAATCAGGAGTACTTTTGGCCCTAAGCACCAGACTGAACACATGAGCTGGGAGAGGCGACAAGAATGTCGGGCTGTGAAGTCATCATCCCCACCCCATGCTGGGGAGTTACATGGCCCCTGCCCAGGCTGGCTGGAGATGGAGCAGGCAGCAGTGGAAAATCTGTGTGTGCTGAGAGCCTGTGCAGGGAACCAGCGCTGGGGAGGAGAGCCTGCAGCCCAGCCCTCAGTGGCCTGGCTCCAGCAGGGAAGGGCCACGGCTGCCCGCCTCCCTGGGACGCCAAGGGCTGTCGGCAGAGGCACCCCTTATGAGAACCAGCTCAGCCCCAGAAAGGGTGGGGTGAGGTTAGACATCACGGGGGACTTCCCAGCTGTCTGAGTTATGATACCTTGCCAAAGAGACAGCAGAATCTTCTCCCACACAGATAATGCAAGGGAGAGGTTTCTCTGGGTTGATTCGAAGGCAGTCCACTTTGGTATATGAGAACAGACATCGGAATACCTTTCAAGTCCAAAGAAAGGAAGAATGCCTTTCAGGTCCTACCGTAAACACCTTGGATTGGGGGCGAAGGGGAGGAGGAGCTTAAAATCAGCACAGGGACCACAGGCTTTAACCAAAGGCCACTTCTTGAGGAGGCAGAGCAGTTTCCTTACGTCAGCTTCTCCAGCTTATGACACCCACAGCTCGGAGATGTGCTCTCAGTCTGCTGGACTTCCAGCCCCTAGAGATAAAGCCGTCTCCCCGGGGTCATAGCAAGAGGATGCTGGACTTCGGGCAGAATGGCCTCTACTGCATTCTCGGTTCAGAAAGGCAGCATGTCTCCCTTTGTCCGGCCCTCCACTCTATGCCCTTTCTGCAACCTCCAAAGTTGGAGCAGAGAAAGAAAGCTCCCTCGTCTGCCCTCCGCAGCCCTCCGCTGGCCACCTGCTCCCACACTGCATGTGTGTGTGCCCCTCCAGTGTCGCACTCTCCGGTGCTCACACCTCGGAGCTAAATAAAAAGAGCGAAAGCCCTACTTCCAAAGGTAGACACAACATCTGCCTCAGCCAAGGAGGGAGTGCTATCCTGCTTCCCAGCCCTAGCTGATGTTCGATGCAAGGCAATAAGAAAGTTCAAAACAACACAGAACTCGCAAGGGTTTCTGCTGAGCTCCCAAAGGATTGCAGCACAAAGGGCTCCTGGCAGGAAGACATATCCCATCTCCCCATCAAGACTTCTCTGGCCCCTGCCTGGCAGCACTATGCCAGCTACCCCAGAAGCCCCGCTCTGGGCAAGGAAGGGCGGACTGGATTTCGCAGGGCAGGGGTTGGGCTGGGAAGAGAGGGAAGAGAGGGCCAGAGCTGTCACACGCTGTTGGCCTCATTCAGCCCTGGGCACATAACTCATATCAGACAGGGAACTCCCAGGATGCAACGTGGAATTCCCTGCAGGGGGAGGAGGAACAGAGGGAGAGCACTTTCACTCTCCTCTTTCTCCATCGCCTACCCTCCTCCTTCCAGCTGTTGATGTTGCTTCTCGTGGGTTTGGTAGGAAGCCTTTCCCACCCCTCTATAAAGGACTAAGTCTTTCTCTTATGAAGCTACTGGACTTGCCCTCATCTGCTCACATCACAACGTAGCTGCTTTCTGGCCGTTTGAGCTGGCCTGCCCACCTCCACCCTCTCCCTTCTTGCCAAGATATTCTTCTGGCTTGAGTCTCTCTCACATCTTAAAGTAGTGCTAATAGGTCCCCCCCAAGCGTGATGGGCAGAGTGGCCCAGACTGTTGGCCTCTGCAGTCAGGCAGAGGCCACATACACTGTTTTTAGGATCGTTTATTTGGCATCTTTAGTAGAGTTGGGGCAAGAGTTCAAGGTGATGGCCGCAGGGCAGAGGGCTGGAGGAAAGAGAAGGAGTTTGGCTCTGCTTCTATTCTGAAATTGATGTGTTCCTGAATGCAGATATTTTGAAACACACTATACGCTCTAAAGACAGGGAGGAAAATGTCAAAGAAGCCAGTTGCCATCTTCCTCTCCCATCCCTCGCATCCCATATTCACTCGCCTGGTTCTTTACTCCCCCCCAACACTAGCATTCTCTAAAGCAGTGGTCTCTAAGTAGGGCGCATCCATCTGCCGGAGTGTGGGAGAAATACCAGAACTTTTTGTATTACTTCATCCACTTCAATTTCTTGCCTATCTTACTACGTAAATAATACTAGCATTGGAAGTGCTAATAGTAGTACAGTAGTGCTGTGGGTAAGCATTTATTGTTTATCACTGGGGCTATGTGTTCCGTTTTTTCCTAGATTGAAAGTGCTACTGGAAATTTCAATCTACCACATGGAGGACGAGCCCATCCCCGCATGTCCCAGCTTGTAGAAAAATGGACAGTGCTCGGTAGAACATGCCACTGACCCAAGGCTTGGGAACAGGAATGCAAGCGATCTCAGGGTGGCAGGAAATAGTACCCTAAATCCTGCAGTTAATGAACCAGAGTCGTAATTCGGGCTGGGTGGTCTTAAAACAGACTTTTTCCCTTCCTGCTTTTTACTCCGCCAAAGAATCTCAGCTCCCCAAACCTAGCAGCTGCTCAGTGATGCTGTGAGGCACACATGTTTGCATCTTCTATCAGGAACATTCAGTGAGTGGTAGCAATTACCACAGAGCGCGGTCAGGACACAGCTGTCCCAGACAATCAGAGGTACAGGAGTCCCTATTCACCTTCTAAGCCCTTCCCCTCCCCTGCAGTCCCTTCAGCTTAGGTCCCCGTCCTGGCTGCTTCCATCACACCCAGCTCTTCCCCATCACAGCACTGTGACAATATTTCTGAAATTGCCTTAGTTTCTGTGTATCCTCTTGTCAGCTCTAGGGAAGGAGGGACTGTGCCTGCCGTATTCGCCCTGGGGTCCCCAGCACCTGAATGTGGCTGAAAGGGAACAGGAAACCGTCTGTACCCCTGTCACACCCTCAGCTCTGCAGAGGAGAAGTCGAAGGGTACAGAGGGAACATGAAAGAGAAATTCCCACCAACATTCTGCTCGATCCAAATCCACAGAAATCGTCTTTAGCGTTCCGAAAGTAGCCCACAGGCAATGATTTATCGTTCAGTCAGGGCTTCCCTCGTCTGCCCTTTCTTATCTGGGCCCAGACCTTCCTCCTAATTGTTGCTGGCCTAGCTCCTCCTCAGAAGACATCATTCTTCCTCCTAAAAAGGGAAGCAGAGCTGAGGAGCAATGTGGAAAAGTTCTACAGAGAAAGAAGAATTCACACAACTCTTCTATCTAGATCCAAAGAATCTCATTAGGATTGTCTCTTCTTCCTACACGCAAAGAGAGACTGAAACTTAGGAAAATACCTTTTTTTTCCTTCCCCCTAAGCCACGGAGATTCCCGTTCCAAAGTCACAAAGCTCTCTCCCACCCACCAAAGCCCGGAAAGCCAGTGGGAAGGTAAAAGCCTGTCCTCTAGGGGGTGTCATCCAGACACTCTGCTCTCTGGGGGTTGGAGAGATTGGTTGCGGAGGGGGTAATGGGGTAAGGAAAGAAGAGAAAATAGAGGGAGGATGATGAAGACATTGGAATGAAGAAAGAAGCAGGCCAACTAAGAAGATTCCATTGGTGCGGAATGCTCAGATTTTCCCTACATAAAAGCCGAGGCCATGCAGCTCACTCACTCAGGACCTACAGCCTCAGTCCTGCCTCTCTGCCTTTGTTTGACAGAGCCATGAAGGCCGAGGCCTTTAGTCGCCGAGGTGCAAGCTTGTATCCTCTTTCATGTCTCCCCCACCCCTTCTGGTTTCCCTGTAACTTTCCTTCCCTTTTTTGCACACACACTCAGCCTGGCGTCCGGTGGTTACCGGATGCCGGATGCCGTGGAAGCCGAGCGCCTCCCAGCAACCTCGAGTCTAACCAGCTCTCGGCCCCTGGGGCAACCGCTCTTGCTCCAACTAGCCACGCATACGCAGGGAACATAAGCCACTATTGCATTAATATTAGCGCTGGGTCCCAATTAAGACATTTTATCAGGCACTGAAAGATAAAACAAACTTTTAAATGATCTCTGCTTCTGAGATTCTCTGTGCTGTCGCTCTAGCCTAAGAGGCCGATGAGCATTCACGGACTCAGTCAGAAAACATGATGTATTCCATCACGTTCTACCCAGTCCGAAGAACTTAGGTGAGTCATTTAAGTCTTTGGGTCTGGGAGGGGGCATGGGGGACGAGTAGAATTAAATCCCACTTGCCTCTACAATCGATTGTGTAAATCTCGAATAACAAAGCCATGTTAGCGTCATAAGTATTATAAACTCCAAGTTCCCATAAGGCCCCTTACTAGCTATGGTTTGAAACAATCTGTCAAATCTACACAAAAGATACTGTCAACCCAACAGAAGATAAAAGGGAAGGGTCATACTCTAGGAACCCATCTCCCCAGTCTTCACCAGGTTTCCAAAGGGCAGAATTCAAGCACCAGGTGAATTTCTTTATTCTTATTCTTAGTCTGCAGAGGCCTCCCGCGGGTGATAGAACTGTGCTAGGCTGTCAGGCACCTCAGTGTGGTCTTCTGTGAATAGGCTGGCTTTTTATAGCATCAGCTCATCAAGGCACCTGGATAGTGATGCTCTTTGCTCGGATGGCCCCACTAAACAGCTCCGCATCACCTTTGTCGGGGGAGAGACTTCTGTATCATCGCTCTCCTGTGTCTCCTTTTTGATGCCTTTACTCCTCTCACACACGAGGAGGTCACTGTTGGCACTGGGGAGTCAATATTACTCAGGGAAACATTGTTTTCAGACACCCTGCGTCCCCAGCTCTAGCAGCAGCCCTCTGATAAGTCCTACACTGAAACAAACCAGGATACAGATTTGTGATCTAAGGAAGCTGGGGAACGGCAGCAGACAACGGCGCCCATGGTAGGGGTCCTGGGGTTCAGGCATGGCCAGGGTCCGAAGCACCTGCCATCAGAAGGTGTGGCTTTCAACTATAGGTCTGAAACTAGGAATGGGAAAGAATCTAAGGGCATTGACTACATCGATAACATTTGCTGTGTGAGGTTGAGATTAGAGTGGAATACAGGATGGCCTTTGGGAAAGGAAGCACTCTGGGAACCAGGAAGCGAATAGCAGTAGCTATGAGAAAGGAGTTGGAAAATGGGGAGGGAAGTCTGGATCCTGCTCTTCGGAGCGTCCCAGGTTCCAACTGATTTGGACTCCTGAGTTTCACTTTGTGAGAGAAACAGCTGACCACAGGGATCAAGAAGGGTGTAGGAAGGGAACAAGAAAGGTCCCGCCTAAATTCTAACGGGTGCTTCTAAGCTCCTGCATTTCTTAGTGAACATATGATACAAATAGCCTCTATTTAAGGCCGACGCTACTACAAAAGTGGCAGAATAAAGAAATCTAGCTGACAAGAAGTAAGCAGTGCCCAAACGGCAGTCATTAGATTCTAGCCAGAAGGCAAAGAGTGAGCCTTGAGAAAGCAACTAGTTAAGCATGGCCATCCTAACCAGATCTCTTTGACATCAAGAGGTGAAAGGAGGAAACGGCCGCTGGCTAGGGTAGCCTTTCCTGAGAAAATAACACATTGCACTCCATGGGCACTCACACTTCGGCAAATGGCGTCAGACACATGGGCTCCGTTTTAATCTGGGACAACCCATTTATTGAACACCCATTATAAGCTTGAGCACTGTACGCACGTCATTATGTATATGTAGTCCCCATGTATTAATCCTGATAACTGTACGGGCTAGGCGTTAACATCATTTTCAAAGAAGGAAGAGACTCAGAGAGGCTAAGTAAACTGTTCAGTGATACGAACTAGTAACTGTAAACTAGAAAATGGTGGAGGTAGAGTTTGAACTCATGAGAGAGAGGAAACTGAATTCTAGAAGGAAAGAACATGGAGGGCAGCTCTCTCTGATTGCAAGTAAGACATGGGCAATGTACAGATATCTAGACAGAAACCTCTCTCTCTCTCTCCCTCTCTCTCTCTCTCTCTTTAATCCTGAAGAGTCTGGACTCCAAGTCACAAACTTACAACATTGGCCAGGGGTCAAAACTTCTTAGACTTGGCAAGAAACGTGATGTAGCCTCCGAGAAAGGCTCAGAAATAGCACATCTCAAGAGGCTAAAGGCATCTAAAGGGCAAGATCTTTGCTTTATCTTATGCTACTCAGCCGTGTCCTGCCTCACTGACAGGACCAAGTAAGAACTTGTAACAGAGATGCTATAACCATGTATGTGAGAAAACAAGGTTCCTTTGGTTCTGTCTCCATTTTGAGGAGGCAAAATTTTATATTACCAGGGTTTATTGGGCAACTGTGCTGAGCCAGGCAAGCATGAAGCCAGGTTTCCCCTTCTCTTTTAAGAATAGATTAAGAAGAACTATATTAAAAGCACACCCAGGAGGGTCTGAAAGTCATCAATAATCCCCTGACATGAAACAGAGTGAAAATCCAAAGATATGGTAGGTACTTCTATATACCCAATGATTTTGCACCCTATTTCTAACTGTCCACAATACAGAAGTGCCACATTGGGTAGACGGACTCATTCATTTCTTTTGGTGCCCCTTCTCCCCAGTTACACTGTAAGATCAGTGTGGAGCAGAACTGTATCTTAAATTCTTATGTAATCAGAGACCGATCCTGAATCAGAGACTTGACTGTTTGCTGATAAAAGCATCTCTAACATATACATTTGTGAAACAGAGGTAAACTGTCTCCTTTCTGCATGCTGATAACAGAAAAAGGAAGAAAGCGTGATCTTCAGAGAACACCATCTCCAGGAATGAAACGGCTCTCCATGGCCTCAACCCCCTTTCAGTGCGTCAGAGACCACATTTTTCTCAAAAGACACAGATATACCAGGGAGGTCTCCCACTGCCTTCTCCAGGAGCTAGGGAAGCAACAGTTTTGAGCACTGGCCACCTTGCTCTGGTTCCCCGCCCCTGGTCCGGCCTTTACCTTCCACAGGGTCGGTTTTCAGTCTTCTGCAGAGATTCATTACACCTCCATAGTGGACATTGATCTGGTTGATTCCATCAGAGGAACGCAGCTCCATGAGCTTCCTCAGGTCCATTACTGAGCAGCCAAAGTCCCCTTCATGGCTCTCGACCATCGAGTTGGCCGGCAAGGCATGTTCTGTTGGGTTCGTCATTTTGTCTGCTGTTACCAAGCCCCTTGACCAGAGAAAATATGGAGTTCCCCTTCGACTGATCAGGGACACCTGGCTTTCTGCCTCACTTCTTACTTCTTGCTTCTCTGGGAGCCCAGTTGGGAAAGAGATGGACTAGATCCTGTGCAATAGGCTTTGGAGGAGCAGCCTCTAGCCCAGACCCTTTTTTGTGTATGAAGCTTGGCAGCGAGAGGAGGAAGAGGATGGGGGAACTGAGTGGAAGCTGGACCACGTGTCACGGTGATTGGTGTCCCCAGGTAGTGATGGCAGTGCTTGTCCAGGGTAGGTAGGTTCCTAGCTTAGACCAACTTGCCCGGATGGCGGTGTAAACAGGATGTGCATGTTACCATGGAGGCCACCTTAGCAACGACCAGCAACTGCGATGGTAGAGAGGCAGCCGGAGAAGGAGGAGGAAGAGGAGGGCTCCCTGGATGCCGCTGACAACTGGATCTCTGGAATAAAGATTCAAAGAGACAGACAAAAACAATTAGAGTGGCCGCGGGGATCCGGCATCTGCGAGGGCAAGAGGGACTCATTCTAGCACAAGGGTTTCGGTGACAGTTGATGCCTGAGCCAAACCGATCGCCGAGGCCTGAGCTGAGCGGATGGACTCAGGAGGGGCCCGTTCCTCCCTAGGAGGCCCCAGCAGCCTGCAAACTTCCGTGTAGAGAAGTAATTTCAGATACACCCCCGTCCTGCCAACACACCACTCTCAAGCCAAGGGACACGGATCCGGCAGCTTCAGAAACTAACGGCTCTCATGCTCTCCTTGTCTATTCATTTGAGGGTCCCACCACGAAATCCTTTCGTCTGACCTTGCCTCTAACTGGGGAGAAGAGGTCAGAAGAGGAGTCCAGACCGGAGTAATCTGGAGGGTGGTCTGCCATGCTGCCACCCGCGCATCCTGCACCCAACACATACAGTTACGTGCCAGGAGGCCAACCTGATAGACGATGCCCGCATCCTCGGGGGCCCTCAGAACACTCAGCCTCCAGCCAGACGGAAATCCTGCAGCCCGCTGCTGCTGTCAGCAGGTCAGGTACTAGGTTCAGGTCTTGGAGCTAAGCCCACCCCTCCAAAAAGCTTTCCCTCTCTCCAAAAGGGGAGAGTAAAATGCTCTGGCAGCCGGCCATACAGGGTGGAGCCTTTTTACATAAAGGGGACAGAAGGACCTTTGAGAAGAAGGAAGAGAGTTTAAAGTTAAATCTGAGTGTTAAAGTTACTGGACTGGCAGGGATAAGACAGCAATCAATTCGGGGCGCCTGGGTGGCTCAGTCGTTGGGCGTCTGCCTTTGGCTCAGGTCATGATCCCAGGGCCCTGGGATCGAGCCCCGCATCAGGCTCCCTGCTCCGGGGGAAGCCTGCTTCTCCCTCTCCCACTCCCGCTGCTGTGTTCCCTCTCTCGCTGTGTCTCTCTCTGTCAAATAAATAAAATCTTAAAAAAAAAAAAAAGACAGCAATCAATTCGGATAGAGCCCAGGGCCACGGCAAGGTCAGCAGGAGAGCAGCGTTAGCCCGTGGGAGTGAGCACCAGAGGGTCTCAGATCAGCATTTCTCTCCTCAGAGAGGCAGGTGCTCCCCCTCTGACTGGGGGAGGGGCAGAGCTATGTGCAGGTGAGGATAGAAAGGGCTGAAGGTGGAGAGGCTCATCCTTGTCCTGTTTAGCTTTAGAGAGCAGCTCCTGCCTGTCGTGTGGGACCCACTGTCACACATCAGCCACTTATTTGTTTGCTTGTGTATTTATTTATTTGGGGGGGGAGGAGCAGAGGGAGAGAAAATCTTAAGCAGACCCTGCACTCAGCACGGAGCCTGATACGGAGCTTGATCCCATGACCCTGAGACCATGACCCGAGCCAAAATCAAGAGTCAGACGCCTGACCGACTGAGCCACCCAGGCGCCCCCAGATCATTTAATTGTGAAGGGGCTCAAAAAATGTGAAGGGGCATTTTCTTTTTTTTTAAGATTTTATCCATTTATTTGTCAGAGAGAGAGAGCGAGAGTGCAAGCAGGGGGATGGCAGGCAGAGGAAGAAGCAGGAAGAGGAAGAGACAGGCTCCCCACCAAACAAGGAGCCCAACGCAGGATTCGATCCCAGGACCCTGGGATCATGACCTGTGCTGAAGGCAGATGCTTACCCGACTGAGCCACCCAGGCGTTCCTCAGGGGCTCTTTTTTTTTTTTTTTAAGATTTTATTTATTTATTTGACAGAGAGAGGCACAGCGAGAGAGGGAACACAAGCAGGGGGAGTGGGAGAGGGAGAAGCAGGCCTCCCGCTGAGCAGGGAACCCGATGCGGGGCTCGATCCCAGGACCCTGGGATCATGACCTGAGCCGAAGGCAGATGCTTAACGACTGAGCCACCCAGGCGCCCCTCAGGGCTCTTTCTGAATATAGCGCCAGAACCTGGGGGCCCAGCCCTGGTTAAACAGTCCCCATTGACTTGAGTTCAGTTACCAGGGGGTGGCAAGGGGCTCTGGACAGCCCCTCTCTAATACATAGATGACGGCCTCCCTTCTAAAAGGTGAACAAAGAAGCACAAGAACCATCAGATAAAGGCTTGACTCTTTTACCAGTTACTTTTCCAAAAGTCACACGTGGCCAAAGTTCCTGCTGATTCCCATCAATCCTCTTTCGGGCAGGTCCCAGGGGACGGAGTAGGTTACACTCCCGCCTCCCGCCTAAGTGCACCCCCTGCCTTCTCCTTTTACCAGAGATTTTTAGAGTGACTCTGACCTACAGAGGGTTAAGCAAGCAGGGTTTTGTTCTGTTGTTGCTACTGCTTTTCAAATATCATACTGCCTTTCTTTTTTCTGCCTTTCTTTTTTGATGTCATCCAGGAGCCTGGGGAGCAGAGGTCTGGAAGGAACCTGAGGCAGCGCATCAAACTCCCTTCACCCCAGCTGGCACGGGGTTAGGTGGGGTACCGCAGACTGTCCCTCCACTTCAGCTTCCCGCCTACGCCTGGAGGCAGTGGGAAGGGCTATAGCCCATCTTGACCCTAAGTAGAACTCCTTAACCTTTCAAGAGGATGTTGAGAACCGTGCTGATGGAGTGCTAAACTGGAAATCAGATTTTACTTTTTTTCTCTTTATTTTTTTTTTTCTATGTTCCTCGAGGGCAAAGGTCTGCACTTGTCTTGTTCACTGCTTTATCCCCAGGGCCTGAAGAGAGCCCGCATACAGGGGGCAGCCAGTTAATTTGTTGATGTTGTTGAATAATTGGTAGCAGATTCAGAACCAGATTTACCATCTTCCCAGGTACCCTCTGGGCAAGTCACTTGTCCTTCTTAGGGCTCAGGTCCTCCCGCCTTTACCTGGGGGGGGGGGGGGGCGGAATCAGCCCCACCTCTTCACACCATCCTCAGAAAGTGACAAAGGACAGGAATGAGAGACAGAAATAGTGCTTGGAAGTCTTAGATGACAGATGCCCAGCGTCCAGCATGTCTGCTCTCAAGTGATGGGAGAAGGCTTACTGTGATCTTAATGAACTTTTGGTATCTAGCCCTTTAAGCAGAAGGCCCATAAGCTCCATGTGCTCCTCCATCTTTCCTTGCCGGAGGGAACTCCCAACCCTCGAAAAGAATGGAAAATTCCAAGGCATCTTCATCAGCAATAACCATTAGCTAGGTTATAACCGTTGGCGATACCACTAGGCTAGGCAAACTTAGATTTCTAGAAAAGAAGAAGGAACAGTCTGAGTCAGCATTCCTCACTTTGAACCTCTCCTCAAGATATCAAAGAGGAGAAATTTTTCACTCACTTGGGCAATCAAAAAGAAAAGGACACTTATGATTAGAACATATGGGGCGTGTGGAAAAGAATGAAGTTTGTCTGCTTCAGGTTTGTGCTAGAGACACATACAGAGGAGGGCAAGCACTTAAAGGGCTGGTACAGAGTCAAAGTGGGCTGTGTCAGCTGGGGGCCCAGGTTAAGGTGGGGTCTCTATGAAAGTTCTTCTGGAAGTCAGAGGCTTTGCAGGCACCCATACTTCTCTCTGAGCTCTTAGAATGTGAGCTCTCTGCAATTGCCAAGCCTGCCTAGCCCCTATCCTTATTAGGCAACTGGCAAAGAATAATCTGTAAGCGCTCACACCGCCTCAGCCTCAGCCTCAGCCTCAGCTTCAGACGCAACGCTCAGACGCCTGGGAGGTACCACCTCTTGTCAGGTCAGGATTAGTCATTCAGCTCGGGGCATTCTGGGTAAGGTACGTTCTCACTCCCACTTTCTAGCATTGTGCCAGCTTAAAGGACGATAGGATGGAAGAGCAAACCCTCTCATCGCTTCCTTCAGGGGCAAGAAATTGTATTACTTACTTTACATGATCGCTGAATCACTTCAATGTTTTTCTTCCTAAAGTCCTGTGACGTCTGTTCTACAATTTGTAATGACGTGTGAAGGCACTGTCATATATCAGTTCTAGGGAGGACAGCTGGGGCGCCCCCCCCCTTACAGATGAAGACACTGAGGTCTAACGAGATAAGTGATTTAGTCTTTGGCAAGTCAGCATCCTTGGCTGTCTGGTGCTCTTTTTGTGACACTTTACTCCTTCCCTCGAGTCCGGACCTCCTCGTTTTCTGACAAACATCTAAGAGGTCCTTTAAAATGCAGCATCTCTGGAGTACAGAAAATACTTATTTCCACTTAGAGGAAATGTCGACTCTTCCTCCTGTTCTTTCTCGTTCAGAATCAACTACATTACATTACAGGGGCTGAAACAGACCCTCTCCCACTCCCATACACACCTGAGAAGCAAACCACCCCGCACTTCCTGATAACTCAGAATGCAGTGAGGTTTGCTAGCAAGTTCCAAAACAGGGAGCTGCCAGAGACAAGAACCTCATGCCCTAAGCCATCAAACCATAAACAATAGTCAGACACTCTGTTTCCTCCAATTTTGTCCAAGGAATCCCTTACTCTTGGAAACCTTCCCGGCACTAAGGAAGAGATCCATCCCCAGACTACGAGGAGAAAATGTAGCTCCCGTGTAGGGGATCGAGTAGGGTCTTTTGAGGATCTGAAAGGAAGCCACCCCCTGAATCTCCCCTGCCAAAGGCTCTTATTGAATCTGGCATGATGCATGGGAAATGAAGTATGAATGGAAACAGGAGAAAGGAAACAGGAGGGGCCAGGGGCTAGGGAATCAGCCTGGCTCAGCACTGCAGCTGGACCTGCCTGGAATAATAAGGGCTACACTCAGCTCTGGCCTCCAGGCTGCAAGGGCGGGCTGCTCAGTAGAGCAGACTCTGGTGCCCTGCCCTGCCCTGGCTTGTCCTCTCTACCAGAGCCTCTGCTCAGGAGTGTGTTGGTAGTGTTCAGAGATGCTTTGGTTGGAGTACCAGCATCACTGCCATGGGGGACGTGAGGGGTGAAGGAGGCAAGATTTCGAAGGGGGCGGGGGGGGGCAAGGCCAGTGCCACCTTAGATGGCACCAAACTGAAATATGAAACCTGCTCCTGCAGCCCCCCTCCCATAACCTGTTCCCTTCTCTCTGATCCGGAGGCTCCCTTTTGTCTACGGCCACACCACCCTGAACGCACCCGATCTTGTCTGATCTCAGAAGCTAAGCAGGGTCGGGCCCGGTTAGTACTTGGATGGGAGACCGGAAGCTCCCTTTGCCAAGTGAGGCTCTGTTTTCCTCCCTATTTGCAGGAACAGGGAGGGGATAGGGTGGGGGGTTGGAAGGGAGGGAAATAATATTAGCACACACAGTGAGCCAGGTACCAGAGTTGGCACTTTGTGTGGGAATGAGAAGTCACAGGCGCGGGCACACGCGTGTGTGACATATAGTGCCTCGCATAGTGGCTGATACGGAGCGGACGGTCCACGCGCAGTAGCTCTTACCATCATTACGCATATTGTTTCACTGAATCCTCACCAGCAGCCCCATAGGGAGGGCACCGCCATTTTATGGCAGGGAAACAGAGCTTCAGAGAGCCAGGATTTGTGCCCTAAGTCTGAATCCAAGCCACCTTGCCTCAAAGGCAAGGACATTCCTGTGACACGAAGGGAAAAAAGCTACAGCTTTACCTCCTAAAGCCTCATGAGGAGGTCCACATAGACCTTTCTGTCTCTTGCCCAAGAGCCAGCCCTAAAGGCTCTGAAACAGGGCAGGGAAACACCTCCTCGGTGGTGATTTGAGACAGAGAGATCCTGCTCTAGCTTCTCTCTCTCTCCTGTCTCCAGCAGGGGCATTTCCTGGGCCATCATCTACCGTTCCCAAAGCTTTACTTCTCCTTTCAGGCACTCCCAGGCTTCTGAGAGGGCCATGCCCTGTCAAGAAATATGGCAAGCACTTGAATATGGCGGTCTGCCTGGCGTGAAGCGTCCCTGGCTGGCCCTTCTCTCTGCGGGTCTAAACCCCACGCAGAGGCTTCTCTGCCCCTCCTCATTACAGGCCCCTCATTTCCATGGTTCGGATCCTAGCCCACTCTGGCCAGTTCTTGCCACTCAGGTCTGGCAGCCCACCCCCATCACAGTCCCAGGCTCTTCCTTCTCTCCCCAGGCCTGCCCTGCCCTGTTGTTCCTCTGATGCCCCCTGGCTTGCAGAAGCAGACCTGAGCACACAGCTTCCTTCGGTCTTCGGAGGCCCTTTGGAGGCAAGGGGGAAGAAGGTCAGAGGCTGGAGTCCAGGTGGTGGGCGTCACCCCCGTCGTCATCCCCTAAAGCCGTGCCCATGCCAGGAAGCCAAGTGAGGACTAGGGCGCCACAACCAGGCTTCTGCACTGACCACAGGATGTTACGATGTGGCCTGTGGTCCTGGTCTAGGTCCTGGAACCCAGTGCTAATTCTCAGCCAGCTCCTAGGACCTGGGTTCTAGAGGTTCCTTCCTTCCTGAAGAGAGAACCTCACTTCCTGGTTGGGAGGCAGTACCCATGAGGCTGTCTCGCTGACCCATCTCCTCCCCGTCTGCCACGCTGAGCAAGCCTTCAATTCCACAGCAGAAATGTAGTGCGAGAATCAAAGCTATCTTTCTGGAGAAAAGGTGTCACCCTCCAACCCTGAGCCTTGGGGATCCAGAATTCTTCCTTCTTCTCCCGAGTCACCTGGTACTTCTAAGTCAAAGCTACATCTACGCACACCCTGGCCCCATGCTCTACTCCTGGGTGCATCTCCCAAAGAAATGATCATGCAAGTTCAGCAGGGGGCACGCATAAGGATGTTCACTGGGACGTTACTGGCGGTGACAGCAACCTGAGATTCCCTGTCCAGGGATGGGCGGGCAGAATATGTGCCCTAGATAACAGTGGTTATTAGGCAAGAGTTAGAAACACAGATCAGATGTACACACACGATTCTGGTGATCTTAGAAACAGCGTTGGGGTGGGGCAGAGCGCTTTAATAACTTCTACACAAATTAAAAACACATGATCTAAAGTTATGCTATACATTTTAAGGGATGCATTTAAACAAAAAGATATGTATGAGCCCATTAGAATGCTGCTCATGGGCAGTGAAGGGGGTAAATGTGGGATGCGAGGTAACAGTGAGCACGCAAAGGGCCTCGTGTGGCCCAGTGATAAAATGAGCCACAAACCAATGGTATGGTCAGCCCCCTACTCTGCACCTGAGATCCAAACAAATAAAAACAAAACATACCATGATCCTGAAAACCTGCAGTCCTAGAGGGGCTGTACTGTCTAAAATACATTATGGCAATGATGACCAAATTTATCGGCTCAGGCCTGATGCTTTCAGGGGGCAGGGGAAGGGAGGGCCCATTGAGAGCATAAACTTTCTCTGCACAGTGATATCAAGAATTGACCCAAGGTTGGTAGCCTGTCCCTAATCATCTCGCTTGCTGAGATTCAGCTCACGTCAGAGACCCCCGGGGAACCTTCGAGATGAAGACGGGAAGCTTCTCGGCATGCACTGGGACACTAAAGCAGAATGTGCCTGAGACTCCTGAGAGGGCAGTGTCCCCCCTCTGGCTTTATCCTAAAATTGCATCAATATATCAAGATGAAAAAGGGCAGTCCCTCAGGCTCAGAGCCATGGGGAATGTACCCTCTTCCACACAATCTGAGTCACACTGGCTTGGGTCACCTCTGTGGCCTCCTGTGACCCTAAGGGTGTGGGGGAGTACTCACTTCAAGCTAGAGCTTAAAAAAAATGTGGAGGATGGAACCATAACACTGACCATTTCCTTCAGCTAATTAAGGAGGACAAGAGCCAATTTCACGTGGGAGTGACAGGGCCACGCAGAAGGTCTGCTGTTTAACGAAAGGGGTGCCGGCGGCCTCCCCCAGTCCCTCCCACCTGCTCATGGGAAATGCTCAGGATGTGGGTTTGCAAGGGTATCTGCTTCTTACACCCAAGTAGGGAGCAGCTCCTCAGAACTGGGACAGGACACAGACCTTGGGCGGTAACATGCAACTGTCCAGCATGTATACTCTACTGGACAACATACATTGCCTTTCTTGGGGCTGCTTTCTGTGGTTTTTCCACATTTTGGTTCCAAGGGAACAAAGGGGCTTTTTAGCAGCTGGATTGGATCTTGTGTTATTTTTAGAAACAAATTTCAGCAGAGTCATGCCAGGCTGGTGGAGAGGGAGAGGGGGGTCAATCTCCCTTGGCTCCTGGAGCAGGATCTCGTAGCTCCCGGGCCTCAGGCGCTGGTGGAGCCCTCAGAGGGGTGGGGGAAGCCCCTGGCCTGGGCCAGAGAAGGCCACAGCTCATCCGTCAGGAGGGGGTGCTGCGGGCGGCGAGAGCTCAGCAGCAGAGGAAGCCAAGTACTGTGGCTGTGTGACCCAGACGGTAGTCAGGGTTCCACACGCTGGACATCGGGCCAGCACGGCAGTCCCGTCACCGCCCTCTGCTCCATGACAGTCTCCCCTGTACAGAGCACAGAGAATCCCCCCTTCCCCCAGCCCTCCCTCAGTCCACCCATTTCCTACCAGTCCCAGGCAGACAAGCAAGGACTCTATGCAGAGAAGATGGCGGGCATGAGGACAGGGGGGTAGGGGTGCCCCGGATAACATGTCACCCCACTGGCCCAGCTTCGCCCTTCCTTGTTCACAAACTGCACAGCCAACAGCCACCACGGACCCCATGAGCTTTAGAAAGCCGACCGGTCATTCTCCCTTGCACTTGCAGCCTGCCTTAGAGCAGTGGTTCTCGAGTTCAAGTGAACACCAGGATCCCCGGGAGGAGGGGCACCTGGGGGGCTCAGTCCATTAAGTGTCTGCCTTCGGCTGAGGTCATGATCCCGGGGTGCTGGGATTGAGCTCTGTGTCGGGCTCCCTGCTCAGTAAGGAGTCTGCTTCTCCCTCACTTTTCCCTCTCTCTCTGCTGCTCCCCCTGCTTGTGCTTGCTCTCACTCTCTGTCAAATAAATGAAATCTTAAAAAAAAAAAAAAAAAAAAAGGTCCCCGGGAGGGGAGTATGACCTATGGCTGGGCCCTGCTGCTGCCACCAGACTTTTGGATTCAGGGGTGTGAGGGCAAGCCTGGGAATACGCGTTTCTAACACGTTCCCTATAAGGGTGCTGCCACGGCCGGTCTGGGGCCCACACCTTAAGGACACCGCAGAGGTGACCAAGCGTCTCTGCAAACAACATCGGAAGCACCTCCAACCACACCAGGGGAATGCCCTTTGCAGGCCTTGAAGAGGGGCCCAGTTCGGACAGCGTTCTCGGACCTCGACTGATCACCGAGGCATGGGAGGGTCTGGTCACAAACCTCCTCCTGCTTTTCCTTCTCCCAGGGGGCCCGTCTCTGCTTCCATTCATCTCAGGGCACCCCCTTTCCCAGAGAGACCCACGACGTTCCCTAGGAAAGCCCCTCTCCTGTGAGTCCTCCAGAAATTGGGACTCAAGAGGACCTCCTGGGACTTGCAACAGGAGCCAAGATTTATTCAGAAAGTCGAAACAAGCTACCTGGTGAGCTTCAGAGAACACCCAGGCCTCTCCTAGGTTCAGGAGGAACCAAGCACCTTCTGCGCCCCTGTTTCCTCCAGCCCACAGCAGGAGATGGGAGACCGAGGGGGCCACACGCAGGGATGGGAAACGTGGAAACCCAAGATGCCCACCACTCGCTTTGGGCTCCCCCCTCCCCACTGTGTTCCCACTGCTGGCCCATCAGGACCCCAGGCTGCCCTCCCCACCACGCCCCAGCAGCCCCTGGCCGGGGGGGGGGGGGGAGCGGGGGGGGGCAGCGCCTGTGCACTGCTCTGAGGCCCAGGCAGCAGGGCTGTGGGGCTGGGGGAGAAGCAGCTGTTTTCCTGTCAGGGTGACAGGATGCTATAAACACCCGCTCCAGGTTGCTATGGCAAAGCGAGTGTGCAGCCCGGCTACAGTGAAGCTATTTATGTGCTTGTAACGGCAGAGCGGTCTGTTTTTTATTATTTTACTTTTAAAGCTTTCCCTTCCCAACCCCCTCATACAGCTTTAAAAAAAAAAAAAAAAAAAAAAGAGCCACCACAACTTTCTCAGGAACAGAAAGAGTATAGCTGGAGAACAGAGCTTAGGACCAGGTCCAGGAAAGGGAAAGCTGAAGTGAAGAATATGGTACATTCCTCTCAAGCCGGGAATGTGTGTCTTCTTGCTCATACAGGCCTGTGCCTCAGCTCCTCAAGGAGAGAGGAACTCCGTGTCCTCTCACCTCTGCACCACTTCGAATATTAAAAGGAGACAAAGCCACTCTGTCTTCTGTCTTCCTGTCAAAGGCAGGCTCCAGCCAGCAGCATTCCTCACACCCCCCTTCTGCCCCCTGCCATCAGCCCCCATCGCTGCCAATGTCACCAGGGTGAAGACGATTCCACCAGGAGTCATGGAGAGAGAGCCCCAAAGCATCCCCCTGGCTGGAGGTCTGCCGGGACCGGACCTCCGGAAGTGCCTCTGCAGGGACATGTGTTTCTCCACTTACACAGAGAACTTTCATCCAATTCTCACCCTTCAGGGAGCTCTGGGGTGAAGGGTCATCCTGCACAAGCTGGAAGGTTTTAGTCAGGGTGGCAAGGACCCCTAGCTGGTACCAAGGAGTTGGCACTCAAGGCTCAGAGACTGCAGGACAATCAGAAGGGAGCTTGATTCCTCCTGGGACACCCTTGTCTTCGAGGCACCAGGCACCTGGGAAAGGTTTTTGGCAGAGGAGGCAGGGAGCAATCAGAAATTAGCCACTGGCTGGGGGCACTGTGGCCTTCTGCCTTCTCCACTCATCCAACCCAAAATAAAGTAACAAAAAAGAAACGGGCTGTGGGTCAGAGGCAGCTCAAGGAGGGCAAGAGAGTGGAAGGAACTAGCCCATGTGGTAATCACACTCACACGCACACACACACACACACACACACACACACACACACACACACACACACCCCAAGCCAAAAATGTGCACCAACTTTGACAAACATGCTACAGGCTGACAACCACTAAATAACATCTCAGTAAGAGAGAGTCTCCTTCCGGAAAGAGCTGGTGGGAATACAAAAGATGCTACAGGATTTTATCATCCGTTTTTCTCCACCTTATCCCAGCTCCTTTTGGATTTGGTATATCCTTAGGAGGAGAAAAGAAACCCAAAAAACCCTACTGCTGATGGGCATGTTCCTCAGATAAAATAAAGTTAGGGCAGTATTAAAAAGAGCAAAAATCCCACGAACTGTTCCAATTCCTTCCATCTCTGATTATAACTGAATGTTTCCAGATGCCACCGTAACTCTGAAAGGGTATTGAGGGAAACAACCCCACGAGGGGAGAGAGGGCAGGAGAAGGGAGAAGCACCCTCGGCGGCCCCAGGAGAGGTCAACGTCCTAACTGACAGCCCTGGTTAGCTGACAAAGTCTTGCTGGGAAAATCAGAACTTCGGGACAGAAATCAGTCTTGGCAGCACCTTGGGGTCAAAAGAGCAGAGCAGGCATGGTTTCTAAGCCTGTCAAACCAACTGTGATCAACGTCCCATTGTTCCTCTAGGGTAAGAAGGCAAGAGAGAGGAGGTGAGGAAAGGGTCTGGTATGGGGCACCGTCCCGGACAGTTGAGAGGAGGCTGATGGAAAGGCTGGTGTCCCAGACACCAGTGTTTCTATTCCTAAGTGTCAGGGTGTTAACTCAAGCTGAGTGGTCCTTACTGAGGGATAGATAAGAAGACAAAGAGAAGCAGACACCTCTCAGAACCCCCACGGTAGAGGAAGCTTCCAAAAATCATGGGGCAAGAGAGAACATCTATTCAAAAAAAGCCCAGATCCCCATGGTGATGGACACAGAGCCCATTGTTGAAAGACACAGAGGGCAGGCGAAGAGGTGACTCAGCCTCAGCTGGTCATCGTTGATGGAAGAGGAGAGAAAGTGGCGAGTGCGTCTTCTTCTTCCAAGTGAGCAGAAAGGTCGTCTCACCTCTCCATCCCAGGCCCTGCGCCAGTACCTGACCTCACGTGGACTTAATGGACGAACCACGCTTCTCTGCTCCAGTGGGCTTCCATTTCCAAGGGAAGAAGAAGCATGGAAGTCCCGGAAGGGGACCCAATCTCCAGAGGGAATCGGTTACCTCCAAGTCCCAAGAACCACTCCCTCACCACTTGCCCCACCTCCCCCTCCTCCCTCTTGGGGTCCTGGTAGACTGGCTGGATTGGTGCCTCTCTCTTGTTCTCCAGGACACAGTCCCAGGGCTCTCTGGGTACAGGTAGAGGCAGACCGGCCATCATTGCAGAAATCACCCACTCTCTAGGGAGAGGCAAAGGTAAACATAAAGAATTGACATTCTCCCAACACCCATTCAATTCTCAACTCCCACACACAGCATTTTTAAACACCACTGCAGTACCTCCAAGGAAAAGCCTGGGAGAACTATGGTGAGAGTCTCCTCATTTTTCTCCCTATACTTCGGCTCCAAGCTTCTCACTTTCTTTTTTTTATATGTATGTATATCATTTTCCCCATCTCTCCCTCTCTCCCAGTCTGCCAGTCTCCCTCCTTCCTTCTCTCCCTCCCTATCTCCCCCACCCCGCTCCCCCTACCCCATCTACCTCAATCTCAAGATCTCTCATTCTCGTTCCCACATCTTCAGCAACAGCCCGACTGGATGGAATTCCATTCTCCTTATGTTTCTGGAACTGATCAACCCTGTCCAGTGCACACTGGCGCAAGGAGTGGAAGGGACATGGGCATGCTGAGAAGCCGGTGGCACGATGGGGCCATCACAGTGAGCACCAACACAGTGCCAATCTATGCCCCTGGGGTCATGGATGGTGGACCAAGGGCACACAGGATGGACTCTGTGAGTCTACCTGCATCCTCCATCATCCTTCTGGAGCTTGCCTGGCTAAGCCAAATGTGTGCATCGATCTGTGCTTGAAGTAAGGGCAAACAAATGGCTAACACCAAGGCCCCAGAATTGAGGAGCCCTAACGAGTTGGGGGAAGAGAAAGGATATGAGACTATTGCGTGGATTAAAAACTAAAATCAGGATGGAGTGTGCACGACCACGTTCTCAATCTGGCATAAATAAAGAAGTGGCCTGATGAACGAAGGGGCTGGGAGCCTAGACAGACTGAAAGGCACCTGGGACCACCATCTGACTCTGGCTCTTTTCAAAGCGTCCACAGAGGTGGAAAAGTCAAGAACTGAACACAATAAGCCGGTCCTACCCCACCACAAGCTGCAAGATAGCTCCACTCTCCCACTTCATTTTCACTCAGAGCCTGTAACACATGGGTGGGGAATAGACATATGGAGGCTGGATCCAGCTCGCTGGCAACAGGGCTGCCTTCTGCCCCACCGCGGCGTGAGGATTCCCGGATTCAGAGGGACCGTGACCCAGCAGGGCCAGACCTCTGCAGGCATCTTACGGTATCTGCCTGACACTTGCTTCTGCAAAAGTTTGCAAGAGCATTCATCCCCCCTGCCCCGACCCCCACCCCCCCATCTCCAGGCTCACACACTCTGGCCATCTGTTCCAAATCAGTGAGCTCTCCATCACTGGAGAACAATCCTTTTCGGTTGGGGGGAGGGGTCAGTGCTCTCCCTTTAGGGTCTCAGCCATGGAACTCTCCCTCTGCAAGCAGCCAAGTCCAAGGAGAAGCTGAGGATGAACAGCTGCTCTCCCTGCCCCCCTCCTCCTTGAGGCAGCGCAAGAAAGAGGACTCCTCTGTGGGGGGAAGTCCCAGGGCAGTGAGGCCTGGAAACTTTGCCGTCTAAGGCTGTGGAATTCTCTTACTGGGCTCCTGCAGTTAATCATTGTGGCTCCCTGGATTCCCGATTTGGGCTTTAAAAGGTAGCACCAGAGCTAGAAAGACAAACATGTTGAGGAGAAGGAAAAGAAAAAAACAGTTGGTGGAAGCTAACAGATAACCGTCCCCCAACACCAGTCTTCTGAGTAACTGAGTAAGTGTGGGGAGGGGCGGAGAAGAAAAAAGCAGAAGAAAAAGAAGTGTAGACCACACTCCAGCATACTCTTCAGGGTTCCCAGCTAATGTTGCCTGTATTCATACTCCAGACCCTACAGAATACATCGCTCCCATCGCTGACCTGCTTGTGAAAAGATCGTCTAGGGGTTGGTTTGTTTGAAACTTTCTCCTCTTAGCAGATCTGAAGGACCAGAGGCTCTTGTCGCCCTTTGGAAAAAGGAGCCAGAGAGCTCACAGCTGTGAGTGCGAGGCTTTGGGACATTAACTTCCAAGATGGTAGAAATGGTCTCTTAGGCCAGGTTGCCATAGTTTCCAAGAGAACAAACAGAGGTTTGGCTCTAAAGAGGGGTAGGAGGGTGAACTGCCTTTTCTTCCTCTGGGAATAGTTTCAAGAGTCAAGACAAGAGGGGGATGTGGTAAAATGCTGAGGAGGTTACAGAAGGTTCTAGGGAAAAGAAAATGGACAGTCTTGACAACTCCCATTCTTCCTGGGGAGGCTGGGGTGGAAGGCCCCATTAATAGGACGATAAGCTACTTCTCAGGGGCTGAGATAAACCTAGGAAGTAAATAGGAAGAGGAGCAACCTTTCTCTCTAAAATGTCCAGCCAACCTAACCTAGGAGGCAGGGAGCACAGAGCAGAAGTTGAGCTGCTTTGGGAAAGGCAAGGACCTCCAAAGACTCTGAGTTTTGCTTGCAAGGAGGGCAGGGAGATGACCATCCCCAGAAGTGATGTGGAGAGGTGCTGATCCCCAGAACTGAAGCTCACCCTAATGCCCCACCTTCCCAGGCCCCCTGGTCAGGACTTTTTCACTCTCTTTCCAAAGGAGCCAGGTGGGGCAGCACACTGTCAGGTGCCAAAAATGCAACCATGTCCTCCTAGCAGGAGCTGTCTGGGCAACAGGGCCACCTGGCCAAAGAATTCCCTTTCAGACTCAGGGCCAGAGATCTGCATTGCAGGAGGACCCCCTTGGATGCCTCTTCCAGAGCTGGTGCCTGCTCGGCTCACACTGGGGAGACAGGAAGGAGACAGAGCTGCTTGGGACTCTGCCACACCTGGAAGCAGGGATGAGGCAGCCCTGTAGGTGAAGTACCACAGATGCTCTGCTACCTTCTCCAAGCAGAACGGGCCGGGGGTTGACTGACCACATGCTCGGAGGCAGGCCAGACCTAACCCCAATTTCATCCCTGGCAATGGCACTGGCCAGTAAGTTCCTGGCCTTTTTGGGGAACAGACCCTCTGCTTTTCCTACCCACTGTATCAGACATCTCGTAGAATTCCAGAATCACAGTCACGAAGGGAACTTTAAGGAAAATATAATACAAACCCCTTCATTTTACAACGAAGCCCTGATGAGTTCAACACAGTGCTGGGCATTGGGACAAAAAGGCTATTCCATCCACATGGAAAAGCAGAATATAGGCAGAGGTCGATGAGGCAAAGAAATCTGTGATCGGGTGTCAAATGAAGGGTGCAGATCTCTCCTTTACCTGTTCCTCCGTGTGTGTCCAACACCCCTAGACTCTGCCCTGCAGGCCGGCTCGCAGCCATCCAGCCGCTGTTGGGGAGAGTTCACTCACAGCCTGGACTCTCCTGATGGGCTCAGGCCCACACCACGAGCAAAGGGGGAGCTTTCTCCGGGCTTTCCTGCCGTGTAGGGTGTGCCCTGAACACGGGAACCGGGGAAGGAGGTGGTTGGGAGTGAAACAGCCTAAGCCTCATGGGACAGGTCATGTGCCCACGGGCTGTAGTCATCTGAGGGGGGCATCTTTCGAACATCTTAGTAGAGGTGCCTTAGGTCAGTAGCTGCAACACTTAGCTGCAAGTAGCTGCTGACTTAGCCGTCAACCTGGAGCATGGCCTTGGATCGCCAGCCCCTAAGAAATAGCTAAGGAAGAAAACCGGGAGTGAATCCGGTTTGACCAGGGGATGGACTCAGCAGGGCTGAGGTGCCACAGCAGCCGGCATCACGGTCCCTGTCCCTCCCGGAGCTCTGCCTGCGGGCCAGAGCTGCCCATCGTTGGCCAGACTCCTGCCCCTCTCAGCTCGCGGGCTCTCCCATACCAGCTCTTCCCAAGCAGCTCGGGGCTTGCCTTTCCCTCCGCGCCCCCTCCTCCAAATCCATTCTTCCTGGGCCTTAGAATCCTCAGCTGAAAACCAAGGATAATAAGAATAGCCTACCTCAGATGAAAGCTGAAGAGGACTGTCACTTCTTTTGTGTACAGAGGCCCCGGGCCCTTGCACTGAGACCTTGCATTGAGAGCCTATTGAACCATGCTTCCCAGCCCTGGGTCTGGGTCTTGGGCTCTATGTACCAGGAAGTCATTGGTACTCCCCATCCACAGACTTCTCCAGAACTTCGAACTTTTGCGGCTCCATCTGGGGAACTGCCTGCCTGAGGTTCCTTGGGAAGTGGTGTCAGCAAGACCGAGCAGAAAGGCAGAAAAGCTCCGGAGAGTCAAAGAAGCTTGTGGTAAGAACTCACATCCGGGTGATGCCTTGCCATTTCAAAGCACTCTGATGTGTGCTCTTTGGGGACGGGCCTTTTAAGGTAGACAGGACTGATGATATTACTCTTTCTACCAATTTTATAACACATGGTCTTAAAGGTGATATGACTCCGTGAAGGCCATGCAACCACAGGAAGAGCCGGGAAGAAGCTAAGACACACCACAGGCCACATGGTCCTTTATGACAAGGGGAAAGGAAGGAACGAGAGAGCAAGAGAGCAGCCTATATCCCGCGGTCAGGTAATGTGAGGCCCTACCCAGGGCACTGGAGCTGGCGGATTCCTGTCCTGATGAGCTCAGAGGGTAAGTCTGGGTTCTTCGACTTCCTCCCAGACGCATCTGGGAGACACGCTGAGGGTGTGTGTGATGTCAGCGTGCGTCGCCCTCTTAGCCTGTGGACACCTTGAGGGCGCAGACTGTGGTCCAGACAGAGACAGCGCAGCTGCTGGTGTTCCACAGGGGTATAAAGGGGGCACGAACAGAAAAGGCGGGGAAGAGGCAGGGAAAGGAAGGAAGGGGCCCCTTGCTGAAGGGAACTCCCAGACCGAGAAGTCTTCATAAGGAAGATGGGGACATGCCTGTACTAAGAAGCCCCAGAGTTCTAGCACAGCGCATACAGAAATCCAGAAGGGCACCAAGCCAAGCAGGACGCCAGAGATGACACACCGATGAGGGGAAGAAATACACACAACAAAACCTTCAACAACAAGCAGGGAAAACAAAAGCTGCTCTGGAGTCTCCAGACCCTTTGCCTGCAGTACTGAGTACAGAGTACCCCCGGGGGGAAACAGCAGCCTCTGTCCCCAGGAAGGCAGGCAAAGGCGAGGTTGTAGCTTCAGGTAATCCCTGCTCTCCTTTCCAACTAGCAATCCAGGTTCAGGTGATGTCACTCGCATCATCTGTTGAGAAGAGAGACCTCTGGAGGGGCGAAACCCCAGAAGAGGCTCCAGAGCCGAGTTTACAAACAGCACACTGGGCTGCACTGCCCCCCACCACCTCCTCAGTTTCCTGCCTCCAGGAAGGAGACAGTTCTCTCCATATTACAGTAAACCATGATATACCCAAGGAGGTTTGATTCAAGACAGAGGGATGGTTACAGAAAATGTGGTCTATCCAGACAATGAACTATTATTCAGCCTTAAAAAGGAAGGAAATTCCGACATTTGCTACAACATGGATGAACCTTGAGGATATCGTATTCAGGAAAAGAAGCCAGGGCACCTGGGTGGCTCAGTTGTTAAGCGTCTGCCTTTGGCTCAGGTCACGATTGAAGGGTCCTGGGATCGAGGTCTGCATTGGGCTCCCTGCTCAGTGGGGAGTCTGCCTCTCCCTCTCAAATAAATAAATAAAATCTTGAAAAAGAAGAAGAAAAGAAAGAAGCCAGACCCAAAAGGACAAATATTACAGGATTCCATTTAGATGAAGCACCTACTCTAGGCCCAAATTCAGAGGCAGGAAGTAGAGTAGAGGTTGCCAGGGACTGGGGGAAGATGGTGGGGTGCTTTTTTTATTTTTAGAGAGAGAAAGAGAGAGAGTGTGGGTGGGAGGGGGAGAGGGAGAGAATATTAAGCAGGCTCCACAGCCAGCACACAGCCTGATCTCATGACCCTGAGCTCATGACCTGAGCCTAAATCAAGTCGGACACTTAACCAACTGAGCCACCAGGCGCCCAGGGCACTACTGTTTAATGCGTACAGTTCCTGTTCGGGGGGACGACAAAGTTCTGGGAATGGATGGTGGTGATGGTTGCACAACAATGTGAATGTAATTAATGCCACTGAATTATACAACTAAAAATGGTTAAAGGTTAAATTTTATGTTCTCTTATTTTGCCATAATAAAATTTAAAAAAGAAGATAGGAAAGCAAATGGAACAGTGCTTGCGCAGACAGGTGAGGAGAGGCAGAAAGGAAGAGCAGACGAAGTTCAAGACTGAGGAGCCTGGTGCAGCTGCCGCCAGGAGCTCAGCCCCATCTTGGTAATGGAGGTGGAGGCCCGATGGTTCAGAAGTCAGTTATTCCAGACAGCGGCCTCTGACACGTCCAGGGCCGGGAGCCCGCGGAGGGCCTGGCGCAACATCGAACAACACAACAGGTGACCTGGCAAGGCTGAGTGGCGAGGCCAAGGGGAGGGGAGACAGACTAGGCTCTCTAAACACCAAGCTCTGTGTGTGTGTGTGTGTGTGTGTGTGTGTGTGTGTGTGTGTGTGTGTGGTGGGGGCGGGGGGGGGCAGCAGGGGTGGTGGTGGAAGGGCATTGAGGGCAACGGACCAGTTCTCTTTTCAAGCAGAAGGGGAAAAGTTGGCTTTCAGCTACTCACTCTTCCAAAGTCACCCCATCACTGGCTCAGGGCACATAGGCATCTGCATAGAACAGGTAGAGCTAAGGCCTTTCTGGCTCACAGTGGAAATACAGAGTCTCCAGTCTTTTCGAGGACCTTGGATATTATCTCATTTGACCCTCCCCACAAACTTGGGCAGTGGATAATAGTGCTCCTGTTTTACAGAGAAGAAACTGGCTAAGTACTTTGTCTAGGGCCACACGGTAATACAGAGCTAGAATCCAAACCAGAGTTTGGCAAAGCCTACACTTCTTCCACAATATTGCCTTGAAGGTGCTTTCCAGATACGAGGGCTCATTTTCTCTTTTTCTCTTATGGTATAGTGCAGTGATCAAGAGCACAGGCTCAGTGAGCCCACATCCACTGTCATTACCTGTCTGACCTCAAGAAAGTTAGTTAATGTCTCTGTTCATTCTTTTGGCAGCGATAAACTGGGGATAATAATAGTAACCTCATTTAAAATGTTTTGCAAGATTTTGAGATAATTAATCCACATAAAGGCACACATTGCTGCCCCATAGTAAGCACTCAAATAATTTTTGTGGTTATTACGGAATGTTATCCATCAGCCCATTCCACCTGTTGGGTGTGGAGACACTAGGGGCCTGCCCACCGGTCTGAAGGTGAGTGTGGAAATAGTGCAGTATTTCCTTGACTTCTGTATAAGGAACCTTATGGTTGGAAGGGACTTAAAGTCATTTAGACTAATCTCTTGTCCCGTGTTAGAAACCATTCTCCTCTTGCTGCTCCCTAGGAGCCTACTCACCAGCTCCTACTCTCCCTTATATTAAATTGGGACCTAATTTGTGATCTCCAGCACCCCAGTGATTGGTACGCATTCTCCGAGTCTTATAACTCTTTTGTGATAGCTTCTATTATCTCCTCTCAACAGTTGGAAGAAACTGAGGCCCAGAGTCCTACAGTTAACTAGAGGTCAAGCTGAGCCACGAACCTGGGTCTGCCTGATTCCAAAGCTCATGTTCTCAGCTGTTACATCATGCTTCTGCATTAGAGAAGAGAGGAAAAATCTACTACATGGTAGAAGGGAAAGTAGCTATGGTCGAATTCCAAATCTACCATTTAGTGAGCGTTTAGCATTTAATGAGCATTATTTGGCATCAAGTACTCTATGACTTATTTTTACAGATAAGAAGACTGAGGAGAAGACTGAGTGGCTCAGTTGGTTAAGTGACCGACTGTTGATTTCAGCTCAGGTTATGATCTGAGTCCTGAGACTGAGCCTTGCATGGAGTCCCACATCGAGCTCCATGCTCAGCAGGGAGTCTGCTTGCGATTCTCTCCCTTTGCTCATCTTTAGATGGAATCAATACTCACTTCCATTTCATTCATTCTTTAATGAGTTTCTACTGAGTTCCAGACCTTGTTTTGAACACAAAGATGCAGTGATAACAGAAACTATGACTTTTATGCTTTCTTTTTGCCTGGCACTCTTACACATATCACATGAAATTATGAATGTTAATGAATCAAAATGACTCCATGGTAGCTCCTCAATAAATGGCAATAGTTATTATTTTTTCTAGCTCACAACCTTAAACCTTTTTTTAATGGCCACATTTTCTATTGTCTTCATTCCTGTTTCCTTTTCTTTCTTCCCTAGTTTGAAGTTACATTATTTCTAGTTTTATAGTGTTAGCCTCGAAACTTTAACATATGTATTTAACTTAAAAACTCCCTATGATCAGTATCTTTAACCTCTTCCCAAACAACACAAGGACCTTAGAACGCTTGAACTCCAACTACTCACCTTCCAGTTTATATGCTATTGTTACTGGGGATTTTAATTGTAGTTTCATTTTATCCCTGTAAGTTAGACATTGTTGTCTTTATTTTCTTTGACATCAGCATTCCAATTTAGCACCACGTTTACAATTCCCTTTGCTCATCATTCCTTCTTGAATTTTAGACTTCTTTTAAGGTAATTTTTCTTCTTCTTGAACTATTTCCTTTAGAAATCACTATCGGTAGAAACTTGTTTTTGTTTGTCTGCAAAGGCCTTTATTTACCCTCATTCCTGAAAGACTGTCACTGATGCTAGAATTCCGTGTTAGCAGTTCTCTTCTCAGCGCTTTGAAGATATTATTCCACTGTCTTCTGGCTCTTCTCATTGAGGTTGAGAAATCAGTTGTCAGTCTAAATGTCATTCCCTGGAAAGCAACTTACCTTCGGGTTTACTCTAAAATAATTTATACCCTTGGTGTTCTGTAGTTTCATTTTGATGTGTCTAGGGGTGAATTTTATTTATCCCTCTTGGGATTCATTAGGTATCATAAATATAATGATTGTATTTCATTGATTCCTGACCACCGCTTCTTCAAATATTGTCATATTCCTGTTTTCTCTATTATCTCCTCTTGGAACATTAATTAAAGGTACACTGGGATCTTTTTACTCTATTCTAGGGATGGGCAGACTATAACATATGGTCCAAATCTGGCCTGTTGCCTGTTTTTGTAAAGGAAGTTTGATTAGCATCCAGCCATACCCCTTCATTTACGTATCAACTACAGGCTGCTTCCACACTATAATAGCGGAGCTGAGTAGTTATGACAGAGACCATAAGGGCCACAAAGCCTAAAATATTTACTCTCTGGCCCTTTAAAGAAAAACTTTGTCAACCCCTGCTCTATTTTCCTGCCTGTACACCTCTTCCACATTTTCCATCTTCTTTTCCATCATGTCTATGATTTCTTCAGAAATATCTTCCAGGAGGTGCCCAGGTGGCTCAGTTGTTAAGCGTCTGCCTTCGGCTCAGGTCATGATCCCAGGGTTCTGGGATCGAGCCCTGGATCGGGCTCCTTGCACAGCGGGAAGCCTGCTTCTCCCTCTCCCACTCCCCCTCTTGCAGTTCCCTCTCTCGCTGGGTCTCTCTCTGTCAAATAAATAAATAAAATTTAAAAAAAAAAAGAAGAAATATCTTCCAATTTGCTAATTTTATCTTCAGCTGTAATATATCATTTTTTAAACTATTCATTGAAATTTAAATATCCTTTTATTGTAACTGTAGAAATTTTTTCATTTCTAGAAGTTCCCTTTGAATATCTGCCTGGTTAGTTGAGTTTCCTGTCCATCATTCTTTCAATACCCTCTTATTTCTTATAACATATTTTAAAAGATTTATTTATTTATCTGAGGGGGGGGAGCAGTGGGAGAGAGAATCACAAGCAGAGATCAGCACAGAGCCTGACGTGGGGCTCAATCTCAGGACCCTGAGATCATGACCTGAACTGAAATCAAGAGTCACATGCTCAAACAACTGAGCCACCCAGGCACCCCCTCTTAGGACATATTAAAATATATTTTAAAAATTATTTTATTTATTTTAATTTTTTAAAAGATTTTATCTTTAAGTAATCTCTACACCCAATGTGGGGCTCAAACTCAACCCTGAGATGAAGAGTCACATGCTCCACTGACTGAGCCAGCCAGGTACCCCTATTTTTTATATCTAATAACCCCAATATCTGCAATTTTTGTAGGTCTGATCTATTTGTGTTATTTCTGTTGCTCAACTTCATTGCTAATCAGGGAACTGCAAATCAAGACCATAAGAGATATTATTTCTACCATTCGGTTAACAAAAATTAAAAAGTCTGAGGATACCAAGTACTTGAAAGGACATGGAACAATAGCGTCTCTTACACTTCATTGGTAGGGGCAAAACTACTACAAATGTATTGGGAAACAACCTGTTATTACCTTACAAGGTTGAATATTCATATACCAAGGCCTAGCAATTCCCTTCTGAGATCTATACTCAGGAGAGACTTGTACACATGCACCAGGAGACATGAATAGGAATGTTTGTGGTAGTTCTGTTCATAACTGTGAAAAAGGGTGATACCTTCACCAAGAGAATATTATATAGCAGTGAAATTGAATGAACTACAGCCACATTCAACAGGGATAAGTCTTAGTATCATAATACTGAATGAAAATAAAAAAAGCCCAGGTGACTGTACATAGTATATATTTTTAATAAAGAACATAAAGTAAAACTAAGTAGTATATTTGCTTAGGCATACATATATGTAGCAAGAGAATGATAAACACAAAATTCGCGATAGTGGTTGGAATGGGTGATGAGGTAGGGGCATGGGATAGAAAGGGCACATAGGTGGATGCAGGTTATGGTAGTGATCTTATTTTTGGCTTGGGTAGTGGGTTTAGTTGTCTTCATTAGGTTATTGAAATACTAAATAACCTACATAAATAAGTAGTGAAGAGAGACATGCATAAGCCAGTAAAGAAAATGTATCATGAATATTCGTTCAATTTTGTGCACCAGAGAAAAGAAAGCTAGAGAGGACAGAAAAAGAAAAATAGGTTTCCACTATTTCTGCCTGCAACATTTTTTAATCTGCACGATCAAAGATAGCCATGGATCTACCAAAACTTAGCAAGACTGTTTTAGATGAGAACTTCTATTGTCAATTTCATGGTCTAAAATTGTCCTTGAACAACACAGTATACTTCATTCGACCATATGAGCCTAATAAGAAAGTACCAATCAACTTAGAAATTCTGATTCTGGGGGTGAGGGTGCAGGTTGGGGGGGTGCTGGAGATGGGAGTAAAGGGAAACCGGGCACAGGGGCCCGAGATTCCTCTGGGGCTGAGAGCCAGAAGTGGGGAGCGCACAGAAGGAAAGTGGGAGGGAGAAGGCAACTGTGACCCGATCTCCTGCTTGGGGTGGGGAGAGGTGGAAGAGAAGCATGAGGGAGGGAGACTCAGGGAATTAGCAACTGGGGGCCCAGGCCCAAAAGCCCGTCTCCTCTTGGATCCAAAGTGAAACAGTTTGGGGAGAGCGCCAACCCCTTCCCGCTGAGACTTCCGGGGTCCTACAGCCCGTGCCACCCCCACCCGGCCAGGGAGCCCTGGGCCCAGGGCTCGGGAGGGGGGCGAGCCACTGAACCTCCTCCCCAACCAGGTCGCGACTGGCCTCCAGAGCGGTGGCCTCGGCCCCGTGGACGGGCAGGCGGAGAGCGCCACACCCGCGAGCCCGGGGTCGCGGCTCTGCGGCCGGGGCGCCCGGTGCCTCCCCTTCCGCTCTCCGGGCCGCCCGGCCCCACGCCCACCCGCGTCGCCCTCGCCCCGGGGGTCAGCCGGTTCCGACGAGTCGGTCAGCTCTGCTCCAGCTCCGCTCCAGCGACGCCCAGCCCCGGGAGCAGCTGGGGTCACTAAGGCCTCAGCCCCTTACAAGTCTGGCTCCGCGCCAAAGCCCCCCCCAAGAAGGCGGGCGGCTCCACCCCGGCCAGCTAGCGATGGCTCACAGAGGGGACAATGACTCACTGCGGCCTGGCTCCCTCCCCCAGGACCCTCGTCCTCCCCGCGCCACACCCTCCAACCTCGGGACGCCGCGGGGAAGCCGGCTGGTTCTCACCCCGCCCTTCCCTTCACCTGGCCTCCCTAACACCCCAAGAGTAACGCCCTGTGGTTTCAGCTGCTCAGCCGACTGCTCAGCAGGGTTTCTTCCGGAGAGCCCATCCCTGAGCTGCCCTCCTTGGGCTGCTGCGGCCCGCTGGTAACAGGGCCCAGCTCCACACTTTGCCCTGCAGGGCAGGCTCCCTAAATGTTGATGATCAATGCTTGCGTGATGTCCGAGGGAAGGGATGAAAACTGGGGTGATTCTGGGATGTCAGGACGAAAGGCACGGTTTACATCCTGCTGCAAGGGACGGCGGAGGTAAATCCCAGAGGCTCTAACACAGGCTCTTACAGTATATACAGAGTGAATGTCTCAGTTCTTCCTCAGAGGTGCTGGGATGAGGGGGAGGTAAACTGGAGGGCACCCCACTGTGCCTGGGGGGAACCTGAGCCCTAGAGTAGAGCCTGGCCTGGTCAGGGTACAAGTGGGAACCCCGTGCTTTCCGGGGCCGCAGTTCTGCTGTAAAATTGAGGGGCTGGAGTTAAGGTTCCTTCCAGCACTGACATAATAGGATTCTAGGACTTCTCATCTTAATGGATCACTGGCTCAGGTCAGCATCCTCAGGAACACCTCTGAGCTCTAAGGATGTACTCTCACACAGGGAGAGTGCTTTTAACTCCTCAAACACTTCTATGTAGATTTCATACTCTCCCCCTGGTTATCATAAGGATCCTTTGTGATTAGGAACAAATAACAAGGGGCGCCTGGGTGGCTCAGTCGGTTAAGCGGCTGCCTTCGGCTCAGGTCATGATCCCAGGGTCCTGGGATCGAGCCCCATGTCCGGCTCCCTGCTCAGCAGAGAGCCTGCTTCTCCCTCTCCCTCTGCCTGCCACTCTGCCTACTTGTGCTCTCTATCTCTCTGTCAAATAAATAAATAAAATCTTTAAAAAAAAAAAAAAGGAACAAATAACAAGTGAGGAAACTGAGCTTAGAAGTTAAGGGCTTGCTTAAGGTCACACTGTTAGCTAGTGGCATGGTCAAGAGTGGAATTCAATTAAGGGGCTCTTTTTAATGCCTGGAGAGTCCCAGATTCTTCACCAACTTTGAGCGACTCCGTCACACTTGCTGGGACTCACCTTCCCATCTACAGCCATACAGAGAATCCACTGCACCCAAGGAAGAGGGCTCAAATTTTATATAAGCTGGAGAGGTGGCCTTCCAAACCTCAGAGGAGTCAGATCCCCATCCAAGAATCTTCATAAATCATAACCCACATATTTTAGGCACTCTACAGTGTACAAAGCACTTCCATATCCATTACCCCATGTGATTCTTGTAATAACCCTGTAAGGTATTCAGGACTCTATTATCTGATATCTTAAGTAGAATGAAAAGGCTACCGTTTAGCAGTTAAGTGACATGTGCAATGATAGCACCCGGTCTTCTTCCTGTGTTGCTGTAGAAGGTTCTGGAACAACCAATGTGATCATGAAGATTCCTCTACATTCATAATGAAAACTCAAAGCATCTCTCTCCATTTTTCTCGTCTATCTCCCTAAGATGGCCCAGGAAGGAGGGAAATCTCCCTGTAGGCCAGGGGACAGAGCATGGGCACAGAGTGGTGGCAGTCTTCCCCAGAGTCAGTGAGGTGGCACCAGCTCGTGGATGAACCCAAGACCTCCTATCTCAGCTCTGGAGCCTGCACTGAACACGTGCCAACATCCTTTGGATAAGACCGTGTCAGTCATGGAGGCCACCAGGACTCTGTCACTCTTGAATTTATAACAGGCGGTTGGTGCAACCTTCAAGAGGCTGGCAACTCAGCTGTCATTCCCAAGAGGTGTCAAATGACCTACCACAAGCATCACTCTGTCTTGTCCTATACACTAGATGCTGTCTTTGCCCCCAGCCCTGCATTTGCTCATTATCTTACGGCTGGTGACAGCCTCCTGTTCTTCCTCTGCCCCTCCCTGCTCTATTCTTGGATGATTAAAAAAAAAAAAAAAAAAGTTTCTTTCCTTTAAAAATATAGCCGCAGATAAAATCTACCCAGCCTCTTTCACACATACACATTTAAGAGAAAGGAGGCAGGAAAGCCTCACGGTTCTTTCCTACCAGAGGCCAGTGTGTAAGCACACATCCTCCAGGCAGGGCCAGCCTCTCTGTCGTTAGTGAGTAATTCCACTCACAGGTTTATAGGGGGCTTGATTTAGGGTGTTTCATATCTTCTTCCAGAACTCCTAGCCCTTAGCTGAGCCTGTGTAAAAGCCACTTTGCATTTGTAACTCTCACTTCAAACACAAGTGGGCCTGCACATCCATGTGGGATCCAGACACTCAGAGGGAGGGACGGAGCTTCTCAAAGGCAATTCAAGAGTTGCAAGCTTTTCTCCCCTCTCTGATCTCTTCATCCCAGGTGCAGACCTCTGCGCCCCACCCAGGCTGGCTCCAGATTGTCCACTTTCAAGGAAGAGGCTGCGGGCGTTCGTATCTTTAATTCTCTTCTAAAATCACACCAACCTTTTGCTTCTGGTAGCCTGCTATTATTAGATTCCCCGGACCCTATTTGAGACATGAGTTGTGGCCAATTCCTCATAATGTAGGAGAATGCTCACCATACAGATAGGATTGGGTAGGAAAAAATTAGAACCAAAACCACAATATTTAGGGGCGGCTGGCTGGCTCAGTTGGTGGAGCCATGTGACTCTTGATCTTGGGGTTGGGGGTCCAAGCCCCTGCCTTGGGTGTACAGATTACTTAAAAATAAAATGAAGGCACCTGGCTGGCTCGGTTGGTGGAGCATGCGACTCTTGATCTTAGGGTCATGAGTTCTAGCCCCACGTTGGGTGTGGAGCCTACTTAAAAATAAAATGAAAATTAAAAAAATCTTAAAAAAACCCTACAATGTTTAATGTGTTTCCAATTTTAAAAAATGTATATATTCACCGATAGGTATAAAAGAATACTAGAGAATACACCAAAATGTTAACAGTTATCTCTGGACTTAGGGACATCTTTTTTCTTTTATGCTTTTCTGAATTTTCCAAACTTTCTAGAATGATCTTGTATGGAAGCAGTACAGAGCTCAGACTCTGGAATTTGAGAGGCATGGTTTGAATTCCCCGTCCTCCACTTAGTAGCTGTGGGACCTTGGATAAAATATTTTCGCTCTCTGAGCCTCAGTTTCTTCTCTGGAAAAAAGGAGAATAGGAATGCCACCTTCCTCACAGAATTGTCCTGAGGAGGAAAAGGAGGTCATGCAATTTCAACATTTGGTATGGGTGCCTAACATAGAGTAAGTGCTCAGTAAATGTTAGAGATTTTTACGCATTCCTTTTATCCTGGGGTGGGGTGGGGGGGAGATCTGTAAAAACAAAAAGAACCACTTTGCTCAATAGCCACCATCCGGATTAAAGGACACTGGGAAAACAACAAAAGCCCGCCTGAACATGCAGTGTCTCTGAAAGTGAGTGGGACAAGCATAATTGCTGTGTACACTGGGGTTTAGAGATGTCATGTCCATATGAAAGGTGTCAAATGAGGCATGACGACTGTGAGTAATGCCTGGCTGGGGGAAGGAAATACAGACTTTTTTTTTTTTTAGAACAACACGCGCGCGCGCGCACACACACACACACACACACACACACACACACACACACACACACAAGACTAGACCAGACCACAGAATAATCGATCAAACTAAAAGTAACACGCTAAAGAAAAGCGTCATACAGAAAGTATGAAGAAAAGATTCGGTGAATGGGTAAGCAGCAGATGTGCGCCCTGGTTAAGGTAACAGAGGCAGAGTTGCCTGGGGCTCGGGCGGGATGACTAAGGAGCCGATTGGGAAACAGCCCTGACTTCAGCTGGGGCCCAAGTTAGCTCCCAGTTAGACAAGGGACTTTGGGATCGGGACCCCGGACTGGGCTGGCCCTGGGGAGCTCTTGGGGGGCAGCTGTTCACAGCCGTGGTGCAGGAGAAGAGCTGAGCTAGTCAGTGGGAGAATGTGCACGGCACTCGTCCAAATAGAGCTGCCCTCCTGGATTGCCTCATGTGACACTTAAGCACTTGGTCTTCCAACGCCCTGCCCTGCTTTGTGCCAAAGATACTAGGGGAGGTTGGACAGCAGAGAGGAACAAAAAGGGAATTACCACCATTGTCAAAATTCTAAAATGGAGCCCCAGCCCTCTTCAAACCTTGACGTAGTGGCCGTAGAGTTATATTTACACAGTTATACAGAGTTATACTCCCCGGCATGGGTCCGGGACGGGGAGAGGGGTCAAGAAGGGGGAGATGCAGCTTGGCTCAACAATTCTGGGGCGCCATGTCCCTAAGCAAAGTCTCCTGGGGCACCGGCTCCTGTTTCTGTTCACCCCACCTCCCAGGAAGTTGCCCCCAGTCTCTGCCACCTAAGCCTGGATAAGCATGAGCAGCTGCCTCTCAGCGCTGCCGGCCCATCCTAGGTGCCCTTGCCTCCACACTTAGAAGTTTTATTTTTCTCATTCTAGGTTTGCAAACTCAAATGCCTAAGGGACGAGGCAGGCACGAAACAAGCGAAGCAGGCTGAGCATTAGGTGACAGGGGGGAAGGACCCGGGCACACGCTTGTCTGAATGCGGAGGAAGCTACTCAGCAACTGCTAACTGATGTCCTGAGAAAGAGGGAGGCCGACGGGGTCAGCACTTCGACTTCTGAGACAAAGCAAGACGTTTGGATTTCTATTTGAAATCTTCGGATTTTTCAATGTCGGTAACCAATTCTCATTCATCTGCAGGGTTGTTTGGTAGGAGGAGGCAGAGAATTTGAGGGTTGAAATGTCCTTGAAGTGCATTTAGGTCAAACGGCTCATGTGACACATGAACAAACTGAAGTCTGGAAAGAGGCTCAGTGATTACCCAAACGCGATAAAGCAACTCGAACGGTTCAAAACCCAGGTCTCCCAACTTCGAATCTAGAACTCATGCCTCTAGATGCCCCTGCCTGTCAGTAGGAGGCCTTTGCCATTCTTCAGGCACCAGATGAGGAAGCGCTAAACAGGGATGGGGACCCTGGGACGGAAGAACGTAAACGTTGCTATGATCTCGACTCCAGTTTAATGAAAAATTTCTATTTGTTTATCCGGTTATTCATCCATCCATCCAACATTTTATGTTCACGATCATCCTATGAGCCCTGGGCTGTGCTAAACCCTGGGTGTTCCGAGATGGCTAAGGCACCACCCCCCCTTCCAAGCAGCTCACAGGCTGTGAGTGGGCTCGGCTGACGCTGTAACCCGCCAGCCAGCTGCCATAGGCCCGCTCACACAAACTCGCAGCTAAAAATCACACCCTCATTTCCTCTGAAGGCATCTCCCATTACTGGATGCCATCCTGGAGAACGTCCCCCACTCCCAGAGGACCTGGACCACTCCAGCGATCCATAGGGAGCAGGAGCAAGAACCGGGACCCGACCCGGGCGCTCAGTGCCAAGCCCCTTCTGGCTCAGGGAAGGCAAGTTCTGCTTTATGTATTACCTTGGCCCAGCTGCTGCCTCATACCAGCTAGAGAGGGGAGGGGCTCCCAGACTGGGACTCTCCTGCCTGTTTATCAAGTGGCCTGCTCAGTTCCAACAGCAGCTGACCTGGGTGACCAAAGAGTAACGGCATCCTTGGGCCACAGGGTGACCCAGCCTCGCTCCCTTCATCGACAAGAGATTTCCCAGCATTGGCTCTTACAGCATCTGCTTCCAGGGGAGGAATGCAGGGCAGGAGCCAACAAGGTAAGATTGGTTGCTGCCATTCTTTTCCAGGACTGTGGTTGCATGAAGAGCAAGCACATCCCTGGAGGGTAACCTGTCATGGGAAATGATGCAACCCATGGTTGGCCCCCGTAGGCGCCTTGGTGGACAGCTGCAGGAGGTTGGGGCCTCTGGGCCTTTCGGTTAGTGGGGGATAATGGGCTATTATCCTTCTATAAATGTACTGAGCCCAAAGGTTAGCAGGGAGCAGGTAGGCAGGCTCATGGCAGGATCCAGGGAGAAGAAAGAGAAAGGAATGGTTGGAAGAGGAAAAATTCAAATTTGGTGAGCACCTGCTCTGTGCCAGAACACGAGAGAATTGAGTCCAGAAGGTCAAATGACGTGTCCATGGGCACACGGTTGCCCAGGCCAACTTGAACCCAGTTCCACTGGATCCTCACTCTTATATAGGACCAGGCTGCTGGGACTGGGAATGCTGACAGGGTGACTGAGAACACAGAGCTTTGCCATAGAAAGGCATGGGTTGAAATCCAGGATTTGGTGAACTCTGACCCCTGGGGCTGGAAATCTAATGGAAATTAGCATTCTTTTCTCTAGCCATCGAGGAACTTGGCATTCATTTCCTAGTTCCAGGAAAGAGATTTTTCCAGTGTCAGGGAAACCTCCTTTCCCCTCCTCCCCTCACAGGACAAAGTGTCTTAGGTCAGACGGTGCCCACCAGCAGAGATGGTTCCAGGGCCATACGTTTCTTTTGACGCCTCCACATTGAAGGACTGCTCCTAATGTCCCCCATCAACGTGGACTGTGGGAGTGGAGTGGGGACCAGAGGCACACCCAGTGGGTCATTCTCCAGGGGTTAGAATATTACCCTTTTGTCCTCTGACCATGGGAAGCCCAGGAGTACAGAAGATACCAAAGCAAAATCCCCTCAGTTTTTTACTGAGTCCTTACTATGTGCCAGGTACTATTCCAGCTGCCTCGGATACATCAGTGAACAAAAAGACAAAGAACCTTGCCCTCATGGAGTGTATATTCCAGCAGAATCAAAGTAAAACAGTCCTTTTTTGTGGGAGGCAGTGGTGCATGGTAGAAAGGACATGAGTCTCAGTGTCAGACAGGCGTGGGTCAAAGATCAGCCCAAGCTTAACCGGCCAGAAGAGTTCTGGGCAAGCTACTTAACTCACTGGGTGTCAGCTTTCTTACCCGTAAAACTGGGACAATAGCATGTTGTAGTAGTGCTGTAAGGATTAAAAATAATGTATATGCAGAAAAGGGGGTGGTGGTGCCTGGCTGGCTCAGTCAGCAGAGCATTCGGCTCTTGATCGAGCCCCACATTAGGCATAAAGATTACTTAAAAATAAAATCTTTTTTTTTTTTTTTTTTTTTAAGGAGGCTCCAGGTCCAGCATGGAGCCCAATGCAAAGCTTGAACTCATGACCCTGAGATCAAGACCTGAGCTGAAATCAAGAGTCGGACGCTTAACTAACTCAGCCACCCAGGCATCCCAAAAATAAAACTTAAAAAAAAAATGTATATGCAATGCCTGGCATATAGCAGGGTTCACAAATGCTAATTTTATTTTTCCAGGCCTCCTAGCCAAACCCACAGATTCTGGGACAACTACTCACATGCCCTTTATTTAGAAGCTGAAACCAGGGCATCATCTCTACAATGTCCTGGACACAGTTTCTGTGGTGAAGAGCGTATCTGGGTTTGAATCCACTACGTAAGGTCAAAGAATGTCCCCTCTAGAAACAGCTGCTCCTTCCTGTAGCCCCTGTTGAAGGCACAGTCCTCGGTGGCCACGTCTGATTCGTCCCCACTTCCCTCCAGCAGGGCCACAGATCATTGGCACAGGGGTGGACACGGGACCTAAGCTGCAATCAGCACCTCTTGGCATCTCTTTGGGCTGAGAGACTCAGTTCACCTACTTGGAGGGCTAAGCAGGAAGGTCATATGGATTTGGAGGCTGAACCCCCTGCTTGGGGTGATCTCAATCGCGCTGTGCCCGTGCACAAGGGAGCAGAGGAGAAGGGAGTGCACAGAGAGAAGCCCCCACCCAGGGGCTACACTTTCCCCCACTAAGGTCTGTGATATTTCTCTCTAAGCTTCTAATAAAAACCGCCCCCCCCGCCCTCTTTTTTTGCTGCTTTGTAACCAGATGAACTGGAAGACGAATCCTGCACCTGTCTCAGGTGGTGGCTATGACATAATGTGAAAGCAGCTGACATTCAGGCGACATTCAATAAATGCTGCCGAATCTCTCCATGTTCTCGTCAACCAGTCAGTCACTCACTCGGCAATGGACAGAGGAAATCTATGTGTGTTTTAGGCTAGGGCTGGCCCTCAGCCTTATGCTATATGAATACCTTTTATTGACCTGTCAAATGAAGACTTGATTGCCTGTTGCAAATATTACATGCGATAATCCTAGTATCTAGCACATAATGAATGGATGGTGGGTCGGATTATCACTTCTACTGTTGTCACTATTGCTTAACACACAACACGTGTTGTGTTGGGTCTTGATCTAGGCAAGGAGGGAGGACCCAGGGCGAGCAGCATCTGGAGCTGGCAGTGAGAGAACAGAGAAGGATATGCTATGTAGTGGGGTCAAGGGGCTGGGCAGCAGACAGAAGGAACGGAAACCTCAGGCGGTTAAACGTCTGACTCTTGATTTGGGCTCAGGTCATGATCTCCGGGTCATAAAATCGAGCCCTGCATCAGGTTCTGTGCTCAGTGCAGAGTCCACTTAGGATTCTCTCTCTCTCTCCCTCTGCCCCTCCCCCTGCACGCACGTGCGCTCTCTCTCTCTAATGAATAAATAAAATCTTAAGAAAAAAAAAAATGAGCAGTGGGGAATGAGAGGAGGTCCTGGAATATGAAGCCTTATGCTTAGCTAGCACTTGCACATCCCTAGCCCTTTAGGGTGTATGCAATGCTTTCTCCTACCGTATTTCGTTTGTCCATCACAACACTCTATAGGGCAGATCAGGAAAGGTGATAATATTTACACGTTATACATGGGAACATTGAAGTTCAATAAAGATCTGCGTCATAGGTACCAACCAACTCTACATCCACCCTTTTATCCTGTGATACCACAGTGCCTCTGGAAAGTAGGGTAGAGGGGCTGAAATGGGAAATGGGAAGTTAAGGATTACAGGAGAAACGGGAGGGTTTCTCTGGGAAGTTTGTTTTCATTCCAAGGTTTCATTCAGATCCTTTCTGGGCATCCCAGCAATGGAACAGCTCTGCCAGATTTGGCTCAGAGGCTCCAGGATGCAGGCACGGGATTGCAAAATCAGACAACACAGGGGCGGGGGGGGGGGGCCAGCTTAAGGACTGGATATACCACGCTAGATGGATGCCCAGCTTCCGCATCGTGCCCTGGCCCAGGAGAGGGCTTCCTCTGGTAAAGGACAAGGGCACAGCCTTCACCATCTGGCCAGAGGTTCACTGGTAACACAGGGCTGCCCTGCAATGGTCTCCAAGGCCCCTCTCAGCTCAATTATATATGGAACCTAGGCCTTCTGTTTCTGAGGCCAGGGGTTATCTTTCCCTGCTCTCCACAGACACAAATTCAAGTTCTCTGGAACACCGTGCCATTCAGGGCTTGCTGTGGGCCCCCAGGCTCAGGACACTTGCCCTTGAGCCAAAAGGGGGTGATTCTTAGCCACTCTGCGTCCTGGACATGACTTCTCCCGAAATCCTAATGTAGTGCCGGGCACACAGTTTGTGCTCACTTCATGTTTGTTAAATGAATAAACAAACGAGCGAATGAATGACAGACTGGCTCTGGCAATCACATCAGCCTGTTCTGTCTGTCACATTACAGCGGCCCCAACCTGCTGACTCTTAGCCCCCAAATCAGAGCTCTGCAGCCAACCCAGCAGGTGGAGGAAGAAGTAGTGATCAGAGGGCTTCCCCTGCACACTTCCTCTGACCTTTCAGAGGTGCACACCCTGTGGAAAGGGCAGGGCCAGGGAGGCCCAGGCAGGGGGAAGGTTCTGCCCACCCCTCTCCAGGACTTCGGCTCCCCCTCTCAATCACCTTGCTTCTCCCAACTCCAGGCCCACTATCTGGGCGGAGCCGAGGAAAGTTCCAAGAGAGGAAACCCAGCTCCATTAGGAGCTCCACAGTGATGAGGGTGGGGCCAGCAGGACTTCTCCTGTGCATTTTCTTCAGTGCTAATGACCTTGATTGTTAAGAAAAGCAGCAACAATAACAATCATGGCACAGCACTTTTCTGGTTTCTGGCATTTTCCAAAGTGCTCCTAACACATGACCTCACCATGCTACTACACATCATCCTCGGAGGGATCGGGGTGGTTCTCCCTGTGTCTCAGGTAGAGAGATTGGGTAGTGAGGAAGCTGGGCATTGGTCTGGGTCACATGGGTGGCACTGACGGGGTCAGGGGCCCAGCCACAGACTTGGAGTGGGGAGAAGTGGGCTCTAGTTCTGGCTTGGCCTCAAACTATCAAACTCGCCTGATGTCCTTGGGTGAGTAAGTCTCCAGGTTTGTTTTCTCCCTTGCCAAAGAGGGAATTGCACCATTTTCCCAACTCTGTCAATCTCAAATGCTCTGGCTCATAACATGAACAATCCCCCCACCCTCCAGCCAAAGCCTGGTAACTAACCTCCCCTGCACCAAGGTCAGGAAGCCCCTGGAAATGTGGACGCCAGCTGTGTCTGTCCTAGCGTGCTAACAGATGTCATCTGAGTGCGTCCCACAAAGAAGGTTGTGGTACAGACGGCAGGGAGTAAACATCAAAAAAATCATCCTAATGGTCCACAAGCACCAGGAGAGCACGCCGGCAGTGGGCGGCTGCTGAGGTCAGATGCCATCCTGCCCGTGACCCGGGTGCTGGCTCAGACAAAGGCTGGAGTCATTGGGGGGGGGGGGCGTGGGCAGGGAGGAGGGGCAACAGGCAGCCTCCTTCACCTGCCAGAGCATCTGGCTCTCCAGGATGCTTGGTGTCCTCTGCCCTCTGCCGGATGCCGCAGCCGGGCTCTTCCTCCCAACCTACCTCCCCTCCCCCAACCTCTCCTCCATCAGATCTATCCTCTCTCCTCATTCAGACTCTGTTTGGCAACACCTCCTCCAAGAATAATTCCAGGTGAGCCCTGTGAAATTCGGGTCTCCACATTCTCACTAGTACCCTTCAGACCCGAGCATCACCAGGTCATGTGTCCCTGTGCCAGATGAGGCTTCAAGTGTGTGATCTTGCTCTTGTCTGCCACCAGACTGGGGGGCAGGGTAGTGAAGAATAGCATGGATGTTCCCAATTCCCTCCTTTCTGACTTTCGTCCAGCCTCAGCTCCCAAGATACGAGGCAGGGCATTCAGGACAGAGGAACAGTGCACTGTGGATGGACAGCACTCTCCTCTCTCCCCACGGGCAGCTGACCTGGCCAGTTACCAGAAAGGCTAATGTTGGAATCTCAGCCAGAGTCTGGACAAGGGTTTGGCCGATGTGTCTACCTCCAAGGCCAAAAGTCTGGATTGAGAGGGAGGGCAGGCTGGCCCAGCAGCTGGCCAAATTTCTCCAAACCCAACACACGGTTCGGATGAAAGCCTCATCTCTCTCTCCCATAGCACAGAGTGCAGTCACTGATTTCCAGTACCTGCTAATATTAGCACGAAGCTGAACCATATGAAATTGCCTTTTTTGCATCTCGGAAATTTCATATGGTTCATGGGTTCGTCTAATAACTCTGGGGATGTCATGTTCCCTAGGAGAGAGTAAACCCCCTGAAGGCTTGGACCTCTGTATCTCTAGCCAATCTTTCTTAGTTTCCGGCTTAGGACATAGCAGAAGAACATGGAAGATATTGAGTAGGGACTTCTTAAGTGAACATCCAGGCAGGTGAGGTGGGGGTATCTCAGGACCTGTCCCACTCCCAAACTCCAAGAGTAGCTATTCACAGGACAGGACTTTAGGACTCCTCACCTCTGGGCATCCTCGACAGAAGGATGGAACTTGGTTTCAGGCCGCCGTGCTACATTGTGCTAGGATCTAAGATAAAAAGAGTTTGGTTTGGGCATTGAGAATCTTACCCCTTTGTAGAAAAGGAGGCTTGACTCAGAAATGCCTTTGTCCAAGCCTGGTTTCATTTTACAGTGGGGGAGACAAAGGCCCAGAGACAGCACTGCCTTAGTGGAGGTCACACAGCAGGGAAGGGGCCAGATGACTAGTTCTCTGACTCCCAGTCCCATGCTCTTCTGGCAGGCCTGGCAGCACCCAAGAACAAACTCTGCCCTGTCTGCCCCCTTTCAACTTCCTGGCTCGTGCTCTTACAGGCTCCCTAGCAAGACAGAAGGGGAATTGACTAAAGGATCAATAGCCCTCTCCTGCATGAAAAGAGCCCTGAGTCATGCCAGGGTTTCCAGGGAGGGGAGAGAAAGGGAGAGGGAGGGAGAGAGAGAGAGAGAGAGGGAGAGAGAGAGAAGGAGAATGGCAGTCCTGGAAACCTGATCTCTCTCCAGAGCTGGTGATGATGTGGGCCACTGACAGTGCAGCCGGTACACAGTCCCTGCCAGGGGGTGGGGTGGGGGGTGTGTGGGCCCAGAAGGCCTTGCTTAGCCCAAGCATGAAGGCTTAGGACAGGCAGAGCCAGGTTCTCCCAGAATCACTGAATTATGTAATTGAGAAGGGATACGAAAGGCTGGGGAGTAACAGCCTTGGGGCTGTCGGTGGGGTCTTTCTCTCACAGCCTGGGACCCCCTCCCCCAAAAGTAGGTGGATGGTTCTAGATGCCTGCGGTTCCTAGGCTTCCTTAGCTGGCCCACAGCATGGCGGGGGGAGGGGGTGGAATGCCGGCTCTCACCTGTTGCCCCTGGCCCACCCGGCCCACCCATTGTGCCCCAGCTGCTCCCACCTGGAGGTTTGGAAAACTTGGTGCTGACAGCAGTGAGGGAGAGAATGAAGACCCCCAGGGGAAACCATCCTGTCAAGAAGCTCCCTCCCTGTGTTGTGTGGGGCTGGGGAAACCGAGAAAGGATGCTCCTGTGGGTCAGGAGTCTGGGAGATGAGAGGAGTCCAGGAACCTAGGGGTCCTTCCTGGTATTGACTTCTCTCCCCAGCTTAGTATCAGAAAAACTCCAAAACTGAAACACTGAAAAAAATAGTACAATAAACAACTCCAGACCCCTCACTGAGAATACCGATTGTTAACATTTTGTATGCAAAGTACTTACCCCCCCCACACACTATTTTTGCTAAACCATTTGACAATCACCTGCAACCACTTGGCCCCTAAATACTTCTGCATACTCTCTAAGGATAAGCATATTCTCCTACAAAACCATTATCATTACCATTACGACACCTTCCACAATTAATAATTACATATCATCTCATATCTGTATTAAAATTTGTCCAATTGTCCCGGGATGTCTCTTACGGTCTTTTTTTTGACCCAAGATCCATTTAAGGTTTATTCATGGCCTTTGGCGATAATGTTTCTTTAGCTTCTTTACACCTAGCCTGGCTTCTGCCTCCTTGCCCTTCTCCCTTAGCACACAATTTCAATGTTTCTCCTAATGACATTCACTTTTTTCAAGCCTCAGTCAGCTGTCATGCGGAATGGCTCAAATTCTAGATTCGTTTCTTGTCTCCTCATGGTTAGATTCCAGATAAACATTTTTGACAGGAATATAGGTGACATGGTTGCACATCCAGCGCATCAGGAGGAACTCAGGCTGGGTGGTCCCACTATGGCTGATGTTTGGTCACTTGGTTAGGGTGGTCAGTGCTGAATCTCCCCGTTGTAAAGACAGGTTTTTCATTTTGCAAGGAGTAAGTAATCCATGAGGTGATAGGCGTTGAGATCAGCCTTTCACCCAATGGTTTTAGCGTTCATTAGTAAGCCTGGCGTGAACCAGCTATTACATGAGGGGCCGCAAACTGGTAAATGTCAAGTTCTCTCAGTGCCTCCACCTTTCATCAGCTGGCATCTCTGTGCTAAGAGTTTTTCCTCCCTGTTCCACTTTAACTGTCAGAATGGAGTCGTGGCATCTTTTATTCAGTGTCTCACAATCTATTACTGTTATTCTTTTCATTGCTCAGCGTGTCCTGAAATTGTGCTGTGGGAGCTTCCTGAAGCCAACTCCTGTGTCCTTTGGCCATGAGCATGGTCTAGCTTTCTGACATCACATGATTCATGTGTACTTCCCCAGTCCCACACTTAGAACCCGCCATTTCTCCAGGGAGCACTGCTTTGGTGGTCCTTAGAAAGAAACATCTGGGCATGAGACGTGTACACCACTACCGGGTAGCTTTGCTTCTAGACCCTTCCAGGGAATAGACCTAGGAGATAAAGGATCACAGGGTTCTGCCTCACCTTCCCTGGTTCTGTATTTTTGTCTCTCTTCTTCCATAGTGAAACCCTGATTTCCAGAGCTACCAATATCATTACTCATTGGATCTAGCCTACAATAAACAAAAAACTGTTTCCAATTTCTGACACCAACAACCGTGACTAATAACACAATGATAAAGTTCAAGATTTTTTTTGTAGTTCTTTTTATCCCGAGAACATACCTTCCACTAAGAGTCAAGGCATTAAACTAAAAAAATTAATTGAATTAATTATTTTCCTTGAAGAGTAATCAAACTGATATTCAGTTAGGTTCACTGTTTCTGTTGTGGTTGGCTTTGGGGTTTGCGGTTTTCTTTCTTTTGGATCTAATTTAAATCTAATTTAAACCCAAAACCGTCTAAAAAAGTATAAACAGTAAAGTTTCATGCCCGTCTCTATCTTCTCTACCTTGTTCCCACCCACTCTATAGGTAACCATTTAAATTAATTTCTGGTTTATCCTTTGCGTGTGTGTGTGTGTTTGCAAAAAAACTCTTACTTCTCCTGCTTTCTCAGCTCAAAGGTGGCATACAATATGCACTCTTTTGCATCTTGCATCTTCCATTTAACATATCCTAGAAATCACATCACATCAGTTCACAGGGCTCCTACTTTTTTTGGCTGCATAGTACTCCATGGTGTGGATGTACTGTTGTTCATTCAGCCAGTCTGTTAAAGATGAGCATTGGGGAGTTTCCAGTGATTTCCTTTCCTGTTACAAATACGCGTTAAAGAATCACCTTGTGCATATGTCTTCTTGTATCTGTGAATGTGCATCTTCTGGATAAATTCCTAGAAGTAGGACTGCTGGGTAAATGCATATGCTGTTTTGTTAGATATTGCTAGCTTGCCCTCTGGAGGAGTTGTACTGGTTTGCACTTTTAGCACTGATTTTGCAACCTAGGTGGATCCTGCTAGAGGTGTTCTGAGCTGAGAGCTTCCCCGAGCCTGTATCTGAGAGTCCTTGACCTCCCCACCAGTAAACACACTACCTCACACTCCCCGTGCCCTAGTGATCGGGCAGGAAGGCAAGAGCAAAGGGGTCTCACTGATTCCACTCTAGTTCATCATTCTGAATTGTCCCAGAGCTTTCTGTACTTCACTTGGGAAATCAGAGCACAGAGAAGTGATGGGGCTGAAAACTTCAGCCAGAGAGGAATTAGTGTGGCGAAGGCAGTAGAGAGGAGGGATCCTTGCCCCTTGATGCCTCGATTCTCACCTCCCTTTTCTCTCCTTTGGCCTTTCCACTATCCCACCCTCCACCCGCTCCCCAACACAAATTGGCTCCAAAGGCTCCTCTGCTGACCCGGAGCCCTTGGCTCTGGTCCTAACTGGATCCTGCCTGGTTTCCCTCCTCAGGCCACATTCCTGTGGGCTGAACACAGAGGGCTGGCTTAAGGTGGAGGCAGAATTCAAAAGTCCCTGTCATTTCTCTTTTAACATGTGCAGAGGAAGTAAGTCAGTGGAGCAAGGCTGGCTCATACATGGGAAAGAGGAAAGAGGGGACAAAGAGAGATGTTGGGAGAGGAAGCACAAAACATTCCGCACAAGACTTGGCGACTCCAGCCCCAGGAGCTGCTTTCTTTCTATGACCTGCTCTACAAAAAGGGGAAAGGGGAAATGAGCAGGGGAAAGGATGTCATCCCAGTTTGACCAAATACCAATTGGGGATGATGGGAATCAACAGGGACCTGGGCTGGGAAGGGAGCTCTGTCTGAGGGATAGGCTGGGGGGGGGGGGGGCGGGAAGACATCAAAGGGCTGGAAGAATTCCTCCAGGGAAAGCAGTGAGGCCCCAGGGCAGGGCATTCCTTTTCAAGGTCAAACCAAACACCTGGGTCAACCTAAGCCAAACATTATACTTACGGTCCTGGGGAGCCAGAACGACCACCTTCCTTTCCTCCCTCCAAAGGTTCATAGATCTGGAAGGCCCTAAATGGGCAGGGCTTATCCATATCTTTGGGTGCTTGGTCCCAGACCAAGAACACAGACAAAAAAAGAGTAAAGGGCCCATGAGGATTACTGAGAGCAGCTAAATTCTTGAAATAGAGGCAGTTTCCTGTAGAATGCTGAGTAGCTGACAGGTGGCAGCTGAGTCAGGGCTGGGCCTAGTAGCCCCAGGGCCCCTCTTCCTCTGAGGACCCTCCAGCCAACACCGGGGAAGAGTGAGCCTCCCTAATATCTTTGCTCAGGGACCGCCAACCCTCCACGCCGCCTTACTTCTTCCAGCACTCACCCCTTGGGCAAACTAACTGCTCCCCTTCTGCCCGTACCCGGGCATTCCCATTTTGACTTTGTTCTGACACCAAACACCAAAGAAATCGGACAAACCTGACTCAGCCACTCCCTCCCACCATCACAGTGGGTGCAGGCTTTCCATTGTGCGGAGGGGAACTGAAGCCCACATCAGCCCGGAGGAGGGTGATTCTCAGGCTCTCCCAGAATGTCCCTTCCTTCTTTCAGCAAACGTTGACCAAGCACCTTATGACCTGTCAGGTACTGTGTTAGGCGCCGAGAGTCCCGGGGCTAAGACTGCGCCTCCTCCTTCGATCCAGCCTCGAATCCAGACTTGCCCTTGAATCCAGCCAGGGACACGGAGGTGGCACCGGGCCGGGGAGGGGCCGGGGAGGGGCCGGGGAGGGGGCCGGAGGCTCAGCGCAGGCCGGGAGGCGGCAAACCTGGGCTTGGCCGCTCGAGCGCCTCCCGCGCGGAGTACTCGCGGGAAGGCAGAGCCAGGGGGCGGAGCCGAGCTGCGGGAGAGGCCGCGACGGGGCGGGGCGCCGGCCGCACAGAGCCCGGAGGCCGCGGGTTTGCAGCAGCCCCGGCGGGAACCGAGAGGAGGTGCCCCCGCCGGCCCCGCCCCGCGACTCCAGGCCTCGGCGGGGTGGGGGGGATAGGGGAGCCGGCGCCTCGGCGCGCGCTAGATAGGGACCTACTTCTCGGGGAGAAGCCCTCCCCGAACCCACCAGAACCTACCCCTAGTCAGAGCACCGAAAATAGGAAGGCCAACCGCTGGGATGGTGGGATTATGGGCCCCCACGGTGGCAGGGCGCGCGGGGGGAGGGGTGATTTCGGGGTTGTACCTCAGCAAGATGGTGGCAGGGAGGATGGGGCTCCCCAGCAGGAGCAAAGAAATGGATTCCCCTCCCCCTTTCCTACAGAACAAGGGCATGGATCCTGTCTTGGGTCCCCTGCCCACTGGGGAAGGCCTCGTTCCATTCTCCATCAGAAGACAAGGAGGGAGAAGCTGCCTGGCCTTGGGGTGCAGTCAGATCAATCATCCAAAGCCTCAAAATGAAAATTGGTTCCCGTTGCTTCCTGGGCCCCCATTTAAGCTCTCCTCCAAAAGCCCTTTGCTTCCTTCTTTCCAGTTGCTAAGCTCCCACCTTTACCACCCCTCCAACCAAACCAGCTGGGGCAGAAGGCAGGTGCTTCCTCCCCCCTCCCCCGACTGACCCCGCTGATCGGTCAGCTTCAGGCCCAGGACCCACCTCCCAGAGCCCGCTCCCCATGCCACCACCCCTAGGCTACAGGGACCCAGGCTCACTGAGCCATCGGAGCCACCACCTCTTCCTGCCCCACTCCTCCTCCACCTTCCCCCAGCCAGCCCGTCCTGACCACCTAGGGCCCCCCTCCACGGCCTGTCCCGGCCTAGGATGATCCTGGTCTCTTCCCTTCCTTCCGCGGAAAGAGGGCCGGCGCTGAAGGGGCTGGAGGGGGCCTCGGAATAGGAAGGGCAAGAAGGGGCAGCTCTGGGGAGGAGCTCCAGGAGGGAGGGGAGGATCTGCAGCCTCCCAGCCAGACACCCCACCCAGAGGAGGAGATGGCGCTGTAGCCCGGGATTCACTTCCCCTCCCCCGCCGCGTCAGTTGCGTGCCCGCGATTTCTCCATCTGACATCCCCCCTACCAGGCCAGCCGGCGCCGACACCGCGTCTGCAAGTTGTTGTAAGTCCGGCAGGAATGCCCGGGGGAGGTGCCTCTGGCCAGCAGAGTGCCCACTCGCTCCCAGGATGCGCAAGCCACTCCCGCGTCGCCCCCCCCCCCCCACGCAGCTGGAGAAGAGCGGTGGGTCCTTCGGAGACACGGGGGAGCGCCTGAGGCGGGCCTCGCCTTGGGGAGGGTGCCAGCCGGCCTCCTCCACCCCAAGAGCCAGCCAAGTATGTGAGGGAGCGAACGTGTGCAGGAGAGCGGGAGGGACCATCATTTCCAGCTCTTCTGCAAGACGGCGCAGTGGCCCAGGACGCTCGGGGGACCCTCCCCAGGATGCCCGTGACCAACCCCCAACCGCTCAACGCTCACCAGCCCCACAGGCACCAGCCTCGGAACTGCAAACTTTCTAACTTCACCCCCTGCTCTTTCCTCCCCTTTGGGACCAGAGATGTGTGGGGCGGTGCCCTCAGAGACACTCATACAGTTGGTTCTTGACGCTCGGCGCACACTCAACAACAGTGGGGCGAGGGAACTCCCAGCTTTTTCCACAGCTAATTATAGACGTGAAAGTCTGAGGATGTTTTTCAAGCGGCAGAGAAACTGCTGAGGTTTCTCTACATAGCTAAAGAAATTTAATTTGTGCACTCCCCTTCCCCAGCCCCCAACTTCTCCGACGTCCGCCCCCCCCCCCAGTGAGCCCCTCATTGCAGCCCCTCCCTCCTGTTGAAAATTTCTTACTCGGTCCTTTTTTTTTTTTTTTTTCCATCTCTCTTTGGGGCTTTGGAGAAAGGGAACAGACGCGGAAAATATTTTTGCAACAGTTTTCCATTCTGCGTCTCATTCCCAAGCCAAGGGGGGGGGGGGAGGGCAGGAACGGATGGGGGGAAATAAATGCTTTTTCCAAAAGCTCAGTTTGGGTGTGAAAAAGACGGTGCCTCCATTTCCCTACCCCCGCGGCCCAGGAATGACAAAAACTAGGAAAAGAGAAAGAAATCACTTGTTTGATTATTCGGTCCCTCAGAAAGGAATCTAGGAAATACGGTGTTTGACAAATCTGTGCGCACACACACAGAGACGCTCACAGACACACACACTCCAAACCCAGTCGCAAGAAACATGCTAGGCAGAGGAAATTCGGGGAGTTTTAGAAGCCATTGAGAGCAAAGAAAGAAACAAAGTTTGCAAATCGCGAGTCAATTCATTCTCTGCAAGCCTACCTCTCTTTCTAGCAAAGATCCAGGCTTCTCCAAGCGGGACTCTCCCTCCGGGTTTCCATGGACGGGGTAGGGTGGGGGTGACCACCCACCGGTCTCCCCAGTGTGGCAACCACGCTAGAGATGCTGCCTCTGCCCTCTCGCCTTTCCAGCTACGGCCAGGGAGTGGGCTGGGTCTCCTCCCCCGGCCCTCCCAAAGGGAAGGACCTCTCAGGTTCCTGGAAGAAAATGGGTTCAGGGGAGCTGGACGGGTGTCTCTGGCCTTGCTCTCCTCGGAGGGATGGTTCCCCAAGAAGTTCGTGCTCCCCCCCCCTCAACCCCCAGCTTTGGACGGTCTCAACAGCAGAGGTTTCTTAAGAAAATGCTTGTCATGGCAACAGCTCCAGCCAACTCGGGCCAGACTCTTGCTCACCAGCTCTCCGGGAGCAGTGAGGGAGGAGAAGGGGGAGGAGCGAGAGCTGGAGCGGAGGTGGGGCTTGGCTGGAGGCCAGACCATTACTCTACTGTTAAGGTGGCCCGATTTCGAGCTGCCACTGCTTCCTGGTTCGTCTTAAGGGGGAATGGAGAAATGGAGGGGAGGAATCCTCTCTTCTCTCTGGTTTCCTCCCCGCCCTTGCTGTCACGTGTGGGAAGGAAAGTAGGGTGGGGGGTGGAGGTGGGGAGTGGATGTGGGTGGCGGTATTCAACCGTTGCTGGGTGGAGGGAAAAAAGGAAGCTTCTGCTGGCTGTTGGCTTCCTGCGGCTCCTAAGGGCCTCTCAACCTCTTACTCACTTAGACCCAGGACCCAGAAACCCAAGGTGTCTGTGGCACCTTGCGCCACCGGCCCCCACCCTCCTGCCCCTGTCTGAATAGGGGGCCTCCTGGAGGAGAAGGAATCGCTTTGGATGCACACAAGTACACAGCTTTGCTTACAGACAAATCTTAGCACACACCTCCTCACCCAGACTTGACACACACAATCCTAGGTCGTATTTTGCTCCCTCTTGCCTCCGTACCTACCAGGGACCCACCCACGGTGTATGATAATAGCTGCTTTCTTATGAGCCCTACTATGTGTGGGCTAAAGCAGAAAAGCTTTGTTTGTATATATGGTCTCATTTCCAATGCTCATGGCAGTCTTGGCAGGTACTTATTATTATCCTCATTTCAGAGTTGAAATTGAGGATCAGTGGCTGGCCCAAGGTTATACATCTGGCTAATGACAGAGCCTGGATGCAAAGCCAATCAGACTGACTCCAAAGTCCAAGGATTTTCCTGTGCTTGTGTCCTACTCCGACACACATTTCTTTTCATTTGCCCTCACTCAGGCATCTGTGAGCACTTATACACAGCCTATAAATTGTTAATCACACCTCCACAGCCACACCCCCACCAGCATTGTGCAAGAGTACCACCCATAGCTTTTGCCTGGATTTTGATTGTGGCTTTCAAGTACAAACATGCACCATCGACTGATTCACACAACAAATCTACATTGACTGATGTATTCCCACACCTACCTCAGCACACCACTCATTCGTATTCATATGCTTCTGGAAGGCACGTTAACCTACACAGGTTAAGGTTATCAACTGTGCAGTGAAGAGGGTGACCTACCAGAACTTCAGGGTTTGGGAAGAGGCTTCTTAGATCCTTCCAGCCTAACCCAGCCCTTCACACCATGCCTGTCCTGCTTTGCATACTGTCCCCCCTGCCCCAGGACGGAGAACCATAGGCACATGGAGAAACAGACTTGTGAACTGGGCTTCTAGAGTCTACTTTCCTTCTGCCCCTTAGCATCCTCTCCAATTGCCTAACATTTGGGTCCTTTTCTCCTCTCTTTGTCTTCCTATCCCACTGTTTCTTAGGAAATCATCTGCATCCTATTTCTAACCTCGGGGAAAGTTAAACAGATAAAAGGAAGGAAACTTTTTTAGATTAGTTACACTGGGCTCAGAACTTAGAGCTCCCCCAAGGTGGTGCTGGAGACTGCCTGCCGCCACCTATCTTGGGAGCCAGGTCCAAAAGAAGCCTCTGCCTGTCCTGTGCCTCCCCTCTCCTGCCCAGTTGGTAGAAGGTTGCAGGGGTGTTGGGGGGGTTTTAGGGTCACCTTCTACAGAAGCCATCCATGGGCTTCTTTTCCAAGTTTCACCCTCCTTGGCGCTTAGAGGACACCAAGGGTGAGATTTGTTCTCATTCACTCCCCGCCCCCCTCCCAACTTCTTTGGTGCCTCCCACCCCACTCCATGGGGCATTTCCTTGGAAGACCTGCTGGCAAGGATAAGGTCCATACCTTGTTAGAGTTTGGAAAGTCCTGCGAAAATGTCAGCTTCAGGAGCCGAGATGGGTTGTTGGGGAAGACATGCGAATGGAAGGAAAGGAATCCGCAGAACAGAGCTTCAGATTTAATGGCTTGTCAGGCTCCCTGCTGGATTGCAATAACTTGACATTTTGGAGCCCAATGAGTGTCAGTTGCATCTTTATCATGAGAAAGCCGGGCTCCAGAATGGTGCTTTAAATGTATTAAAGTATATTTTAAGCTTGTGTCTGCAGTGGCTGTGCGTGGAAGCATTGCCCAACTGTTCAGTAAACTTGTCTTGGAGGAGTAACAATTTAGGCCAGATGTGTGGTCCCATTAAAGGAGAAGTCTACTTTGGCTGCCTGGCATGTGGGGGCTGAGACATGATGCCAGTTCCTAGCTGGTGAGTATGTGAAAGGCAAGATCCTCTCTTCAAACTCCCTGGGTTCCGGGGAGACCTGTTCTGTGGGCGAGGTGCTGCCCAGGAGGCTCTGATGTGTGTCCCACCTCTGGCCGGCTGGGATTCCTGGGCAGGCCAGGAATATGGCTTCCATGGCAGCCATCAGGTAGGTCCTCCCTTCTCTCAGAGCCCAGGGCTCCCTCTGCCCGGGGAAGGGGTGGTGGGATGAGAGAAGAGGAACCCTCCACCCCATTCCAGCCCTCAGCCCTGTGGAGGCAGGAGGGAAGGATGTGAGACATGGGTCAAGGTGACTTTAGGGGCCTTTAGCCGCAGACTTATCTCTACACCTGAGCCAGCCACCGAAACCTGTGTTTTCTGCAAACCCAGAAACCTCGGTGCCTTGTTTCTTCCAGCAGCAGGCTTGAGGTCTTGGGTGTGGGGAGGACCCGCATACGTGTTTAACAGAATAGGCTCCTCTGGCCTCTTGGGAGCTCCCTCTTGAGTTCCCCAGATCCCACTTGCTGATTCTCCTCAACGCCTTTGAATGCAAACTGCATCTCTCCCTCCTGGGGGTATCTGCTGTTTCGCCTGTCCAGAACAGCCACCATTCTCCCCACACCCACACCCGCTTCTTTAAGACAGTCTTTCTCCTCACTGTTAACATGGGAACTGTCAGTTTATTAGAGGTCCCACCCCTACTTGGCCCAAACTGAGCCAATTACATCCTTTCCTGGAATTTTTGAACTTAGGACCACAGAAAGAACAAGGGTTGCTTACCTCCAGCAGCGGACACTGTGAGGAGCGAGGCTCTGGAATTATCAGCAGCCATGTTACCTGCGCACGGAAGAACGCTGACGGTGGGAAAGAGGAAAGCTTTCGTGGGGAGCGAGGCTGAGAGGAGAGGTGGAGAGTGAGTCCCTGGCAACATGTGAGTCAACCGTACCTCATAGCCTACTGTGCCCTTGCCGTTCCTACAAATGAGTTGGTTACACGACTCATTATGCATGTATAAGCTACGCTGAATTGGGTTTTTTGGTCCCTTGTACGAGGTAATATAGAAAGTAATATAGAAACCCTTCGAGCTGCTACCTACCATTTAGGTACACTCATTTCAGTGAATTTTATTCATTCATTTTATTCATTACTGGATACCTACTATTCAATTCAGGACGCCTTTCTTGACTGTCTACTGCTTCGACATCCACTGGGCCCAGACAAGATGTACAGAGATAATAAAGCTTATGGTTTAGTGGAGGAAAAAGATAAATTCATAGCACAAGTAACCATAATAGAAGGTGTTATAATTATTCTTTGAAACATATTTACTGAGTGCTTACTATATGCTAGGTAATGCATGTTAAAGAGTGAAGTACGAAAATACAGTAGTCCTCCCCCCCCTTTTTTTTTTGAAGGTTTTATGTATTTGACACAGAGAAAGAGAGAGAACGCGAGCAGGGGGAGCGGCAGGCAGAGGGGGAGGGAGAAGCAGACTCCCCGCTGAGCAGTTAGCCTGACCTGGGGCTCAGTCCCAGGACCCTGGGATCGTGACCTGAGCTGAAGGCAGACGCCTAACCAACTGAGCCACCCAGGCGCCCCACAGTAGTCCGTCCCCCCCACCCCCCGCCCCACTTATCCCTCAGGGAATACATTCTAAGACCCCCAGTGGATACCTGAAACCTTGGATAGTACTGAACCCTATATATGTTATGTTTTTTCCTATGGGCACCTTCCTACCTACGTACCTATGATAAGTTTAATTTGTAACTTAGGCACAGTAAGAGATTAGCAGCAATAACTACCATATTTCCATGGATACTCCAGGGAACGGCTACTTCCGACAGGAATGTTAGAAGGCTCTAGAAAGGAGATGGTATTTGGAGGTACCTGAAAAACCTGGAAGAGCAAGCTTTAATCTGTTTTGGAGGGGTGAGTGGGGTGGAGCCGTGAGGGTAATGGCATGAGCAAAGGTACAGAGGTAAGAAGGATGGAGTGAAGCCTGGGGGGCTGGACTACCGAGGGCACTGAGTGACCCCCCCAGTTCTGTTTGAGCAGGCTCGCTGTGGCAGTGGTGTGGAAGGTAGATTGGAAAGCTAGGTGGCAGGCAGGGATGATCCGTGCCCAGTGCGATGCTCGGCAGTTTCATATAGTTGTATAAAACACAGTCTTTGTCTTCTCGAAGCCTCCCATCTAGTTGTGGAGACACATGAAATAGATAACAACAGGGGTGCGTCGGTTGAATGTCTGACTCTTGGTTTTGGCTTGGGTTGTGATCTTAGGTTCTTGGGATGGAGCCCTGTGACAAGCTAAGCAAGGAGCCTGCTTAGGTTTCTTGCTCCCTCTCCCTCTGCCCCTCCCCCTCGCACAGACGCACTCTCTCTCTCTCAAATAAAAAATAAACCTAAAAAAAAAGAGGTAACAAAACACTGTGGGATCATGTCTAAAAGGATCTAGATGAAAAAATCCGAAGACAGCTTAGTGAAGGGGAAGCTGAAGATGGGCTGGAGCTTTTGGGGGATGGCTTCTTCCAGTTGGTGGGGCTCCAGCTGGACTTTGAAATTCTTCCCAGTGTCTCTCTTCCCACTCCCGTGCAGAGGAGTCTGGTGATGGCTGAAGGCAAGCTGTTTATCCAAGCAACATCTGCCCCCATGCCTCTAGTCCTTGTCATACATAACCCCGGGCAAGGGGAGGAAACCGGATCCAGGAAGACAGAGCTGGGGAAACTGATATAGCCACAGGTTGGCCCTAAAGGCTCGGGGACAAGCATGCCCCCATGGGGACTGGGGGTAAGAGGGATAGGCAGACATCGAGCCAGAAGTCCATAAAATTGGCGTGGGCCAAGATGACAGAGATAAAAGGAGGCTGCAACTAGGTAACAGCCAAGGTTCAGCCCCCAAGATGATAGATAATACAATCAAACCGCTCACTCTTGAGTCTGTGGCGAGGGTTGCTCCAGGAACCAGATGGGGAGCACTCTGCTCCTGGAAGACAATAGTGGCTTCAGTGGGGAGGGTCCAAGGGCGATAAGGACGGGCAGCTCTGGCTGTACGTGTGTGAGCGAGGAGCGAATCTCAGCCGCTGTCTCAGCGGCCAGCCGGGGCCATCCTTCCCCTGCAGGAACCTTGCTGGGTCCTCCACAGGAGGCCTGGCTTCCGGCTCACCCCCTTGCTGAGTGCGGGTGCTCATCCCCACCGACAGGCAGCAATTTCATTTTTCCCACTTCCTGCAGTTCCTGTGGAGAGGACTGGATGGGACAGCCTTTACTGAGGTCCTTAGAAAGCGTGGCGTCTGAATTGCATGGGTGAGGTGCAGAATTAAATCAGAGCACACTTTCTCTGCTGGCTTGGAGGAGTTGGTCTCAAAGGATCGCCAATCGCTGTCACCACAGAGGTCTTTGTGGCTCAGTTGTATTTGTTGGGGTTTTGGTGTTTTGGTGTGTTGACGGTTTCAGGCTCTGATGCTGGCAATCACCAGGGTTAGTAGGGGTGCCGGGAACTCCATTGTACCAGACGAGGTTGGGCAGAGCAGTGTTGGGGGGAAGGCACTGGCCCTGGGCAGTGGGAGTATGTTCACAGAGGGAAAGCCTGTCAGACCATGTGCTCCTGGGAGGAAGGGACTGTCTCCCTCATTTCTGCATCCCCAGTGATTTAGCACCTCTGGGATGTCTGGCGGGGGTGGGGGGGGGGCATCCTGCGAAATGAAGGAATACAGAATCTCATGTGGGAAAGCCAGAACCTGCGGAGGTGAGGGCCAGAAGTGGGGTGTTTTTGTTTGTTTGTTTGTTTGTTTGTTTTGGATCTGTGGCCTTTGAGGATATGCAGAATCAGTTTGATTTACCTGGGAGCCTATTTTGCTGTTCCAATTTTATTCTGGTTCAATTGTTTTGGAGGCTGTAGTGGTTTGGTGTTAATTTCACTTTGAACTCATTAACTAGGTTTGTGCTTTTTTTTTTTTTAACCCAAGTTTGATTCGTGATTTGTTTTTCTAACAAAATATCTGTCTTTCATTTGTTTCAGTGTATAACAAATTAGTGCACAGCAACTTTAAAAATAGTTTTGGGTTAATGGCTATGCTCAGCAGAGCTGAGGGAGTGAGTGTGGAAAGAAGGAAACAAATGATGGCTTTTGAATTTAATTTTTAATCCTAATTAGAGTGTCAGCAATGCCTTAAGTGCTCATTAAGTTTCAAATGCAGATCAAAGAAAAGCCAACTGCTAGGATTCATCCTGGCCCCCGTGCCAGACAGGAGGAGTTTCCGGTTGGCCCCATCTCCTAGGTCCTCCACTCCAGAGCCTCCACTGACTCGTCTGTGTTTGTAGAGAACTTCGCAGTTTACAAAGTGCCTTTTCTATGTGGAATATTTAATTTGACCCTTGCAATAATCCTATATGGTAGGGAGAATGGGGTGTGAAGGTATTATTCCCATGCTGCAGCTGGGGAAACTGAGGCTCGGACAGGTTGATGGAACTGCTTGAGATCGCCACACGATTCATTTGGCAGGCAGGAATAGAACAAAGGTCCTCTGACGGCTGGTCCAGGGCTCTTCTCCCCTACTTGGAGCTGACGAGCTCCCTCACCTTGCACAGCTCAAGCGGGTTCTGCAGGCTTCAGGATCCATAGACTGGGGGAGTGTTGGGGAGACCTGGGGAGAGCAGCCCTGCTGGGAGGGGCTGCAGGAAAGGGGAGGCAGCAGTGGAATCTGCCTCCATTTCAAGAACTGGATTCTAGCCCTTCTGGTTCATTCTCAAGCTGAGACTGGATCCTGGATTCCTTCACCTTCTCACCTGGGGAGGACCACAGGAGATGGGCCCTTACAGAAACCTAGAGTGGGATTGGCTTTGTAGAAGAGGCTCGGGCATCTGGCACCTTCAGTCTTTCCCATTATTTAAGTAGCTCCTTAGCCCCCATCTCCATGACTCCTTGAACCAAGGCTTCCCACTGGGGCCTGGGCAAATGCTTGCGTTGGGCACTTACCTTTCAGTCACTCATTCAACTATTATTTATTGAGCCCTACTATATGCCAGACAATGGGCAGGCCACTTTTCCTGCATTATCTCCTTTCGCTCTGGCAGTCCTAAGAAACAGGTGTCATTACACTGGTTTCCGGGGAAATGGGAGGGCTGATGACCAGTAAGTCACAAAGCTGGGGCCAGCTGTCATCGTTCTGACTCTGCCCCGCCCCTCTGTGCTGTTTGAAAATAAAGAACAGACGTGGAGAGGGGGTGGTATCCAGGCCCAACCCAAAGACAGGGAGGAGGTATTTTAAATGTCTGGCTAGTCTGTGTGTCCATCTCAGTTGAAGAGCTTCCAGAAGGCAGGAACTGAGGATGGCAGAAATGTCTGTGGCCCCTGCAGAGGCTTTAGCAGAGGAAGAAGAAGGAGGGAAGCAGATAACTACTTTCTGTATTTAACCTAGGAAGTAGGAAGGGGTGGGGAGAGGAGAATGGGCAAATGGAGGGGCAGACCCAAGTGTGAAGGGAAGGGTAGTGAGAGCTGGGGCCAGGAATCTTTTAACAAAAACCGCTCACTTCCCAACAGCTGTCTGTCTCGCTCCGCTCCCTACCCCTGGAGAAGTTGGCACCCTCTGCTCCGGGGAAGTCACTCCGTCTGTCTGTCTGTCTGTATCCCTCCCTCGAAGCAGACCTGCCTAAGACTCAACAGGTAGAGAACACTCTTCCTTAAAATCGCCCTGAGGAGACTGCTGCCTTCTTGGGTTACACATTCCTGCTTTTATCTTTAAGAAGCCAGCACATTCTTCAGAAGGTCTAACGTGAGCTCTTCTTACCGAAAATTCTGACAGGCACCCACCAGAAACAGAAAGAGGACAATAATGGAGATGTGGGACACTTGAAAACTTGTCCTGGGTCATCCCTAGCACCCCGCTCCGCACTGACATTTGTGATTGGGGGGGGGGGGTCTACCTTAAAGGCACCTTTGTCTACCGGAACTTCAGGTGAGGATGATGGAGGGTAGCAGCCAGAACCAAGGGGAGGTGAAGAGGGATTGCTTCAACCGGTTGCTGCAATCTGGCTTCGTTTATCTTCTCGGTTTTTTTCTGGGATTTTAGTTCGGGGGGAGGAGAAAGTGTGTAGGCAGGAAAAACCATTCCTCTTCATGTTGCGAGGAGGAGTGTAGCTTATCTGACCAATGTTAGTGGCCAGCATTCTATTTTGGGTTTGCCGAGTGGGCTTTTGCAAAGTGCTCACCTTCTGAACGCCCCGTGGGCTCCCCACATCTGCGGCGTGGGAGCCCAGGACACCTTTCCTATTGTGGTGTGAAGTCCGGCTGATTAGTTTGAGGGGAAGACCAACAGCAGTACCTTGAGCCAAGGTCCTTGGGGTAAATTTGAAATAGCCAGATTCTTAAATTGTCCGCTACCCTGAAAAGAGAGGACCTCTGGAGGTCATCTGGTTCTTTCCTTCCACATTCTAGGCAGGGTGGTCCTTGTCACCACCCACACAGTATCTGATTCTGGATCAAGGGAAAAAGATGATTCCAAGCTCTATCCTAGCGGGCCACCACTCCCAATCTCTGTGAGGATCAGTCACTTCCATTAACTCTCCTGAACCTTCCACTGAAGGTAGAGGCTGCAACAAGCCCTAGGGTGCATCCGTTTCAGGACTATAGGGCATCATTCACCACAAGAGGTCATAGTGCCCAAGCTGTTATTACCCTGGAATCACAGGCATTGGGCTACAATTTCAGCTTGGTAATTACCCCAGTGCAGTCAATGTGATATCATCTCCATGTGATAATCAGCTTGACAATAAGCAACGTTTGGCTTCTTGTGTGATAAAGGCTGAGAAACAATAGTCACAAAATAACTGTTGCTTGGATCTGCTTGCTCAGCAGTCCCTTAAGACTCAGCTCGGGTGTCACCTCCTCCGAGAAGCCTTCCCTGAGTTCCTTCTCCCAAAGCCAGGTTAGGTGCCCCTGAGATTTCCAAACTGTTCAGAGCTGGCCTCTGTTAAGGGGCTTACCACGTACTACAATGACTGTTGATGTGCTCCTTCCCTCCAGACTTCAGGCCCCTTGAAGGCAAGGGCATCTTACTCATTTTTGTATTTCCAGCAACTGGCATGGTACCTGACATAACAGGGGACCAATAACTATTACACTGAGAATGAATCCACAGTTGAATGACTACCTGCACGGGTGTAAACTATGGTTGATGCTGGAAGTTTTGGAGTTGGTCACAAGGAAGGGCATCTCCTACCTAATAGAATTCCGGAGGCAAGGAGGCCAAGAAATCTGTTACCTGGAGGTCTTTAAGATGGAGGGACATGCCACCTGCCTGGTCTGGGCTAATCGTGGGTTTTGCCAGGCCTGGGAATAGGCTGCGGGTCTCTGACTCTGTTGGAAGCCACAGATACTAAGCAAGGAAGTGAAGAATAGGCTCAATGTCTCTCTCTCTAAGAACACCCTCTCTTTCCCTCATCTTTTTCCGAGGCTGCCTATGGTGTAGTAAATGTTGAAATGTTAAAATCTTAAAAAAACCTTTGAAATAGGAAGTCTTGGGTGGAGTCTCTACTCACCATTGATCATATACTTTCTGAAGTTCCAGATACTGCGATAAAGGTTTTAGTTATGCTACTGTATTTGAGCCTATGACAATTTGAGGCGTTAGTATCATTATCCTCATTTTATAGAAGAGGAAACTGAAGGTCAGAGAGGTTCAGTAACTTACCCAAGGTCACATAGCTAGTATATAGCCCTACTAGGTTCTTTTTTCTTGTCTTTTATTAGAGAGGGAGAGAGAGAGTGGAGGACAGGGGCAGAGGGAAAGGGAGTGGAGGGGAGAGGCAGAGGGAGAGAGAGAATCTTAAGCAGGCTCTATGCCCAGCGTGGAGCTGGATGTGGGGCTCAGTCTCACAACCCTGAGATCATGACCTGAGCTGAAATCAAGGGTCAGATGCTTAACCAACTGAGCCACCCAGGCGCCCCAGCACTAGGTTTCAAGCCTGGTTTCCTCACTCCAGAGCCTGTATTTTCTCTTCCAAAGTCTAGAGTCCATGGCTCCTGAACCTCTGCCTTTTCTCCACCCCTATCCCCTACTTCTACTTGACCTCTCTTAACATTTAGTCAGAAGTTTAGAGTTCCCGAAATAGTTTATTACTGGGTCTGGCATCTTGGTGGATAGACTCAACCCCCGAGAGCTAACTAAATTTTTTTTTAAAGATTTTATTTATTTTTTTGACAGAGAGAGAGATAGGAGAGAGGGAACACAAGCAGGGGGAGTGGGAGAGGGAGAAGCAGGCTTTCCGCTGAGCAGGGAGCCCGATGCGGGGCTCGATCCCCGGACCCTGGGACCATGACCCCAGCCGAAGGCAGACGCTCAATGACTGAGCCACCCAGGAGCCCCGGGAGCTAACTAAATTAAACAGATCCCCTGGATTAGGAAAACTAGAATTTTCCAAGTAGTTTCTGCCTCTTTTAGACACTAGGAAAAATGACATTTTTGCTAACCATTCTTCATTTTTCTTGAACTCAGTTTTCCTAAACGCCTGGGAGGTAGTTCAAGTCAAACGTCCTGACCTCGTGCTTTAAGACTGAAGACAAAGGTGGATAAGACTGACGGTAGCCTTTGGGGGACCAGGAGTATGTCAGAAGTTCCTCATGTCATCCACCTGCTTAAATGCTTCCCCTACCCCTGACACGCACTTTCATGGTTAACTGGACACCCTCATGTTAGGAAACTTGATTTGCTGATTCCAGATAGGGTCTATAGGACATTTGTTGCGTTCTCTGCTTCTGATGACAGCACTTTGACTTTTATTGGAAAAATCACTGCTCCCCCATGCTCAGATCTTGCAGTTTGGGAGCAGATGACCCCACTCCTGGAATCCAGGAGTGAGCATAGAACCCGAACCAGGCAATAAGACTCAATTCTGACTTTGGTCGAAACTCTTTCCAGTAGAATGGAAGCTAGTAGGGTTAACACCTGCTGTTCCTGGGGCCATCTTGCCAATGTCTGCTAGAGAATGGAGCCAATGTAGATGAAAGTCTAGCTATAAGTTGGAAAGAAATCAGTCTTGACCACATGGTGAGAGCTCTGTATGCAGCCAGGCCTGATGTCCTTGCAGATTTAGCTCCAGCCAGGGGATAGTTGGGTTTCTTTTCATTGCAATGAGAAAAGAAATCCTGACTAATTTGGGACTTGAGACCCATATTCATTAAAATATATATATTGTCTCTTCCCTCTAATCCCAGGAGTGAATTTCTCTTCCTCCTCACATCTCCTGTTCTACATTTACCATTTTCCACTTCCCTTCCCCTTCCAAATTGTCCCTGGAGTTTGGTTCCACCTGATTTCATCAGGATAAGCATGTTAGAGTGTGTAGACGGGGAGCAAGAGCAAGCCTCCAGGCAGTATTGTCCCGATAGGACAGGCGAGGCCATAGGGAGATCCAGAAGCAAAGCAGTGTTCCTTAGGAGCCCTCCTTTTGGGGTGACCCTAGTCCGCATTGAATCCCAGGAACAGCCCTAAGGATGTTAGGTTACTAAGGTTGGGTGAGGGAGCAGCAGTTGGTCAGTAGACAGAGATATGTCCTCCTGAGGAGTTGTCCACCCTGTATCTTCCCATTCCTGAGCCTGAAGTAATTACCCTCTTTGCCTCAAAACTCCAGAATTCCTGGAGGCCTTGCTCCCATCCTTTTCAATCCAAGGCCCCTAGTATTCAGAGAATCAGCCGGGGACGGGGGCGGATTTTTACTCACAAGAGCAAAGGGATTTTAGCTGGTATCAGTATCCAGTCTCGAGGTCACATTTTAGACAGATCACACCATTAGGGGATTTCTCTACCTATAAGGTAAGATACTGCTATAATGCATTAGACTAAAAGGCCCCTGCTCTTCAGTGTATCGCAGCTAGACATGTCAGTCACTCCTGTTTGCTCCCTGCCTCTGCCTTCCCTGGCACCCACACCCACCTGGCTTCTGGCCAGCCCCAGTTTTTGAATTACCGTTCGGAGAAGCAGGACTTGTATTAATCACCTCCACGGTATTCTTCTCCTCTAGCCTCCTCTTCTTCATCTGGAGATTCTGTGCTTAGATGAGAGGAAGAATATCCTAACTAGCAAATGCCTGAGGGAAGCAAGCTGAAGAATGTTTCAACCTAGGACTAATGAGGCAGCCACACCCACCAGGCTCCTGTGTCCCCTCTGAGAGCCCTTTCCAATCAGAGAGGGGGGCCAGTGCCTTTCGGTCTTTAGCTTGGTTATGGACCAGTCTATAGTGCTTCCCCAAGGCTGGATGCTATCTTGGCTGGGATCCTTCTGCATTTGAATTGTTCTCCCAGTGGCCACCACCTCTCTTGGGCTCCAGACAGTTGGCTGGAGCCCAAGAGAGGTGGTGGCCACTGGGAGCCCTATGGTTGCTGGTTGTCTGGTTGCTATGCCCTATTAAGCTGATTAGATCCCCAGCACCAACTCCTTTCATGGTAGCCTGGGGACACTTGTTCGCTTGGACTGTGTTCCTAGCCTGTCTGAAGTTGTCCCCAGCCTAGCCCTAACAGCAGTGCCTGTGTTGCCATCTCGGTCTGGTTCTATCTGGTTATTTCTTTTCCTATGAGGCTCCAGTCACTTTGAACGAGATCAGCATCATGGGAAGCAGTAAGGTGAAGGAGGGAAAGGCCCCCGACCCCTCTGCAGGGAATGTGCTTTAGCTCTGGCTGAGTGGCGGGAGGCTCATTCACACTCACTCATCCATCCCTTAGTGACCAGCAGCGCCGAGCGGCAAGGGTGGCCTGGACTCTGAGAGCCATTGACAGCTGGGACCCCAAACCCTGATCTCAGCAACCTAATGTTCTAAGCTCGGCTCATTCACTCATTCAAACAGTTTTATTATCGGGTATGTGCCTAGCTTTGTCAAAGTCGCAGGAAGAGTAATGAAAGGCTACGATGTCAGAGGTTGATGCAGGTCTTGACTCTTCCGAGGGTCTGGGCCAGGTCGTCTGGCCTCCCAGGGAATGGCCGGAACCAAGGCAGGAAGGCCAGAACTTTGGGGGGAGCTTTCCGACAAAGAGCGTTAGAGCTGAGGTCAGTCTAGTTGAAGCCAAGGGCAGCAGAAGATGAGGAGAAAATGTGCCCCTTCTCCCCCCAACTTCGGATAAATCAAGAACGTGGCTATCAAAATAAGTCACAGTTATAGCTAAAGCCTTTACACAGATGAACTCATTTAATCCCCAAATGAGGCTGTGCAATCGGCGTTTAGGTTATTCCTGTTTTTGAAGATAAAGAAGCTGAGGCTCAGAGAGTTTAAGGTCTCAGAGCTACATCAGGATTTGAACCAGTGTGTCCTCAAAATACTTGCTTTCCTCACCGTGTCATGCTGTCTGCCCCGCCCCGCCCCACACTGTCCCTGGGCCCTCTTCCCTGTGGGTCCTGGTGACTCACACTCTTGCTTGGCAGACACTGTGGTTTTTGATAACTCGGTAAGTGAAGTCATCTTGACGTTGCGGCTGCCGAGTCTGCTGCGCCCACTGGTCCCTTGTCCCTGTGCTCCTCGGGCTCCTGGCTGCTGGGGTGGGGGCTCTGCAGCGAATGGTGCCTGGGTCTCTTTGGTTTGACAGTCTTTGAAAGAATTTGGACTGGGTTCCCCAGGAGCTGTGCCAAGGCCATTTAAATGTGCTCAGCTACGTGAAGCGTCTTTCTTACAGGCCAAGAACCAGTGTTCTTATCTCAGGGCGCGTTTCTTGCCTTCCTGGAGCCTCCGACGCTCGCTCAGTGGTACTTGGGGTAGACTTCATCCTTCCTTTCTGTTTGAAGCCTAAAGCCTGATGTGTCAGCAGCCTGATTATCATCCCAAAGCCCTTTACGTCCTCCTCCGTGCTCTCCTGGCCCTGATCAAGATGATGTCTTGGTGTCAGTGTCAGTCTCCCAGAATCCCCAGGATGGGTGTACAGTTAGGTGCACACCGTGTCCGTGCTGAGGAAGACGTGCAGGCAGGTCACAGCGAGGGAAGCGTAAGGAAGCTAACGGATCCTGAGTAACTTCTGTGAGCTAGGCACAGTGCTGGCCACGCATTCTAAGGCTTTATCACAGTAGGGTATCAGTACCATTGGCCTCATTTTCCATTTGAGGAAACAGACACTCAGAGAGGTGGGAGCAACCTGGTGGTCAAGGGCGGGGCCAGACTTCTCTTGATCCTGAAGTTGTTTTAACCCCCGTGTCATACTGCGTCCAGCCTGAACTTCATCCCCTGGGTACCGGGGAATGACTGAAGGTGCCAAGCAGGGAGCAGAGACGCTAAAGTAGTATTTTAGGAAGATTCATCGGACAGCAGCGGGTGGGATGGATGGGAGAGAGACAAGCCACAGCAGTGGGCACTGGGCACGGGGTGACTGCAGCGATATCACCTTGAAACACCTTCGGGGGGTGGCAGGAGCAGAGATAAGGGACAGGTGCAAGGGACATTGAGCTCTTGGCAGCCGAGTAGTCCCGGACATGATGAGGAAAGCCTTCCTTCTTTCCGATCACTCGGGGACCCACTGGGTGGTGGTGGCTCATAAGAGGGGTGGGACCCAGCTGCCCCTTCTGCTCAGGTGAGGCCATCCAGGAGCAGAGGAACACGTGTGCCCAGAAGAGGCTTTGCTCTGCCCCTTGGCAGGGCTGGGCTACGTCGGCTGCTCTTCCTGGGCAAGGCCTACGCCTTAGAAAGGTCTGTTTATCCAGCGCGGGGGACTGTGTCATGTGTGCTCAATAAACCGTAATTGGCGGTGGTGAGCTCAGAGCGTCTCTAAAAGAAAGAGTGAGCAATCACTGTTTATGAGCAACCTCCTCTCCTCAGCTGGAGGAGGCAAACGTGCTAACCCTAACCCTCCCTCACTGATGGGGAAACGGAGGCTCAGAGGTCAGCTGGCTTTCCCACGGTCACCAGGAGAGCCAGAGGGCAGAGCTAGCATGCAGATGCACAGTGCTCATCTGTGACCCGGAGTCCTCTCGCTCTCCCCAGCTCTTCTTTCTTTGGTGTCCGAGAAACAAGGGGAATTAATGATAAGCCGTCACTTGAGTACAGCGTTTTACAGTTCACAAAACTGCTTCCCACCCATTAGCTCATTTGATCCTCATGGCAACCGGGTGTTATTATAGTCCTGGTGCAGATGAAGAAACTAAGGCTCAAAGAATTTGAGGCTGTGCCCATTCCACTGTGAGTGATCGAGCTGGGATTCAAAATGAGGTTTTCTGACTCCCAGTCCTCAGCTCTTCCCAGGAGCCAGGAGAATAAAGCAGCAGATGAAAAACAGAACAGCGAAGAGGACAGACAAAGGGTTCAGGGGAGGGTGGTGGATGCAGCTTAGCTGGTGCCGCCTGGCCTTCAGGTTAAACATCATAAAAGCTTCTGGACAGCAGAGATGGTTGGCTACAGGCATGGGCTACCTGGGGCAATCTGTCTATCCGTCTATCTGCCTAGGGAGTGAGCGCAGTTCTTCCTAGAGGCAGAGGAATGCAAGAGGAGACTTCTGGAAAGTCTCCCCACTTCCCACCTGCAGATCTTGTGCAGGAAAGAAGCGAGAGAAAGAGGAACAACTGAGGTGTTAGGAGTCGTCTTTTAGCTGCCTGGTAAGTGAGTGTTCGGATGGATGCGTGGAGGGGACTCCAGCGATTGGCACATCTACTCGGGAAACACCCTCCCGATCCCATGGCCCTATTGACAACTCCCTCCCCTCACCCTTTAATCTACCATTATCTCAGGTTATAAAGGGTATTCCCAGCCCAAGAGGAAGCCACGGGTGTAACTTAGGAATCTAAGAAGTAACTTCCTTTGTCCCGGGAAGGTGAGGAATGGATAGAATGGAATGCCTCTTCCCACCTGGTCTCTGGTTGGCTTGAAGTCTCTCAAGCTCTGCTCTGGGTGAAGCATCAGGACTCCCAGGTCCTAAGCCCAGGGGAACAGCCATCCTCCCACAGGGCAGTAGATATGGGTTTTGTGGTTGGGCTTAGAAAGGTAAAGAACCTAGAAGGGCCCAAGAGACCAAGAAGTCTACGGACTCAAGTTCCCTTTACTCTGCTTCTTCTTTGCCCACCTTTCCGGGGAAGCCGGGGAAGGGTAAGGCCAAAGGTTTGGAGATGGTCCACATAGGGTTATGTCTTAGCTCCCTGCTCAAGCTCAACCACCACTCACCACCAGTTGAACCAGTAACTCTGGCCCAAAGGCTGCGTGGTGGTTTTAGCACAGATACCTCATAGGACTGGGTACCCCCACCCTGGCTTCTGGGTCTGCCCAAGGTATGACATCGCGTCTGTATACAGAAGGCACTCACTAGATATCTGATGAAGGAGTGAGTGAATGAATGGTGATGTATTCGGTTAAATGTCTGACTCTTGTTTTCGGCTCAGGTCATCATCTCAGGGTCGTGAGATCAAGCCCTGCATCGGGCTCTGTGCTAAGCATGGAGTCTGCCTGAGATTCTCTCTCCCCCTGCCCCTCCCACTTGTACATTCTCTCTCTCTCAGATAAATAAATAAATCTTAAAAAAAAAAAAAGACCTGGGTTCAAGTTCAAGCTTTAGCGCATACTAAACTGGCTGTCCTCAAGCCAGCTATGTGAGCGTACTAGGCTCTCTCTCCTGATCTCATACTTGTGAAGATCAAAAGCAATGGTGTGTTCAAACCACGTAGTTAGTGGGAAAGTGTCCCTCCGATATTGGATATGATTTTTACAGGTCTTCTAGAGGTGTTGGTTTAACAGAAAGAAATGGCTACGGTGGTGGGGATTACAGAGTCCGTAGCAGGCTGGGGACGTCTTTGGGGAAAGCTGTATGTATTTCAGAGTTCCTCAGGTCACATTAGGAGAACAACTGCTCACTCCACCTATGGTTAGGAAGGACTCTGTCCTCCGTCTCCCGATGGTCCTGACCCAGGACAGAGTCCTCACTTGTGTGGTCGTGTGAGACTAGATCCACTCTCTGAATTAATCTGTACTTCCTTTCTCTCTTGAAGAGCTGGCCCACCTTCGGGGAGACTTGGAAGTCCCTTCTCTGCCTCCACTCTGCCCTGGCGGTGGGGGCCTTATGTCAGGAAAAGAAACAGCTCTGTTATAAACTCATCCCAGTTGAGCCTCTTACAGAAACACTGACAGACCCTTCAAGACTAGCCGCCAGCCCAGTGTGCCTTTCCAAACACCCCCCCCTCCGCTCTGAGGCTCTGAGCTAAATATAGTTGCAGGAGGGAAGGTGGTGTGGATTTGGGGGGGTGGGGAGGGATCAGGAGAGGGAGGGAGCATGGAGGATGATGGGAAGGGAAGGGCAGAGGGAGAGAGAAAGGAGACAGTGATCACTGACAGAGAAAAAAGAAAACAAGGGAGGCAGAAAAGAAGTTGAAGGGATGGGGAGGAAACAGGAAGAGGGGCAGGCGGGAGTTGCAGGGAAGGGGATGGAGGGCGAGCTGGAGAGCAGGCAGAGCAAGCAGGTGCACGGGGGAAAGGCAGGAAATCTCCATAGTCCTGTCTGGGTGAAGGGTGCTAGCTTGGGGGGGCGGGGCGCACACAGGGTGACACATAGGTAGCCCCAGGCTAGGCCCCTTGGCTGTTGTTTATCTGCCGCAGTGATTAGAACAGAGGCAGCTGCTTCACTAGACCCCTGCCTCCTCCCCACATCCTTATCAGGAGCCAGGCCTGCCATTAGCTTACCCCAAGGCCGACTTCAGTGGTCCCTGCCAGTCTGCCTGCGGCCTTGGGGGTGGGGTTGGGGCAGCACTTCCTGGTAATGGTGGTGCTGGGGTGCCCTCTGCATGGGTAGCTGGGGGCTCCAGGGTGGCCTGGCGGGAGTGAGACCGGGATTATGGCATGGTAGAGCGAGACGGTGCGGCCTCAGAGAATCTGGGGGGAGTTCTGCTCCCGAGGCTCCAAACACCTGCCTCGCCAAGGCCCTGGGGGGTAATGGGCAGGTGGAGGCACTGACTTGGAACCCATCAGGAGGGTCGGACTGAGCTGAGCTGAACCAGCCCAGGTTGGCAGTGTGAGCTCTCTGGGCCGCTGGGACGTGGGGTATACAGGGGCGGAGAGTCTGGGAGGAGAGAAGGGGGCGCTGCAGCCCCAGCAGAGGGGAAGGGAAGCAGGGACTGGGGGACTGTCGAGGAGACTCGGGAAATCCACTGCATTTGGGTCTAAAATCCCAAACCATGTGAACATCAGATGCAACTAGGATTGCTTTCACTACAGCTTCTGAGTCTATGGCTCTGGCCCTTGGGATGGCAGGGGGAGGCTGTGAATCAGGCCCCTGGCTCCCCAGGGGGACAGGTGGGTTTGGGGTGTGTGGAGGAAGAGTGGTAGGAGGTGCTGTTCAGGAAACACTTGTGGGTGGTGGTGTAAGGCAGGCATATTGAAAGCCTCAGGGGAAGCAGGAGACGGACACTCTGCCCTCTTCCTCAGCCCATTCCCTGCTCACAGATTCTGAGAGGGAGAAATGGGCAAGGCACGAGGGGGAAAGAGGCGTGTGCTCCTACTAGCGGGAGAGCACAGGAGGAGGTAGATAAACGAGCCTTGTCACCTTTCTCCCAGGCTCCGCGGGAGTGGACCAGTTCCTGTCCCCCGCAGGAAGATCAGCTATTATTTATGAGCTGTCTGGAGGGGGCACTGCAGGTATATCCATCTTGGCTCCCCCCCCCCCACAGGCTGGGGAAGGGGGTAGAGGAGGAGCCGGTGGTGCCAGGAGGCTTGTGCTTTCTTAAAGGCACCGAAGGCCCTTGGCCAGAAGGCCCGGGGCCATCCAGCCCACACCTGAGCCCTTGGCTGCTTCCAGTTTCGGGAGAGAGGTGAGGCTTGGTCCTACTGCAGGGAAAACCCCGCTGACAGCCAAGGATGTGAGCCGCCTGCTTGAGTAAAGGAAGGAGCGTGGGGGTTTTCTCCACCCTGAGTCCTCAGGGACAGCTTATCCGGGCTCTGCTGGTGCTGGTCCCAAACAGAGCCAGTGGGGCCAGATGGGAGCTCACCTGACCAACTGGCACAAAGCGGGAGTTACAGGCTGGGAATTCGGGGGACTGTGGGTGAAAGTCCGGGTGCAAGAGGAGGATTGAAGTAAAGATTTCCCTATCCCAGGTTTGGGGGTCAGGAAATGCCACCTGGGTAGCCCGGCCTCTTTTGGTTGGAGAGAGAAGAACTGAGGGTCCAGGACCCTGAGGAACGGAGCGGAGCAGAAAAGGAAGAGAATGAGATCGAGTTGGGACGAGGTGGGGGGGGAGGGGGATGGGGAAGGGAGGGAGAGGGGCTACATGGTGGACATTTAGGAGAGGGGGAGGGGGGAGGTTGGACAGCCAGAGAGACAGGCGAGTGGAAGGGGCAGGAAGTGAGGGCGATGGAGCTATCTCAAGGCCAGAAAGGGGCCAGCCTGAGGAGTGGGAGCCAGCAGGGGACACAGAAAGAGAACAACAGGGAAATAAAAAGAAAGAAAAAGTGAAGGCAGGTGAGAAGACAGCTGTGGGCGCCTCAGGCCCCAAGTCTAGCAGGGGTGGGAGGAGTAGGGGCAGGAGCGGGGGGGGGGGGGGGGGGAGGGGGCGGGGGGCACCTTGCTAGCAAAGGAGAGATGGCTGCTTTCTCCCTCTTTCATTTCAATCGCCATCAATAATACATTCCCGAGGAGCTGTCTTTGACAGCAATTTAAAAAGCATTTATGCTCCCAGAGAGAAATCGACATGATTTCCTCCCACCTCCCTGCGCTCTCTGGGCAACAGTCCCTAGCGATGATCTCCCTGGTGGCGTGTGGTCCAAACCAGGGACACACGCGGGAGGGGATGGACAGGGGCCAGGGAGTCTTCTTCACCCCCTCCCCAGCGGTAGACTATCTGAATGCTTTCTACCAGGCTCCGGGTGTGTGGGTGGCTGTGGGAGATGGGGGGGGCGGTGCAGGAGCTAGGGCTTTTAAATATGGCACAAAAACCTTTCCTGATTACCAAGCCTCTGTGAGCTTGAAAGGGAGGCTGGCCACCTCTTCAGCCTCCTGGCTGGAGGTGACCCTTGTCTCTCTTTGCCGAAGGACCAAGAATCTGGGAGCTGGAGTTGATTTCAATTCAGCAGACCTTTCCCAAGCATCCACTGTGTGCCAGGACCTCTGTCAGGCAGTGAGGGTGTTTCAGAAATGGTTAAGAGGGTCTCTGTCTTCTGGAAGCCTTGTCACTTGGAGGGCAAGAGACACACTGAGCTCCACATAGAACCCAGACGTCAGGCAGATGGCTTAAGGAGTCACTGGGGGCACAGTACATGGAAGAGAGGAATGGAGAGGGTGAGAGGGACAGTCAGTGGGAGAAATTCCTTCCCAGGACTGGGGGACAGGGGAAATGATCATCTGTCTCTGGTCCCTGCATGAACCAGGTTTCTCATGCTGGGCATTTTATTTATGTTGTTTCTTTCACTTGAACCCTCACAGCGACCCTGCAAGGAAGCCAACACTTTAACGGACTGGGAAACCAAGGGTTAGTGAGGTTCCGTATCTTGCTAGAGGTCACACTGCTGGTGAGTGACAGAGCCAGGGTGAAGGATATCCATATACTCTTCACCAACCTATTCTGCTTCCCACTGGGAATGTTCAGTTCCGGAGCCTACTTACTCAGCAACTTCACACCTAGGAATTTATCCTATAGATGCCCGTGCGCACACAGCACAATGACATCACACACACAGTTTCTCACCGAAACAATCTTTTTCACAGCAGAAGATCAGAAACAACCTAAATGCCCATCACAGGGGACTGGTTAAATGGATTGGTAGACAATGCAATACTTTGCAGTCATCAGGAGTAGTGAAGAACACTTTATGTATGGATGTGGAAGAATTCCCAGAACACATTGTTTAGTGGAAAATGCAAACATGGGGCCATGTGTATAATATCCTGTCGTTTGTTTAAAAAGGATGGGGGAGGGGCGCCTGGGTGGCTCAGCCGGTTAACGCCTGGCTCTTGACTGTGGCTCAGGTCGGTCATGATCTCAGGATTGTGAGATGGAGCCCCGCGTTGGGCTCTGAGCTGGGCATGGAGCCTGCTTAAGATTCTCTCTCTCCTTCTCCTCTGCTCTTCCCCCTCCCCCCTCCTTCTCTAAAAAAAAAAAAAAGATAGGGGAAAGAATACTTCTACATAATTACTTCTTTTGCATAATGTATATATGGAAGGAGATACAGGAATCAGACAACGGTGGTTATTTTTGGGACGAGTAACTACATGTTTGGGGATCAAGAGCGGGAGGAAGACTTCACGGAGTACTCTTATCATGTATGAGTTTGAGACTTTTTGAATATATGACCTATTAAAAGGAAAGAAATACAATTAAAAATAAATGCTCTGGTATAAATTTGTTGGATCACTATGTTGTACACCTGAAACTAATGTAACATTGTGTGTCAACTATACTAAAGAAAAAAGGTGTCCTGACTTGGCGAGGTGCAGTCTTACTGAGCAGATCTGTGGAGGTGGCAGTTTCTGGGGAGCAGAGAGCGGGGAGGTTGTGGGCATTGGCTTCAGAAGGACCTACATTTGGATCTGCACGCTGATACTTATTAGCTACAAGTCTTCCCACAAGTTACTTAGTCATCGAGTCCCAGCTGGCTCAAATGTAAATAGGGATTCTCCTTCCTCACAGGTTCTTCTAACGGGAAGACACAGGGGTCAGAGTGGCCACCTGTGCTAAGTGCTCAGAAGGGGCACCTGTGACCACCGTGGGCCCTGGAGGACACCAAGAGTAAGGATGCTGGGCGCTGTTCGAGTGTGGTCAAGAGTAAGGATGCCTCGCTGATTCCTGAGGGCCTCAGGTCATCCCGGAGTCTAACTGTGCTGCTTGGGAATCTGCTGCTGTCCGGGTTGCTGGTGGCCGGGAGGAAGCCGGGCGATCCTTGGGCTGGGGGCACCGGCTCCCCAGCAGTGCTCTCGTGCCTGGGCACAGGTGGCCTGGCCTCCATCAGGAACTGCTGGCCCCCACCCCAAAGTCTCTGGCTGGCCAGGAACCCGGAGAGCAGCCCCAGCTGTGCACAAACTTGAAGGCTGTCTCCGTCTTCTTTCTTGCAAAAGGCTTTCAATTATCCTCAAAGACCTTTCTATCCAGCCTAAAAGGGTCGATGCCTTTCCTGGAGGTGGTGCTTTGTGGGAGGCTGCATGGGCAGGACAGAGAGCCAGAGGGGTGTCAGGGCCACCTGGTGGACCGGAGTCAGAAGGCCTCAGTTTCCACATGTGTAGATGGAGTTACGACCGTGAAGATCATCTCTACAGTATAAGTGCTGTGTTTGCGGGGAAGCCGGAAAGCCGCACGAAGTATGCTTTTGTTGTCTTATGGTTGGTTTGGATACAAGCACTTGTAGAGGCTGGTAAATGGGTAGACAAAGCCTCAGATCAGACCCATCAAACCAAAACAGGATCAGCCAGAGGTTTCAAAGGAGCTTGATGAGACCGATAGGCGCTACTGCTGCCTGGGAGGGACCTATGGGTGGTGGGTGAGCAGGGGGTGGGGAAGAGAGGCTGAGTGGGCTGGCCGCAGACTTTTTTAGGGCTTTTCCCCACTCAGCGATCAGGAATGGGTGTCCCTTTGATTGTTTCTACCGGGAGATTCCGAGAAAAGATAAGACATGGGTGGCCCCATCCCGGAGAAACCCTCGGGCAGATGTGGGGGGGGTAGAGATCATCCAGTCATTCAACACACACTTATGGAGCCACTTGCGGAAATGGTGTGAAGGATGCCCAGGGTGGATCAGCTAGGGCCCTGCTCTCTAGAAGCTTACAGTGGGGCAGGGAGGGCCGTTTACAGTGCACAGGACTACATTTTCACAAGAGGAAATTGTGCTAGTCGATTGTGTGAAAACTAAGGAATGTCCGGGGCGCCGGGAAGGGGGCATGTGCTCAGGACCAGGGAGGCTTAGCTAAGAACGGCTTCCTGAGGAGGGTGGAGCCCAGCCAGTAGGACAAGAACCAGGGGGCACGCTCAGAGGAGGAGGGGTGACCCATGCAGAATGCTGGGGAGCAGGTGTCCCTTCAGGAGAGCCACGTGCAGGTAACAACGTGCTGCTGGTGGGCAACTGGGGCCCTGGAGGTGTTGCGGTTCTCTCCCCAAAACTCCCCCCAGCCAGGCAGCTGTGTTGCTGCCTGCACAGTAGGGGGGATAAACTATTATTCTCTCAGCAGGCTCACCCAGGGATTGCGTCCTGCCTACCACCAGAGTGGACAGGTGCTGTGAACCTCTGGCAGGGACGGGAGGCGACGCCCCCACGAGACAAGGCGCGCACATCAGGCCTGGCCACTGGAGTCGCAGGGACGGGCCGGCTGAGTTCTGTGTCTGAGTTACAACCTGCGCATGCTGGGGATGGGGACTCTGCCTCTGTCCGCTGGGCCTCCCTGTCCAGCAGGCCTGGCGGATTCACATAAATATTGATTGTCTGCTCAGCCATCTGGAAAGGGAGAGAGAGAAGCAGGGTGGGAGGGGGAGCCCTATCAGACAGCCCTGGGTGAGTGGAGTCCTGATGCCAAAGACCGACCCAAGGGCCTCTGGCCCACTCTCCATAGAAGAGGCAGGGATCCTAGGATGCTGAATGCTCTGGAAGGTAGTAAACACTAATCTCCGGAGAGTGGTCATCTGGGGGAAGAAGAGGAGCTTGTCATCAGGGAGGCGAGCAGGGTTTCAGTGGGATTCACAGCGGTTTGTTTATGTAAGCTGAGAACAGCTACAGTGTGAGTTTATGATCTTGTCCTTTATGTTTTCTGTATGTCTGAATAGTTCATAATGTAGTCTGTTTAGTGACCTTGAGAGCTCAGGGAATCCTTCCCCCAACCTCTACCCAAGACCTTCCAAAACCCGTTGGAAATTGGTGATGTTCTAAGTTTAAAGCTCTAAAGGAATTCCTGAGACCCCAATGCAACCCAGGCCCTGTCTTGCTATGTGCCCTTCCTCCAGCTTCTCCAAAAGTCCTGACTCTGTGTGAGGAGGGAGAGCCTCGGCTGTGGGCTCTGGGCAGCGGCCCCTGTAGTGTTCCTTAAGCGCCCCTCAGCTTCCTCTTCTCTGCTTCAGTCATTCTCATTCCTACCCCCCCCCCCGCGCCCCCGCCCCACCGGCCCCACTGTCTGAGCAGCCAGCAAGGGAAGGGATGTCCATGACCTTTCAGGGGAGCTGGGCCTCTGGGAGAGAAGCACAGACTCCAGACAACCTTCTGACTTCCCTCTTTCCTTGTTTATTCCCATCGTCCTAAGACAGATGGCCTCATGAAGGACTGGGGACAGAGTGGACTAAGAATTTCCATGAGACAATGTCCTGATCTGATGGATCCAGATTAGGTGACCAAGAAAGACGTCGAAATCCCCCCTGTCCCTGTCAGTAACTTGGACATGACTCTGAAGTGAAGGGACAGCAATTTCTCTGTTAGGGGGATCCTGTCAGCCTGGAGATTCAAGACCAAGACATCCAACATCAGAGGAATTCTGGTAACCCCAGCCTGACTGTAAATTCTGGGGGGCAGAGACCTCTTCTGTGCTGCTGCTGGGCACCCAGCAGGTGCTTAATTAATGCTTGTTGACGTACTGGGTAAACAGTGAGCCTAGGTCAGAGCACTTTCATAGTTGGAGAACGGTGGAGAAGCCTGATGCACCAGCTTCAGAGTCAGACTTGGACTTGAATCGTAGCCCTGACACGTCTCAGCTGTGTGACCTGGGGGGTGTCGCTTCGCCTCTCTAATCCCAGGTTCCCTGATCTGTAGAGAGTCATTAACAGTAGCGCCTACCTCACGGGGGTGTTACAAGGTATCTAACAGAATGCCGCTGACCCAGAGCAGATGCTGAGGTCCCCCAGCCCCCAGCTTGCACACTTCACTTCCTGAGAACACTTCTTGAAGCTCCAGACGGAGATATTCTTAGAGTTTTGTCCTGGTCTTGGTATGTGTTTCTGGGTCATCCAGTTTCTCATTCTGTCGTAGTTCTTTTTTTTTTTTTTTTTTTTGGTCATTCTTTATTTTTCCCTTTTTCTGTTTCTCTTCTCCTCTTACGTTTTCCCCCTGCACACTATCTCTCCGCTGTCTTCCACTCCATGCTTTCCCTCTGTCCCCTCCTTCTCTCTTCCTTTCTCCTTTCTGACTCCTAGCCTCCCGGCCTCTGTGTGGCTGCTCACCTTGCTGGCTCGGTTCCATGTTCCCCTCTTCCATGCACAGGATGACTTTCCTCAGGGAATTCGAGGAAATGAGTGAGAAGCATCTCCCACCTCAGCAACCAGATGGGGAGCTGCTCTCCACAGAGAATTATATCGTCATTTCTGGGAAAAGCTTTTAACTCTTGGAACCCAAATGGCTCTAACCTCCTGTCATTGGTTCTATTTCTCAAGGGCCCTGGACTCCATCAGGGTCCTTGGCAAACCAGCAGCGGAGGTCTCGAAAATTGTGCTGACCAGGCAGAGGACTCCCTCTCCTGAGTCCACTCCCAGGACAGGATTCTGTAGGGCGCAGGGGCGGGGGTGGATGGGGACATGGTGTTGAGGATCAAGAAGCCCCCATCTGATGAGGGAGCCCGCACCCCCACGAGTCAGAGCTGACACAAGAACAGAAACAAGCCATAGAGAGAAAGCCACTTTCTTCCAGAGTGCTCGGGGGGGGCCATGAGATTTAGAGCACAACAGATGGAATCAGAGAAGACTTCTTGGATGAGGCGGGGTTGGGGAAGGATGGGGCAGGAACAGTGGCCTGGGTTCCCTCAGAGGACGACGGGTCAGCGTCCCAGGGTTGTGTTGTGTTCAGGCACTAAGGTTATATAGTCCGATGGGCTGGAGCCAAGAGCCATCTTGAGGAAAGTAGAGGGGCTGGGGGGCGGAGACCAGGGAAAGACGCATCTCCCCAGAGCAGCTAGGTGAAATCCAGGGATGTCAGGCTGTCGGTCTGTGGCAGGTGCAGGGTCTTGGGCTGAAGGCGCCACTCCCTTCCCGTAAAAAATGCAAATGATGTCAGTTACTCCCCCCCCTCCCCCCGCCCCCCCCCCCCCCCCCCCGGCCCTGGACTTTCTGGAAGAAGCCCACCCAGTGCAGGAGACAGGGGCAACTGGAGTGGGGTAGAAGGAGTGTGATTTCATGTGACTGGGGGAGGGGGAGGGTACATCAGGACCGGAAAGTGTGCATCTCAGCTTTTATGAGTGTATAGCTTCGTACGCGAAAAAGATGTGTTTTGGCAAATCTGTGTAAATGGAAGGGCATGTGTGCATGTATACACATCTGTGTGTAAGTCCCAGGGCCACACTCCTACTGTTTTTATTAACAGCCCCTTTGGGTTATTCTCAGGCTTTCTTTTTCAAGGCCTAAGGCTGCATCCAGCCCTCCTGCTGAGCAGGGGAAGGGATCTGGGAGCTTGGAGTTGGCTGAGCCCAATTGCTTTGTTCTGCTCTGTAATGCCTCAGATTAGCCAAATTGGCTTCAGAGAACACCAGGCCCAGATCAAGTCAAGTGGGCGGGGCTGGTGACAGATAGCCCCGTCTGGGGGAAAGAAGGAGTAGAAGGGTGTGTGGTTGTTTAGGGACCGATTCCCCACAGCTCATCCAACGTGCGTTTGCTTTGGGGCCGCCTGGGTGCCTCCGTCAGTTAAGTGTCAGACTCTTGATTTTGGCTCAGGTCACGAACTCAGGGTCGTGAGATGGAGCCCGTCGTCGTCGGGCTCTGTGCTCAGCGTGGAGCCTGCTTAAGATTCTCTCTCGCCCTCTCCCTCTGCCCCTCCTGTCCTCTAAAAATTATATAAATAAAATAAAATAAAAAAAACCTTCTTTTGTGCCCGCTGCAGGGAGTTCCTTACATCCAAAGTCTTGAATTTGTCCTTTTCTAGAGAAGCCAGAAGCTAAGACTGGGATTCCCAGGTTTGCACCTTCCCCCTTCCTCCCCATTCTTCTCTTGGTCTCTCCCCGCCCCCCCCCCGCCCCCGCCTTTCCGCCCCTCCTACTTTTGCAGCCCAGGCCGGTGGGGGCGGGGTGGGGGCAGGACAGAATGGCCCCTTGGCCCCTTTAAGCATTTTGGACTGGGAGTGAGTGGGGCAACCCCACAGCAAGCTGGGCTAGCAAACCCCAACATCCCAGGCCTTCGCCTCCGAAGTCAGAGGAGGCTTTGGTGGCCCTGGATGAGAAGAGTAGCCTGGGCAAGCTTCTGGCCCTTTGTCCTCAGGTAACCCTTGGTTCTCTGTGGTCAGCAGCCTCAGAAGGCAGGGAGCAGAGGTCTGAGATTTTCATCCTGAGTTTCCCCATCTGGTCTCTTGGGAGAGGAGAGCTGTGCTCCAGGGGTTGCTATTCTTATGGGTAGAGCCAGAGAGGCTGAGGGTGTCCAGGAGCAGGGCCGGCCAGGGGAACGGGGCTGCGTGCTCACATGTGCCCCCGTTCCTTTCATTTGCTCCCCTCACTGCCCTATCCATTCTCCGCTGAAGAAGCGTAGCTACGTTTAACTTGCGATTTAGGGGGCTTTGTGTCATTGTTTTGTTTTGTGAATGTGCCCTGCTCTGTGCCTTTCCATGCTCCCAGACCAGAAGTTTCCTGAGCGCAGAGGCCACATGTCTTCGGAATGGAGCTCCCTAAGGGCTACTTACCTTTCCCCTATATCCTGCCTTCCGTCCAGGGGCTGCAGGCTGGTCTGACTGCTTAGGAAACTTGCCTCCTGCTGGGAGTCCCTGGGCCGGCAGGAAGGTGAGGAATGAACATAAAGCAGAGCGTTTCCTTCAGAAACCTCCAAAGACACCTCTAAAGCACTTTAGGAAGAAGATCTATATGTCTTCCTATGATGTCTGGGAAACCAGAGGACAAAAATCACCATTTTTCTCTGTCAGAGGAGGGAGCCCCTGAGAAATCGAGCACTTCAGCCAGACCCACAAATGGGGGAGTAAGAAAGTCAGGGCTCGAGGCCTTGTCCTTGCTCCCGTCCTCAGCTTGGCCCCCCACTCATATTTGGGGATGCTAGCAAGTTAGAAAAAGAGCTCAGTGCATCAATAAAAGATACCGGAACAGCTCACCAAACCCTCCTCTGGTTTTAGGCAGTGAGTTCGCAGGCTGGCTCCTGCTAATGAATAATTCAGCCTGGCTGTTTCGGGAGACAGGTCAGACAAGGGGCTACACGCATACAGAACACGAGTACCGGTCCGACTGAAAGCAGGTTTCCGAACACTGTAAGAGGAGAGGAAACTGTAGAATAAAAGGAGAAGGGGAGTGAGGCTGAGTGGCGGGCAGAGAATGTTGTAGAAGGGGCCACAGCAGGGAGGCCCCTGGGCCTAGGGAGGGACGGGTCACTTCCTGTTGAGACCAGGAGCTGACTACAGGGCAAGGTGGCCAGCCAGAGCAGCCAGCTGGGAGAGCATCTGGTGGGTGACAGATAGGAGGCCTGGCTTGGAAGGAGGGATGGGGCCTCTCCAAGACAGACACTAAAAGACTTGGCCAGGGCACCTGGGTGGCTCAGGCGGTTGGGTGTTCGACTCATGATTTCGGCTCCAGTCGTGATCTCATGGGTGGTGGGATTGAGCCCCTCGTCGGGCTCCGCACTCAGCTGGGAGTCTGCTAGGGATTCTCTTCTTCGGCCCCTCCCCCCTCTCTCTCCCCCACTCCTCTCTTTCTTTCTCAAACAAGTAAATAAATCTTAAAAAATAAATAAATAAAAGACTTGGCTGAATAGGTCAGGGAGGGCTGGTAGGGAAGGGGACTGAAGTGTCCTTGGTCACCCAGTGTCCAGCTTCTGAGAGTGACACCACTCAAGATTTTGAGGGTAGAGCCCAGAAGGGGAAAAGTAAATTAGCTCTGAAGAGGAGGGGGAGGGGTGGTGGGGAAGGGACAGAGCCAGGCAGGAGACCCCTGGATGCCTGGAAGGCGCTGAGGGAACAGCAGAGAGGTTCTGCACTCCAGTCTTCTGGGGCACTGAGCCAAGCCCTGGGTGCACCCAAAACTGGCATGGGGATCTGCTTTCCACTTCTTAGGATGTGTCCACCTTCACTCGTGGCCCAAACTGGGGGTCATGGGGGTGGTTTCCAAAAATGGAAGAACATGCATTTACTGATTACTTCAAAATGTTAACTCCTCTCTCCCGCCCTCTCAAGTAAGCACACCCCCACCCCTTCTCCTTGACGTCCTTCTTCCCAAAATAAGCAAAGGCATCGCTTTGTCTTACTTTCCCCGGGGGGTTGGGGACAACAGTTGCCTGCACCAGAAAGAACTTGTTAAGTGCTCGGAATCCCTCTGGGAGGCTGGTGTGTTTTGTGAGCTGGAGCTATTGTTATACCACATTCGAGTTTAAGCTTGCTGTTGTTGGTATCTTTAAAATCGATGGCAATACATAAAGGCTTCATCCAAATCAATGCATACATCTGCGGGTGCTAAGAATTCATGTGGGAGAGATCCATTAGCAGTAAATGAAGGGCAGAAAAGGGGCAGAGGGAGGCCGGGGCTTGGGATCAGAGGCCAGGACCCAGGACAGGCACAGGGAGAAGTCCTTGGCATCTCGTCTGACACCTGCCAAAGAGGCCCTTGGAACTGCCGACTGTCTCCGGAGAGAAGCAAGAATTAGGGGACCTAGGCGTGGTCACCTTGTCTGTCCCCTGTCTCAGCCACATCTGGACAGATGAGACACCCACGGACATCCGAAGGAGTGGGACAATCTGAACTAAAAGCCTAACCGGGGGTGAGAGATTGCCCCCGCTTTCCCAGGGGAGGTGGGATGCGCCGCTCTCGGAATCTGGAGCCAGGAGGGTGGGGCGACGTGCCTACCCTTTGAATTTTTATGAATCTTAACACTATCAGTGATGTTATAAATGACTAATCAGGCATTTGAATTGGAAGTATTGTCCAGTGGAGACAAGGGAGGGAGGGAGGGAAGAAGGAAGGAAGGAAAGAAGATTAATATTTATTGAGCCGTGACATACACTGGGCCCTCTGCTTGGAGCCCTCACACACATTATCTCCTATGCGTTAACCCAGACAGCTGCAGGCCGAGCTTAACTCCTTGCCTCCCGCAGCTTCTCCCTGTTTGTTTACCTTTCCTCTGTCTGGGACTTTGGAATTCAGGTTGGTATCCCCGGACTTTCTGTCCCCAGGGACTGTCTTGGAGGGAACATTTGTCAGGACCTGTTGGCCGGCACTGACTAACGGGCTAAGCCAGGAAGGGAGCAAAGAGCCAGCTGGAGGCTTGTGGAGCCACCTAGGAGGGGAGGAGGGGAACAGGGGAAAGGGGAAGGAAAGGGGGGAGGAGCCGGGCCTAGGGGACTCAGTACTTCTCATCTTCCCTGATGAGGGAAGCGCAGGGACCTTTGCTCTTGGCAGGCCCTCTGGAAAGGATGCTTGGGCTGGAGTCACGGCCTGTGTCCAGTCTTTCCTCTCCTGGGTGCTGACCAAGAGGCTGGGACCCAGTTCTAGCTCACTCCTCACTCACTTTTCCCCTCGAGGCTCCATTTCCTCCTCGGTGGGAGCCCAGGAGCTGTCTCTCGGGCCTGAGTCAGTCTGAACTTCTACCAACCGCTGTACGATGTCAGCCCCGTGAGAGCAGGGACTTGGTCTGTTTTGCACAGAGCTTTGCCTGGAATAGTGCCTGGCACATAGTAGGCACTCAGAAAATATTTGTTGAGTGAGTCTCCTCTCCTTTCTTCCCTGGGAGAGACATCCTTTGCAAGGAAGCCCACGTCTCTCTGCCCTTGGGCTTGCTCCCAGCGGCCATGTGGATGGAGCAGATGGAACGTGCGGGTCCTGGCTGTTCTCACACAGCTTCCCTGGGGTCCCGGCTTCCCAGCAGGCTCCGTAACCTGCTGTGGAAACACCAGCCTGTCCCTTCCTCTGGCGTAGCAGAGCAGGGAGGAGGAGGGAGTTCTTCTTGGCGAGCTCCAAACATGTGCACTTTCCTTGAGGCTTGCAGAGTACATGGTCATAGGAGGAAGGGGGCATGGGGGGCAGGCATTGTGCTGCATGGGGTGAAGAGGTAGGGTGTGGAGAGAAGGCAGAAAGGGACCAAGGAAAGCTTACCCTCTTCAGTGGGAGTTTTATTTATTTATTTATTTTTGGAAAGGTTTTATTTTAGGGGTGCCTGGGTGGCTCAGTCGTTAAGCGTCTGCCTTCGGCTCAGGTCATGATCTCAGGGTCCTGGGATCGAGCCCTGCATCGGGCTCCCTACTCCACGGGAAGCCTGCTTCTCCCTCTCCCACTCCCCCTGCTTGTGTTCCTGCTCCAACTGTCTCTTGCTCTGTCAAATAAATAAATACAGTCTTTAAAAAAAAAGATCTTAAGTAACCTCTACACCCAACGTGGGGCTCAAACTTATAAGCCCTGAGATCAAAAGTCCCATGCTCGACCAACTGAGCCAGCCTGGCGCTCCCAGGGGGAAGCTTAAGTTACCACAAACAGGTGTTTTCCTTCAACCCCACAAAGGCTTTAGAGATGGCTGGGCTGCCGTGTGGAAAACCTCCTCTCTCAGAGACTCGGTGACCGTTGAGGAGTGACCACGGTTCCCTCACCCCCCTGCCCAGGTCATGCTGTGAAGTGCTTTAAAACTCTCGGATAGAAGTCCAAGGATCCTCGGGGCAGGAAGAGTTCCCCGTGGTCCTCTAGGTCATCCCTCTGCCGCAGGCCCCCTGGGTTTCTCCTAACTGGCAGGCTGGGAGGGAGATGGGTGCCCACCAGGGTTGTTCAGTCTTCCTGCTTATCTTGCCAGGAATTCCCCCTCTGGCTCCCACATCTCCCCTTTCCAGTCAGGTGGGGATCTGAGTGAGGCTAAAAGTCCATTCTACTGGGCGGAGCTAGCGCGCTCCTGGACTTCTGGTGGCCGCGGGTTCTTCTTTATTCAGAGGGAAAGCCTGGAGTCTGGGTTACTCTAGGTTTTGGCGTGGAGCAGCCTTTGGGGCTGGGGGCCAGCACCGTGGGCAGAGGTCAGAGTCTGGGCAGGGGCTTTCCTCTTCACTGATGGCAGGCTGGACTTTCCCCAACAGATCCAGAATGAGCCTTCTTAATAGACGGAAAGGAAACACCATCACTCTCCTGCATGGTCTTCTGGAATTGCTGCCTGAGAAGGAAAATCAATGTTGACTGACTTCTCCTTACATGGCACCCATTTCATCCCCAAATTCAGGGAACGAATTCTGGGTCCTGGAATTACCCTGTTTGTTAATAGACCCCTTCCCCCATAGTTTCCCAGGTCACGAAGCTAATCCAGCTCAGAAAAACTCCAGGTTGGAAAGTTTTCCCCAGGAGCTGGGGGCACTGCATGCTTCCTTCATATTAGCCATCTGGTCTCTGGAGCAGCGCCCCCATGGGGGCCAAAAGTTGGGCACTGATCTCTGCCCGTTTGGGATCTTTGCTTGGGTTGCAGAAGGACAATCATGTCACTTTCATCAGCTTTGGCTCATTGTTACCTGTTACTCTGTTCCTCCCGGGGATTCCCTCTCTTTCCTCCTCCTTGCACCCCTCTTCTGGGTGATTAGCAGAACCTGGAAGGGTATCCTGCCAAGAGACGGCCAAAAGACAGAGCAGGCTGCCACGGCAGTGGCACCGCCAGCAAAAGGACGGGCGATTAAAACAAAATGATTCATCTTGGGAATGAGTGCAAATCGCTTTCCATTTACAGGAATCAGGGCTGGGCTCCAAACAGCCTCTGTGGGCTCATGGGGGAGATGGGATTCAGGGCCATTGACCGTTAAGTAATGAGCTTTACTGAGTGCTCCCTGCTGACTCTGCGGAGAGGCGATCTGGCTGGCAATGTGGGCGGGCGAGCCAGGGAATGGGCAGGAGAGGCTTGAGGCTGTTCAGCTCAGTTAGGACACAGGGGAGAGGGGGCAGGGCTCCTGCAGGCAGCGACCCTGGAAATCCAGAGCGGTCCCAGGTACCCTTATTTTTGGAGGCCTCCAGGAACATCGGGCTGGGGCCACCTACCTTGTTGGTGGGCCACAGAGATTCGGGCGTCCACAAGGCTACTTCAAGAGCATTTGCTGAATGTGCCAGGCATCGGAGAGTTGGAGATGAATAAGGCATGGAGCTTGTTCTCGAAGGGACTTGTAGTCCAGGGCCAGGCCATTGGCAGGTCAACAGAGAAGACCAAAGACTAAAAGCGCCGTGAGAGAGACGAAGAGAGGGCATCATAGGGGCCCAGAGTGGGCAGAAGTCTGTCTTACCTGGAGGGGGTGAGGGTGTCCCAGAAAGGCACCCGGGTAACTCTTGAGCCGCACCGAAGATAAGTAAGGGTTCTCCAGGTGGACTGATGGTGGGTAGCCGGGTGGAGGGGGGCAGTTAATGTGGCGAAAGAGAGGAGTCTGAGGAAAGGGCCTATGAAATAACTGTTTGGAAAGTGCTAGAATTGGAACAGCCTACCATGGCTGAATTGGGGAGGAGAATGCAAGCTGAGCCGGGGGGCGGGGGGTGCTGGGGTCCACGGGCTTGGGAAGGCCACGTGATGGAACTTGGGCTGATCCTAGATGCAGTGGGGAGCCACTGGCAGCATGAAGGCACGGACGTGATGATGTCAGGCTTGCGTTTTTTGGCAACTTCCAGGCACCCTGGGTTTTTCAAACATATCCCATTCAAACAAACCTACTCTATTCTACAGAAAGAATCAGAAATATGTATGTCAAACGCTTAGCATTTATTTTAAAAAGGCAGTGGGTACATGGGTGTATGTTATTTTATTCTCTGTGCTTTTCTTTGAGTTTTTCAGTTTCAAAATTAATAATGAATTTTCGTATATTTATGCGACAATACTGTGCAGTGGTAAAGAATGCAGGTAAAATATGTACTCTGTCATAACTAAATGCCTACAATCTCTTTTAAAGTTGCAAAACAGGACGTATATAGGATGATTCTATTTTCGTGACAACAACAAATAAATAATAAAATGGATCCGAAAGGAAACCACCGACTAGTAACCATGGCACAGTTCCCAGTGAGGGTGGGATTTGGACGCAGACAGAGAGATAAGGCAGAATTTTCATTTTCTATTTTATGCCTTTTAGAATTGTTTCTTTACAATGTGCCTGTATTCTTTTGAAACAAAACACTTTTATTTGTTTGTTTTTGCCAACTTTTTGTTTCGGTGCAATTTCAAACCCATAGACGAGTTGCAAGCAGAGTAAAGGAACTGGCCTATTAATCTTTCCCCAGGCTCACTCACCACTGTCTGACTTCTTGCCCCGCACCCTGACCCCACCCCCATTTAAAAAAAAAATCATCGGGGCACCTGGGCGGCTCAGTCGTTAGGCGTCTGCCTTCGGCTCAGGTCATGATCCCAGGGTCCTGGGATCGAGCCCCGCATCGGGCTCCCTGCCCCGCGGGAAGCCTGCTTCTCCCTCTCCCGCTCCCCCTGCTTGTGTTCCCTCCCTTGCTATGTCTCTCTGTGTCAAATAAAAAAAAAAAAAGTATTTTTTTAAAGATTTTATTTATTTATTTCACAGAGAGATAGACAGAAGAGCACAAGCAGAGGGAATGGCAGAGGGAGAGGGAGAAGCAGGCTCTGCACTGAGCAGGGAGCCCGACGCGGGACTCGATCCCAGGACCCTGGGATCATGACCCGAGCCGAAGGCAGACGCTTATCCAGCTGAGCCACCCAGGCGCCCCCCCCCAAAAAAAGTCTTTAAGAAACCGCATCGTCCATGACCTCCAGTTTGCAAATGCCAATGGCGGCTTTTCCGTCTTTACCTTCTGGACTCTCCTGCTTTGACCCCACTGTCCTCTCCTTCCTTCCCAGAAAGTCCTGTCCCCAGGCCTAGGGCCCTAACTCTCCGCTGGCGCTCCTTAAACACTGGCGTTTCCCCGGAGCTCCAGCCCAGGCCCACCGCTTGGCCGAGTGTGATCTTTCCTTGCCAGATCTCGTCCACTCCCACTGATTTCGGCTGTCCTCTCTGCTGATGAGGCCCCAGTTAGGTCTCCGGCCACCATCTCTTCCTTCAGTTTCGGATGCCCACGTTCAAATGCCTGTTGGATACGCACGCCCTTCGGTGATCTACAGATATTCTAAGTCCCCTGGTCTCAAGCACGTGGTCATGACCCTGCCCTCCCTCTGGCCATTCTCGCCCTTCCGTGTCCTCCGCCTCAGGTAACGGCTCCAGCTTCCTTCAGCTGGACAACTGCCACCAACGCCTAACGGGTCTCCTGGACTACTGTCTTCCTCCACATGAATCCCTCTCTCACACTACAGTCAAGTCGACAACCTTAGAATGTGGATCTTACTGTGTCATGCCCCGAGAACACCTGCTCGGTGTCACCTGCAGGTCCCCCGCTCCTCAGCCGGGGACACGCGGCCCCTCCCTGTCTCTCCAGCTCATCCCCTGCCCCAGCCTGTCACAGGGGCCCACGTCCCCGTGTGTTTGCTCAAGTTGCTTCCCTGGCAGGAAGCCACTTTCTCCTTTCTTTCCTTGGCAAACTCATCCTTCAACTGGCGTCTCCAGTGGGCGTCCCCTCTGCCCCAGGCTAGGAGCCGGGCCCCATTAATGTGTCCTTGTATTCTTTTTCTTACAAGTATCTATACACCGACCAAACAATTTTGATAACATCTCGGTTTGGTGTTTGTCTCCTTCACTTTCTGTGAACCTTGGACGGTAAGGGGTTTGCCCATTTTTATACACAGTTCTATACCTTTCTAGCCCTAGTGCCTGGCACAGAGTAGGTGCTGCTCGGTGCTTGCTTGACTGAGGGAGGCATTGGCTGCTGACTTAGCCGCCTCTCTCTGCCTCCTTCTGCGGGCTGCCGCAAGCTCTACCACGGACCTCCTCTTTCTCGGCCAGTGCGCATGTTCCAGCCCTTGGCTGCAGCCCCTGCTGCCCCTCCCCCTCTCTGTCCCTGTCCCCGGCTTTGCTCCTTCCTCTTCTGCTTTCCGCTTTCATCTTCTCTTCTACTTCTTCCTTCTATTTTAAGCAGTTCTTGCTCCCTTTCCAGATGCTTCTCTCCCACTCTTCTCCCCCGTGGGGGCCATTCAGGGCAGTTTCAGCCCACTCCTGGCCCAGGTGTCTGCAACAGGACTTTACATAATTACCTTCACAATGGGGCCTAATGACTATAAAGCATTTTCATGTCAACCCACACGATTCCAGATTTACAGCAACTAAGACCTGGTGACAGTTGAATGCATTTCCCACCAGGCCCCTTTTGCAGTGTCTTTTGGAGGACAACTTCACAGCCTCCTGGGGAAGAAAGTCACTTGCTGACAGGCTTTTTTCTCTAATACCTGTGAGCATGAGTACCTAGCTTTGCTCCTGAGAGCTCCTCGGCACCCCATCTCCATAGTAAGGACCCCCTTTTTTCATCACACTCAGCCAGGCATCTGAGGTGTTGTAAGCTGAACTTGTACCATGTGAGGAGTCTCAGGGATACACATATTCATTCAGTCATTCACTCATAAACTTGCTGAGCTCCCACGGATGCCACCCACCGGAGTGGGGACAGACAAGAGGTCACGGATGAGAGCACCCTGCTAGAAGATCCCAAGGAACTCACAGTCTGGAGAGGAAGACATGCCTGAAAACAAATTTTAATAAAATAAAATAAAATAAAATAAAATAAGAAGGTACCAGGTGCTATGGGAACAACAAAGGAGCACCTGAGCTTGCCTAGGCAGGAGGGAGGCTTTACGGAAGTGACATTTGAGGAATGAATGGGAATTGATGAGGAGACAAGAGGGCAGTGAAGTGGACATTTGTCATGTGTGTGATTGCCAGGTATCTGAACATCCTTCCTCTTTCAGAGGGATGCCCCATCACGTGAGTCTCAGGGGAGGTGGGACTCCATCCTTTTTTTTTTTTAAGATTTTA